>NC_059128.1:220019096-220324323 GCF_020740605.2 Lemur catta | reverse complement strand
TTGATAGCTATGAGCATATATAACTTTACAGGGACTCTCTGTGTTTGTGAACAATTTAATTCTTACCATCCCAACATGGTTTTTAAAGCTTATGTTTATCTTTAAATTTTATTAGGCTTTTATATTTTAGAAATAATTCAAATATACAAGAAAGTAAAAAATAATCTAATAGAAACTCATGTATACTCTTTAAGAGAATTTACGATGTCAGTTTTGCCATACTTGCCTTAAAAGAGTTTTTTTAAAGAAAGAAAACACTGAAAAGTAATACTGCTGAAGCCTCATTAACTCATCCCTTTCTCCTTCTCTTCCCAGAGGTGATCACTACCTTGAAGCCAACATCCATAACTCTCATACATGTTTTTATAGTTTTACAATATTTATAACCATAAACAAGATATAATTTTGAGAGTTTAAAAACTTAATATAGTTTAACATGTATCATGTTTTGTATATATATAAAAGGGAGTATTATTCAGCCTTAAAAAGGAATGAAATTCTGGTACATGCTACATAACATTGATGAATCTTGAAGACATTATGTTAAATAAAATAAGCCAGACAAAAAGAATTTATCGTGTGATGCAACTTATATGAGGTACCCAGAATAGTCAACTTCACAGAGACAGAAAGTAGAACAGTGGTTACCAGGGGCTGGGGAAATGGGGTGGCAAGTATCAGTATAGGATAATGAAAGAGTTCTGGACATGAATAGTGGTGATGGTTGTACAACAATACGAATATACTTATGCCACTGAACTATACACTTAAAAATGATTAAAATGGTAAGTTTTATGTTTAGATATATTTATATTTTACCCCACCAAAAATAAATGGTATTATGTAATACACATATTTTTGCATCTTGATTTCTTACTTAACATTATGTTTTGGGTATTTATATTGATAAATTATTTCTAGCTCATTCATTTTAACTGCTATATAATATTCCATTTGATGAATAAAACATTTGTTTATTCCACTGAAAATTGTCAATAAGGTTGTAAAATATTTTTATTATAAAGTTACAGCAAATATCTTTGTATAAATCTCTTTGAGCATGAATGGCACAGAATCTCTGAATTATAGGATATGCACAGTTTCATGTTACAGTTTCATAATGCCAAATTGCTCACCCAAGTAGTTGTGAAAATTTACTCTTCCACTACATTATTTAAGTTCCCATTTTTCTATGACCTTGACAATACTAATTGTTAATCTTTGCCAATCTGACAGGTATTGGTGTCTTGCTTTAAGATTCCCTGATCACTAAAGTAAGACTGAACACCTTCTTATGCATTTCTAGGCCAATTGGATTTTTTCTTTTGTGAATTGCCTGTTTATAACCTAATATATCCTATGTCTGGAACCTCTGCATTTATGCCGCTCACTTAAACTAGACTTAAACCCTGTTGCTTTTCTCTTGGTTCTCTCAACATCAAGTATCCACAGTTCTTAGAGTTTAAAACGTTACTTAGGATTATATTTGTCTTTCACTATAATTAGCAGGTTCAACTTAGACTCTTTTTAATAAAAGGAAAACATATTTCATTTTAGAATCTCCTTACTTGAAGGACATAAGTACTATCTAGTTACACTTGAGTTTCACCTTGTTGTTCAATGTATTTGCCAACTTAAAGACTGATACTTGCATTTCAAGGTCATACATGATAGCTCACTAAATGAGACTAATAAAAAACAGACATTATTTTTCTTTGTGTGTGCTCTGGCTTAGAGCTTGTAATAGCCATTAATTTTATTACACCTTACTATGTACAACATGGTGCTAAGCGATTTATACAGACTGTCTTATTTAACCTTTAAGAAAAAAAAAATGAGGCTTACAAAGGCTAAGTAATTTGCGTGCAAGATCCCAAAGATTTTTAGTAATACAGCTAAGAAGATTCGTACCTAGGTCTGTGTGATCCATTCTCTCTCTTAACCACTGCATTTTGCTGCCATCTATTTTCTAAACACATGAATGTCATCAGGAGAATATTTCCTAGGGTTTTAGGCAACTTCTTTTAATCCCCTAGACATATAGTAAAAGTTTACTATTTTGGACAAATTGGGGAAAAGGAATTAGAAGTTCTGAATCAGTTAAGGTATATATATATATATATATATATATATATATATATATATATATATATTTTTTTTTTTTTTTTGAGACAGAGTCTCGCTCTGTTGCCCAGGCTAGACCGAGTGCTGTGGCGTCAGCCTAGCTCACAGCAACCTCAAACTCCTGAGCTTAAGTGATCCTACTGCCTCAGCCTCCCGAGTAGCTGGGACTACAGACGTGTGCCACCATGCCCGGCTAATTTTTTCTATATATATATTTTAGTTGGCCAGATAATTTCTTTCTATTTTTTTAGTAGAGACGGGGTCTCACTCTTGCTCAGGCTGGTCTCAAACTCCTGACCTTGAGCGATCCACCTGCCTCGGCCTCCCAGAGTGCTAGGATTACAGGCGTGAGCCACCGCGCCCGGCCCAGTTAATGTATATAAATTTTATAAAGCCCAAAGAGATCAAGATTTTTAGGTATGAACTCTCTGTAAGATATAGAAAAGAGCTATAATTACTAATAGCATATGAGTTATCATTCTAGAGGAAAGTGAATTTTTCTAAATCACTAAGTTTTTTCTTAAGAAGCTTAATTATTCTCTCAAAAATCCAATTTACCCAATGGATTTACTTGTTTAATCATATTAGATAGCAAAAATCAACTAGCCACTATCCTAATCACTGAAACTCTTTATTGGCAGAGCCCTAATTAATCAAGTTTTACTGAACATGAATCTAAGAATCCACACAATCTTAAAATTTAATATGTGCATCCAAATGAGAACATAAAAAGCAGAAAATCAAGACATGAAGAAATAACAGTAGGTTACAGTAAAATTTACCAGGGCATGAATAATCTCATGTTTCACTGTGGACAGCATCCCAATAAACTCCTGAGGCTGGGTAGAGATCATATTTGGACACAGGTTAGCATATCCTGCTATTGGCCTGTTAAAATAGACATTGAATTTTTAATTATATTCAGTATTTATTAAATATTTATTACAATATTTACTAATGTATACTTCTCTATCAAAAACTACTAAAGGATAGAAAAATCATTACTAAATATCAAATGTAATTTTGCATCATAACAGCTTACTTTCACTTTTTACTTTCAAGACATGAACGCTCTGCTGTTCTATGGCATAGCAAATCAACACTTGGTTGCACAAAAGGATGTAGTCAGATGATTATACTTTAGTGTGAATTTTTAAAATATGTCAATACAATACTCAAAAAAGGAATGAATTGAAAAACTTAAATTCTAACACTATTTTACTTGCAAAATCCATATTTGACTTCAGCATTCCACTGTATTTACAGACACAGAGACAAGCAGGTAGAGAGGGAAACCAGCTACACAACAGGGCAGGCAATAAGCAAATTGCTTAGCTTGTGGAAAGCTGCTGATCTTTCTTATCTCCATCTTGCTATACCCTCTCTCTTGCATCTTCTAGAATCTGTAGACTTCTACAGCTCTGTCTGTGCCTAGAAACTGAGAGTCCAAGAGAACATTAGGACCCAGAGTCCAGAATAATTCAGTCAGTTCCACCATGCACCACCTATCTGAAAGCTATGGCACATGGACAATGCTAAGGAACTCCAAGATCCTTTCTCCCACCACTACCTTCACTTTTTACCACAGAAATATCACAAACCTCATCAAATTATGACTGCCTACTTACAAAGAACCTTTGCCTTATTTAAATTTAAAAAATACAGTATACTTCCTTCCTACTTGATAGCAATAGACTTAGAAAAAGTATGAACATAATTCACATATGAAAACGCTGCCACAGTGACCTCTAAAATATAAAATGGATGCCACTACCAGACTTAAAACCCTTCAGGAACTTCCTACAGTGCTCAGAATAAGAGTCCTGTTTGCCTCTCCAAGCACTCATCCTCCAACAGTGTCCACTGAAGTGGCTCCTGACACCAATAGGTACACATGGCTTTTTCCTAACATAAGCTCTTCCCGTATCTCTTTATTTGGCTAAAGCCTATCAATGTTCAGGTAACAGCTACAATTTCTCTTTCAAAGAGGCATTCCTTGCCCAATTGATCTAAATGATGTTTCCTCCCTTTGTTTTCTTTTATGTTACAGCATTCTGTTTATTTTCTACAAAGTATTTATCATATTTTGAAATCACATATTTATTTACAAGAACATATAACTAATTAATATCTACCTCCTGTAATTTCTAAATTCCACAGGGTAGGTACACGTCTATTTTGTTCACCTAGTCTGATGACAACACAGTAGGTACTCAAACATTCATGGAATCAGTTAATGCAATACAGCAGCTTTGAAGGAAAGTTTCGTTTCTTTCAAAAAGAATAAATGAAGATACTGCTTTCTTCCAACATCAACACTCTTCTCAGAAGAAATTAAAATCTTTCCCAAGATATGAGTAGACATACAGGAGTAGCCTCATATTCACTGGTACAAAGAGCATTTTTCTTTAAACTACTCATTCATATGAAGTATGAACCAAATGTTTAAGTGCTATAACTGCACACAGCAGTGCAATAAAACTGAAATACGTCTCTTGGTTATGGAATTCTCATGTGTGTGACTCCTATTCTGGATTCGCTCACTAGAAGACAATTAGATACTTTAAGTGCTTTCAGCATTATCTTGTCTCATGCCTGTAATCCTAGCACTTTCGGATGCCAAGATGGGAGGATTGCCTGAGGCCAGAAGTTTGAGACCAGCCTAACCAAGAGACCCTCTCTCTACAAAAAAATAGAAAAATTAGTCAGGCGTGGTAGCACATGCCTGTAGTCCCAGCTACTCAAGAGGCTGAGGCAGGAGAATTGCTTGAGCCCAGGAGTCTGAGGTTGCAGTGAGCTATGATGACATCACTGCACTCTAGCCCGGGCAACAGAGCAAGACCCTGTCTCAAAAAACAAAACAAAAAAAACGCTGAAATAAGATTAACTGATCTAGACCCAACTCAACCTGAGATTTTATATCTTCCTCCTCAGTTCCTCAGGGAAGTCACTCTGTTCCTAACACATAAAGTTCATTTTAACATGTCTTTTATAATTAAAATAATAAAAGCTCATTGTAAAAAGGTATAAATTCAAACAATATAGAAATACATAAAGAAAAAAGTGAGGCCGGGCACGGTGGCTCATGTCTATAATCCTAGCACTCTGGGAGGCTGAGGCGGGTGGATCGTTTGGGCTCAGGAGTTCGAGACCAGCCTGAGCAAGACCAAGACCCTGTCTCTACTAAAATAGAAAGAAATTATATGAACAACTAAAAATATATACAGAAAAAATTAGCCGGGCGTGGTGGCACATGCCTGTAGTCCCAGCTACTTGGGAGGCTGAGGCAGGCTTGCTTGAGCCCAGGAGTCTGAGGTTGCTGTGAGCTAGGCTGATGCCACGGCACTCTAGCCTAGGCAACAGAGTGAGATTCTGTCTCAAAAAAAAAAAAAGAAAAAAGTGAAAATTCCCTGTTTTACCCCCACTAAATTCCAGTATCAGAGGGAACTACTATCAACAATTTGCTATATGTTATTTTTAGAGTGACCAGCCATCCTGGTTTGCCCAGTATTGAGGCGTTTCATGCGATGTGAGACTTCAGTGTTAAAACCAGAGCAGTTTGGGGAAATTGGGATGACTGATAATTCTAATTATTTCTTGCTTTTTCCTTAGTACATTCAAGCACATATATACATTTAAAAATAAATATGGAGTCAAACTATGTACAATATTTTGCAAAGTCCTTTTGGCACTTATATCCAATCTAAGATAGTATGTGTGTGCGTATGCGATCCATATAGTTTAGTTAAAATTAAGATAAAGAACCATGATTTTGCAGCACTACTATCATGAAGGTATATTTCTCAAAGACACTTTAAGAAAGTGTCTCATTTTATCAAGTAACTTAATTTATCATTCACTTACCATTTCAAATACCAAATTTCCTTGATACTGAGATACCATTAATTATATTTCATAAATTTAATAACAGCTTCTCAGGAAAAAGGGAACACTAGCACATACATATTCACAAAAATACATTTCTTCTGCAGTAGCACACTCAATAGTTGACAGTAAGCTTAGATTTGAGAATGTTACATACAATGTATTATAACAGTGGTCCCCAACCTTTTTGGCACTAGGGACAGGTTTCATGGAAGCCAAGACTTTTCCACAGACTGAGGGGGCAGGGGAGATGGTTTCGGCATGATTCAAGCACATTAAATTTATTGTGCAGTCAAACCTCTCTGCTAATGATAATCTGTTTGTAGCCGCTCTCCAGCACTAGCATCACCGCCTCAGCTCCACCTCAGATCATCAGGCATTAGATTCTCATAAGGAGCATGCAACCTAGATCCCTTGCATGCACAGTTTACAGTAGGGTTCACCCTCCTATGAGAATCTAATGCCACTGCTGATCTGACAGGAGGCGGAGCTTATGTGGTAATGCCAGTGACGGGGAGCGACTGTAAATGCAGATGAAGCTTCCCTTGCTCATCCTCTGCACACTTCCTGCTGTGCGGCTCGGTTCCTAACAGGCCATGGATTGGCATAGGTTCACAGCCCGGGGTTCCGGGGACTGTGGTATTACAAGGCATGTGGCAATTTCTACTGCCTTTAATTGATTTGTCTGGTATGTGACAGGCAATCTTCTGAATATATAATAACTCTTCATTTTAAGGCTGAGCTGTGTCGCCAGGAAAATTTGTGAAATCTTTTGTAAATAAAGAGGACTCTGAATTTTTAAGTGATAATTTAGCTAAGTGAAGTACTTATAACAAATGATATGACAATTAGATGAACATTTTTAACATCTGACTTACAGTTTTAGCATAGAAGTGCTAAAATTAAAGTTCAAATTGTTTCCTTAGAGAGGTATTCACCTCAAAAGAAAATTCTCTTGACAGTAGACTTTTTCTTTGGAATTTGTGGGTAAAAAGGATATGACTAGAATGGAAGAGGAATGGCAGGGGGAAAAGTTAAAGGAAGTGTTCCACTTTTCTCTCTTTCATTTTGACTAAAAATTTCCATTACCATATGAGTAACAGTCCTAACATTGCCCCCCCAGCCCCACCCCTAATCCAGGCAGCATTCTATTTCTTACTACTAGAGGAAATCCAGCAAATGCTAGATTCCTGTTTCCTTGACAATTAAAATACGGTTTGCTTTACAAGTTCCCATAGTAGATCTTGGGAAGTAAGTCTCAAAGAAAAGTTTACCTGTCCATTTTTGCTTCCTGCTGACAATAGGCTGCATAAGAGATGATGTTTTCATGGCTGCACCTCTCAGTGGCCAGAGCACCAACATAAAGAACAAAGTCTGCATCCCGGATGCCTTCTTGGTCTGACACACCCACTGCTCTACAGGGCCATTTACCCCCACGGCAGACTCTGCATTGCTGCACCCATGGGGTTCAACAGAAAACCAGACAAGAGACAAAGTTAGCTATAGTGATATTTAATCTTACATTGAATCCACACTACAAATATAGTATTGAGTTAATCTTTTATTATTCCTAAGCTTTTATCAAAATCTATACCTCCCTCTCTCTATTCAGTTCCTATCCCTAATTTGGAATTTATTTTACTAAAATTTCTACTTTATATAAAATGATCATAAATCTATAATCTCAAATAAACAACTGCTACTTATAAAGGCCAACTAGCCAGGGTGCAGAAAAGACTGAAATAGAAAAGGTTTTAAAACCTAGAAACTAGACTCCCTACAAGGAACTATTTTTTTGCAACTTCCTTTGAATCTATAGTTAATTCTAAATTAATTAATAAAAAAACATTTTATCCAATGGAAATATAATTCCTATTATAAAGTAATTCATGTATCTTGCTAAAAATTCAGATAATACAAGAGTATATAGGTAAAAAGCAAAGTTGTATCATGATATTGCCCTAATTTCTAGTTTTCTAAGCAAATCTTACTTGCTTTAATAAGGTTTTCTTTTTTGAAAGCTTCTTTATCAAAGTTCCCAAACAATCATAATCTCCAAATTATAAACAGAAAAATCAGTAAACTGTGACTTTTTTAGGTGTAAGCAATGGAAGAAAAAAACTCCAGAATTCTCATTTCATTTAGTAGAAAGTACACATTGTTTACTCTTGCTTCTCTAACACACGTATTTATAATTTTTAAATTCAATTACTTTAGGGAGAAGGGGTTGAGGAGATGTTAGTCAAAGAATAAATTATATACAGTTAGAAGGAATAAGTCCCAGAAATCTATTGTACAGCACGGTGACTATAATGATGATATGTATTCTTAAAAAATGCTTATGGAGTGGATGTTAAGTGTTCTCACCATAAAAATGGTAACTATGTGGAGGTAATGCATTTGTTAATTAGCTAGACTTAACAATTCTATAATGTATCATATATATACTTCAAAACACATGTAGTACATGATAAATACATATAATTGTATCAATTTTTAAAATAAATACATTTGACGGAATAATTTCAACTACTTTAGCCTATTAATAGTTGGTGTTATAAAAAGTTGTGATGTTATGCACTCTTTCCCATGAATATCTATTTAATAAAAAAGAAAAACCTAGAACCTCCAAGAAGTTAAGTAGGAAGCAGAATTTGGAAGAGCCAAGAGAATTAAAAACAACAAACAATACTTAGAAAAAAGCAAAAAAATGTGTCATAAAATGTTCAGGAAATGTCTCAGGAAAAGAGATGTAAAGGTATGTAATTAACAACTTGTTTTAATTTTTAAACATATTCCTAAAGCCCTTTACATTCTTAAGAAATCTGAGAAAAGATAAACTGGCCAGTTGTATTGGTGCCAATATATAGTGTTATAAAAGCCTTGAGTATCAAATACCTTCAAAGAAAAAATTTACAAAATAAACTTAATCTAAATATATACTTAATTTTGACTGTCAAAGTCAATGTTCAATAGTGTATTCATTTTCTGTAAGTAATGAAAGAACAAAGCTAAATAAACAGCTATAGCAATAATCCTATTTTCAGATTTTTATATATAAAAAATTGGTTTTCTTGTATATGCTTTTAAATTCTTGATTTTTCTGATATAAGTAATAGATGCTCAATATGAAAAACCAGAACATAATACATAACTTATAAAGAAAAGCACCTTTGCCACAATCCAACTCTTAAAAAAAAAATTAACATTTTGGTATGCATCTAGGTTTTTTAACATGTGTATTCCTCTAGATTGTTTCACAGTTTTTATGATGTCTATACTTTTCAAATAAAATAGGCTAACTACATATACTGATTTGCAACTTTTTTTTTTAATTTATCAGCTCAAATATCTTTCCAAGTCAGTACATAGAGATTTACTTCATTCTTTAACAACTGCATAGTATTCTACTACATAAGGATACCATAATTTCCTTCTTCTACCATAATTTAACTAATACTCTATATAGGCATATTTATAGTTTTGCAAGGAACATCCCTGAACACATATTACACAGTTATTAGTATTTTTGTGGAATAAATTTCTCAGCTGGGTTGAAGAACATGCATTTTTTATTTTAAGAGATGTCAAACTGCCCTTTAAAAAACTGAGGTATATCTGCTAAAAGATGTTTTGAAAGACAAAGATAAAGTCCTAAGCTGAACTGACTAAGCAGACCCACAGATAAATGGAGGTGGAGGGAAGAAGATATCATTGAACTTACTTGAAAACCTACTGAAAGAATAAAATCAACATCCCAACGCTGATTGCTTTTTGTAGAGGAATGAATCTATTACGGCTTTGAACTTTTCTTGGTAACTCCCACAGATTTTACAGACTCAAAATCTCATTGCTAAAAGCAGGGTGAATTACCTGGAGATGTTCCTCAGGCACTATAACTGGGCCACATTTTGTATGCACTGCACATTCCCCAGTACAGTATCTATGAGGATCATTTTCCTTCCGTAGGTATTGGTTTGTTGCACATTGTCTTCAGTTCATTTGTACATCAAAGTTTAATTACCAAAAAAAAAAAAACCCGAATATTTTAGAGCAGTTAAAAGCATGATAATCAACTGGTAGCTGCTATAGTACTTCATTAATAATGGTTACTAATTTAGTTAGGAAAGTAGGCTAAAAAAGTATTTTGTTTCTATAGGAAATCCTCCTGACCTAGGTTTTCAAACACCCAAGTATTTCATAAAGCCAATACTGTAGTCATATATATAAAGAAGGGAGGAAGTGGGTGAGGGAAACAGAGGACAACTAAACCCATAGGAAAAGATACAGTGGGCCATTGGGCCATCTTATAATGGAAAATCAAGGAAAGAATGATTATCCAGCAGGTGCTTTCTTATTATATTTTGCAGTTGGGTCTCTAAGAGAAAGCATAATAAAATATTCTAGTATAAGTTTCATACTTTGCCATGTTGGTAGAATGGGGAGGGCAGAGTACTAAATGACTGAAGAAAATGATCTGTGTTTAATATGACATACCTGCTGAGTAAGATAGTGCCAGCAGGTCTACGAACCTGAAAAGTCTTCTCTAAATAAGAAATAGCTTGTGGGAAAAGTTTGTTCTAAATAAAAGTTGAAAAAAAAAAACCCAGTCAGAATTACAGTCAAGGGATAAATTATATTTAAAACAAGTAAGCACAGGATATTAATGACTGAGGAAGATGAAAGGGAAAAGTCTTACAATTCTAGAATATAGATACTAGTTAGTCACTGTGTGGCAGGGGTAGGGAGACAGTGAGTTAGGAGCAAAAGAATTTCCTCATTTTCTAGTTGAGTTTGGGAAAACAGCACTACATAGAAACTTCCTTCCCTACCCCATTTAAATAGCAAATTAGAAAACATAAATCTCAACTATTAATTTAGATGAATACAACTTTGACACTGATTTAGATGATTCCAACATTAAGCTAGTTTATGCTAAGAAAATCTTACGTTTAGTTAAACTCACCAATTTCTGTGGCCCATAGTGAACTGGCTTAATATGTTTAGGTGTGACTCCATAAAGTTAAAAATCTGATGAAATTAGCACCTTTATAAACTTTGGCATATACTATGAGGTCAATTAATCTTCAGGAGAATGAACATTTTCACCAAGAGAATAGTGTTCTCAATGTATTTCAAAATTTATCTTTTTGGCTGGCGCGGTGGCTCACACCTGTAATCCTAGCACTCTGGGAGGCCGAGGTGGGTGGATCGCTTGAGCTCAGGAGTTCGAGACCAGCCTGAGCAAGAGCTAGACCCCGTCTCTACTAAAAATAGAAAGAAATTAGCTGGACAACCAAAAATATATATAGAAAAAATTAGCCGGGCATGGTGGCGCATGCCTGTAGTCCCAGCTACTTGGGAGGCTGAGGCAGAAGAATTGCTTAAGCCCAGGAGTTTCAGGTTGCTGTGAGCTAGGCTGATACCATGGCACTCTAGCCTGGGCAACAGAGCAAGACTCTGTCCCAAAAAAAAAAAATTAAAAAAAAAAAAAATTTATCTTTTTTATCCTACCTCACCTACTTCCCTGTTCCCAAAAAAGCTGAGAGAGCAAATAAGAAAATGAATACTGATTGAAGATCAAATTATAAAATATGATGACTAATTTAATATCTAATACTAACAAAGTTTTGGTGAATGCATCACAAAGACACCTTTGGTAAAATGATAAATACATTCACTACCAACAACTTTGGTCATTCACAAAATAGTCACACATATAATTTTCTTTACTGAGGTGGAA
This sequence comes from Lemur catta, assembly GCF_020740605.2. Classification (NCBI taxonomy): domain Eukaryota; kingdom Metazoa; phylum Chordata; class Mammalia; order Primates; family Lemuridae; genus Lemur; species Lemur catta. Next base: position 220,312,571 of record NC_059128.1, on the reverse strand, counting down.
TTTACATATATAATAAAATGCATCCATTTTAAGTATCCAATTCAAGCCATGAGTATTTAGTACATACCTTTACAAGATTTCTTTTCTCAGGGAGCAACCTGAAAATAATGACATAAAACATAAGAATGGCCTCTCTGAGACAGAGCACTTCTCATCTGTTCAGGATGCATCTGTCAAGAGACACAAGGAATGCTGTATGGAAGCATACAAAAACTATCTTTCAAAATTTCAACTTACCTCAATGAGTACTTGAGAGCTTACTCTGTGCCAAAGCATGGTGCTAAGCACGATCATATGTTATCTGATTCATTGGGGATGTTAAGGATTGGGAAAGACATCAACTATTAATAGCTCTTCACAGACTACTATAGATTCATAATTTATCTGTTTTCTGGACCCTTCTTATACTAAATAAAAATCAGACTACATAATCTGTCTGGTTAATAATTTTGTAAACTTTATTATTTATATTACTACTTTCTTTTATTTTTCCTCTAAGTAGTTATTGAGGAGTACCTTCTAGGTATGTTGTTGACCACATCCAAGTAGATCCACATTTGTTCTGTTTAAATTATTCATGATGTCTAGACTTTCACAATATCCCATGGCCTTTATCTTTTCAGACTAAAATGCATTTTTTACTTAATTCCATCTTGACGCTACACTGGCCCCTTTTTAGTTTCATCTATGGACTTTTTCTACTTCAGGTAACAGATAAAAATATCTTTAATATTTAGATTCATAATAAAAAAGATGACAAAATAACAGTGTACTTACTCTTCAATACTTTTATCATAGATAGTCTTGATTCTCAAATGCTCATCAACATCTCTCTTTACAACATGATTTGCCTTAAGATGAACTTTATTTATGACCTAAAAAAAGAGAATAGATTTGAAAAATTTTTTTTAAATATAGATTAGCCAATTGAAATCCAAAGTTAAAATTAATGAACTAAATTTCTAGCATAAGACTCAGACAGAAAGTCCCTTAGCTCAAATTTTACCATTTCAGCATTCCTGAACCTCAAACATCTCTAAAGCAAAAACAATCGTCTGGGAGGCAAGTACTATGAACTTGAGTCACACAACTAAATCATTGCGGTACAGCAGATGACAAAAAGCTTTTAGGTTTCTCTGTTACTTATTTGCGGTTTCTTTTATAAATTCCAGATTGGCTAATTTTCACTCTTCAGAAAATGACAGGAAGAGACCAAAAGTAACTTATTTTACACTAAAAGACAAAACTTTCCTTATAAAAGAATGTTTTATTTGAATTTTTTCCTCCAGGTCTCATTTACATGACTTTTTTCAGAGAGGAATAAAAGTGAATAAAAAAGATCTCAGCAGTATCAAATTTTTCTGTAATTCTTAAAGTACAAAAGAAAAAAATGTGTTAGCTAACCTAAAAGTAAGCTATATACTATCTCATTCTTATAACTCCAGCAATAAACAACCACATTTTTCTTCTTATGCTATATCTGAAGATTTATACAAGGAAAATAGAATTTTATATTTTGTAGAAAAACTTGGGGAAAGGGGAGGGGGCTGAGGGATGAAAAATTACCTACCAGGTACAATGTATACTATTCAGGTAACAGGTACACTAAAAGCCCTGTCTTCAACACTTATTCATCCATGTATTGAAAAACCACTTGTACCCCCTAAATCTATTGAAATAAAAAAGAGAAAAACAACCACACTGTATGCTTTTGATTTATTAATAATAATATAGTAACAGTCACAGATTTTCACAATACCTATTGCCTGCTCTACTATAATTGCCTGATATCCTACCTCTAGTCTTTTCCCCATTGCATTCCAACCCATATCTCTAGGCAACAGATTTTATAGCCAGTAAAAAGCCGTCAGAAATGTCTGTGCACAGCAAAGGGATATGGTATTCCCAGCTGCATTGCAGGAAACCAGCAGTCTAAAATCCCTAAATTGATGTCAAAGTCCTCCAGAAGCCAGTGGTTAAGGATTTGAATTCTAGAATTAGATTGCTGGGGCTCTATTCTTGGCTCTGCCACTTGCTAACTCTGTGATCTCAGGCAAGTTACATAACTTACCTGGGACCAAGTTATCTCATGTGTAAAATGAGTAAAAGTACAAGTTAACATTTGCAAAGCTGACTGACATAAAATAAATGTTCAAAAAATGTTCACTATTATATTAGCATTAAAACCACTTTTCCTACCTTCCTCCTACTACTCCTCATCCAGAAAATACTATTCAGTTTTCTGAACACAAATTATCATTTCTTGCCTCTTCATTTGCTCATGCTTGCTTATGCTTTTCTCTCTCTGGAACGGTCTTTCTACCTACTTCCATAAGTTAGAATCTTCCTCCTCCAGCATAAAAATTGTGGCACATGAGAAGAAGTCTGAAACAGATCCTCTCTGATAGAAATTACCTCTCCTTCTTTTGGCTTCTGTAGCACTAATTTCACAGCAAATCATCATCTAGATTGTATAATTGTCTGTATACTTTTCTGAAACATTCTACAATCTACAATGCCTAAAACACGAATATGTATCAATTAATCAATCTTCAAAAACTAAAAGCATGAAGAAAACGCAATGAGAAACAGAATACTCACTGTTCAGAATGAATTAAATTATAAACCAATAACACTAATGAAATGAATATGCAGTATTGGCAAAATAGTATACAAACCAATAAAACTTTTCTGTCCATAATATAGTAAACATGGGGCTGGGCAAGGTGGCTCACGTCTGTAATCCTAAAACTTTGGGAGGTCGAGGTGGGAGGATTGCTTGAGGCCAGGAGATTGAGATAAGCCTGGGCAACATAGCAAGACCCCCTCTCTATGAAAAAATAGAAAAATTAGCCAGGCATGGTGGCGCACACCTGTAGTCCCAGATACTTGGGAGGCTGAAGCAGGAGGATCATTTGAGCCCAGGAGTTTGAGGTTGCTGTGAGCTATGATGATGCCACTGCACTCTACTACCCAGGGGTGACAGAGTGAGACTCTGTCTCAAAAAAAAAAAAAAAAAATTTGACACGCAAATTAGCCAAAATCAACAAAGCTCATTCATTTAAACATATACATATGTTGAATGCCTTCCCATGCAAGGCCTTATGATAGGCATTTGGATGCAAATATAAAACATACAGTCCTTTCATGTAATTATAGAGGCTTAGGAAAAAAATAAAAAATAAATACATACAGTCCGTGACCTTAGGAGATCAAGGTTAATAAAGGACAAACAAATCCAATAATTATTATAATAAAATAAATATCACAGAAGAGAAAGGTAAGGCAGGCTTAGAGGAATATTATAAGAGGATGCTTCAGGGAGAAGGCAATGTTTGAGAAAAGACTTAAGGAAGGAAATAGGGATCAATATACCCATGAATTTAGATACAACAGACTATAAGCAAAAGTACAGAATCAAGAATATAAAGCTTAGCAATAACATGTAAAAACAGACATTTGAAATTTAGCTGGGTGCAGTGGCTCATGCCTGTAGTCCTAGCACTTTGGAAGGCTGAAGCAGGAGGATCTCTTAAGCCCAGGAGTTTGAGACCATCCTGGACAACATATCAAGACCTTGTCTCTACAAAAAAATTTAAAAAATTAACCAGGCATGCTAGTGTATACCTGCAATACTAGATAGCCTGGAGGCAAGGATATCTACTCTCACCACTTTATTCAACATCATATTGGAGGTCCCAGCCAGTGTGATAAGGCAATATTAACATTAAATAGAGGTAGTAAACGAAATATATTTGTTTTAATACCTGAAGTATGCAAGCACACACACACAGATAAATGTAAAGGGATGAAAAGATACATACCATGTAAGCTCTAATCATAAGCAAGCTGAAATGGCTACATTATTCTCAGACAAAATAGACTTAAAAATAAGGAGTATTATCAGATATAAATGGTAACATTTTATAATACTAAAGGGCTAAGACACCAGAAATCTATAACAATTATAAATAGGAATGCACCTAATAAAAGAGATTCAAAATCTATAAAGCAAAAACTGACAGAAGTAAAGGAAATTACTAACAAATCTACAAACTTAGAGATTTTTAAGACCCTAACAATTAGGCAAAAATTTTTAAGAATATAGAAAATTTGAAGTACTATATCAATCACCTAACCTTACTGACATGTATAGAAATCTATATTCAGTAACTATAGAATCTATATTCTTTACAAGTACACCTAAAAAATTAAACAGAATAGATCATATTCTACGCTATAAATAAAATAATCTCATTGAATTTCAAAAGACTGAAATCTTACAGAAGATAGTCTAATTAAATTAGAAACCAATAATAAAATATCTAGAAAAATGATCAAATATTTAGAAATTATATTTTTCACATTTTTAAAAACTCATGGTTCAAAAAAGGAATTATCAGGGAAAATAAAAAACATTTTGAACTAAATGATAATTAAAATGCAATCTGTCAAAATCTGTGGGGAACAACTAAAGTTGTACTTAAAGAGAAATCTCTAACTTTGAATGTTTATATTGGAAAGGGAAAAAAAGGTTCAAAAACAATGATCTAAGTTTCCACCTAACAATAGGAGCAAAGTAAATGAACAATAAGTAAAAAGAGGAAATAAGAGAGAACAGAATGCAAAGAAATAGAAATAAACATTAGAGAAAATTACCAAAGCCAACACATGGTTAGTTATTTATTATTATTATTATTTTTTTTTTTTTGAGATAGAGTCTGTTGCCCAGGCTATAGTGCCATGATGTCAGTCTAGCTCACAGCAACCTCAAACTCCTGGGCTCAAGGGATCCTACTGTCTCAGCCTCCCGGGTAGCTGGGACTACAGGCATGTGCCACCATGCCCGGCTATTTTTTTCTATTTTTAGTTGTTTGGCTAATTTCTTTCTATTTATAGTAGAGGCGGGGTCTTGCTCTTGCTCAGGCTGGTCTCGAACTCCTGAGCTCAAGCAATCCTCCCGCCTCGGCCTCCCAGAGGGCTAGGATTACAGGTGTGAGCCACTGCACCCGGCCTAGTTGGTTATTTAAAATGATTAACAAAATTTATAAACTCCTAGCAAGACCAGACTAGGATAAAACAGAATAAAAACAAATTATCATATTAGAAATGAAAGAATAGCTATCACTATAGATCTCACATACATCAAGAGGATAATAAGGAATTATTATGAACAAATTTATGCTAATAAATTCAACAATTCAGACAAAATAAACAAAGTCCTTGAAAAACACAAGTTACCAAGACTAACACAAGATCAAACAGAAAATATGAATAGACTTATATAAGAGAAACTGGATTTATCTGGTTGCCTGGGGATAGAGGTGAGAAGAGAGATTGACTATAAATGGGCACAAGGAATCTTTTTGGGTGATGAAAATGTTCTACAACTGGACTGCAGTGATGGCTGCACAACTCTATAAATTATTAAAAATCATTGAAGTGAACATTTAAAATGCGTGAACTTTATGGTATATAAATTATAGATTGATAAAGCTATTAACAAAAGAAAACACCTCTCTATAAAGAAAACTCCAGGCCCAGAGGACTTCACTTATGAATTACACCAAACATTGAAGGAAGAAATGATATCAATCTTATATCACCTCTTTTAGAAAACAGAAGAGAATGGAACATTTCCCAACTCATTATGTATGGCTAGTATAATTCTGACACCAAAAGCTGACAAAAACTTCACTAAAAAAGGATATTATAAATCAACGTCACCCATAAACATAGATGCAGAAGTCCTTAACAATGTATTAGCAAATTAAACCCAGCAGTGTATAAAAAGGATAACATATCATGACCAAGCAGAATTATCTCAAAAATGCAAGGCTGATTTACTATTGGAAAATGCAATGTAATCTACCATATAATAGTTCATAAAGACAGAAACCATATGATTTTCTCAATAATCATCAAAAAAAGCATTTGACAAAATTTGTTCCCATTCAGGATAAAAACTTTTCATAAATAAGAAATAGAAAGGAGATTTTTCAATCTGATGAACATCTATAAAAATATCTAGAGTTAACACCATACTTAATGGTCCTTTAATTTTAAGATCAGGAACAAATGGCAAGGATATCTGCTGTCTCACTTGTGTTTGACCTTGAACAGAGCAATAAGGACAGAAAGTGTAAGAAAACAAAAATACATAAAAGGCATAACAAAAAAATTGTTCTATTTATAATTAATACATTGCTTACACTGAAAACTGTAAGAGGGAAAATCCCACAGGAATTAATAAATGAGTTTAGTTAGGTCTCAAAAGACAAGGAGTTAATAATACACAAAAATTAAGTGTACTTTTTTCATACAAGCAGCTAACAATTGGAAAACTTTAAGAAGTATTTCATTTACAAAAGCATCAAAAAATAAAATGCTAAGGAATAAATTTAATAATAAACATGCAAGATCTCTAGATTGCTGAGAGAAATTATATGCCACCTAAATAAACGGAGAAATATATCATGTTCACGGATTGAAAGACTCAATATTATTAGATGTTAATTATCCCCAATCTGATCTATAGATTCCATGCAATCCTAATCATAAACCCATCAAGCTTTTTTGAAGAAAGTGAGAAACTGATTCTAAAATTCATATAGAAATACAAAAAACTAAAACAGCCAAAATCACTTTGAAAAGGAAGAACAAAGCAGGAAAACTTACAATACTGCCTGATTTTAAGATTACAGAGGTATATAATCAAGACAGTGTGGCACTGGCATAAAGATGGACTAATACATTAATGGAACAGAGAGTCCAGAAATAGACTCTTGTTCATACCATCAACTGATTTTTTTTTTTTTTTTGAGACAGCGTCTCACTCTGTTGCCCAGGCTAGAGTGCCATGGCATCAGCCTAGCTCACAGCAACCTCAAACTCCTGGGCTCAAGCAATCCTTCTGCCTCAGTCTCCTGAGTAGCTGGGATTACAGGCATGTGTCACCATGCCCAGTTAATTTTTTCTATATATTTTTAGTTGTTCAGCTAATTTCTTTCTATTTTTAGTAGAGACGGGGTCTCACTCTTGCTCAGGCTGGTCTCGAACTCCTGAGCTCAAACGATCCACCTGCGTCAGCCTCACAGAGTGCTAGGATTACAGGCGTGAGCCACCGTGCCCGGCCCATCAACTGATTTTTGATAAAGGTGCCAAAGCTAGTCAATGAGGAAAGTCTTTTCAATAAATCATGTGAGAACAACTGAACATCCATATGGGGGAGGAAAAAAAAAAGGATCTTGATTCCCCTACCTCACATCACATATAAAAATTAATTTGAGATGAATCACAGTCCTAAAAGTGAAAGCTTCTAGAACACTGGAGAATATTTTATGACCCAGGGATTAGGCAAAGATTTATTAGAAAGGACATCTGTTGGTGAGGATACGCAGCAACCATAACTCTACTACACTGCTGGTGGGAATGTATAATAAAATGGTCTAATACTTTGGAAAAAGGTTTAGTAGTTTTTTATAAAGTTAAATGTTCACCTATCTTTTGACTCAGCAATTGCACCTCTATGTATTTATCCAAAAGCAATGAAAACATATAAAAACTCCTGTACAAGAATGTTCACAGCAGCTTTAGTTACGACAGTTAAAACCTGGAAACAATCGAAATGTCCATCAACAAGACGATGGAAAAACAAATTATGATACAGGTATTCAGTATATGGAATACTCAGCAATGAAAAGGAATGAATTACCATTACATAAAACAACACAAATCTCAAATACATAATGCTGAACAGAAGCCAGATAGACACAGAGGAGTACATACCATATCATTCTAGTCATATAAACTAAGCGTTAGAACTGGCAAAACTAATCTAGCATTAAAAAAAAAATTAGAACAGTAGTTGTCTGGGGTGGGTAAGAGACACTGACTGGCACAGGACAGGAAAGAACTTTCTGGAGAGATTGAAATGATCTATTTTGCATAGATGTATTTGCGGCATTTCAATATATGTAAATTTTACCAAAAATTTAAAAAAAAATAACAACTTGTGTGGGGGGATGAGGAATGGCTGGAAGAATATGAAACAAAAATGACAAAATGTTGATAAGTGTTAAAGCTAGGTGATGGGTCCATGGGTGTTCAATATATTATTCATGTTTTCTTTGAGTTGACATAGTAAAAAGTAAAACAAAACTTACAGGTTTTAGTTGAGAACAAGTTAAACAAGTCAAAAAGTGTTTTTTGTAATTGCCATCACCAAAAAAAAAAAAAAGTTACTGTAACTTCCTTTAGCATTGAACAGAGGTGTCATCCCTGGTATGAGTGCGATGAGTACAGTATTAATAGTTCCTGCCTATGCTCTATGTCCAGGTTAAAGGAAGGAGAATGGTGGGACAAGCAGGCAGTTGGGGGTGGGGGCTGGCACAGAAATAAAGCAAGGAGAATGGTAAGGATGACTTAGTATTACAAACTCTATGAAGAACTAAGAAAATGTATTAATCATGATGACTCTCAACTTTCTTTTACTATCTGAGCACTACCACTATTGCATTTTTTCAGCCAAGAGGCATAAACAGAAAAAGCGGGTGGAAGTTTCAGGAAGAGTTTTCAGCTCCATAAAAAGAACAATGGTCATGCAAAGGGGCTGCTTGCTTCTGGACTTAAAAATTTCCCTACCCATGGAGACGTTCAAATACAAGTTGGAGATTTGTACACTGGCAACAACCACTAGAAAAAAACAGCTACTACGGTTCCTACTAGCACAGAAATTCTGCAGTTGTTTTAACTACTTTCTCTTATTTTAACCCAAATTCAAAAAGAGAAGTGCAGGGTTCTGTGGGCGTTGTGGGATTTTTTAAAAAAGAGAATTCTGCCAAAATGCAGTGTCATGATAAAATCTGTAATAAAGCTACAAACCCCAAACTTAATATTTTGGCTCACATGGTTATGAACAGTATGCAAGCAACATTTTTGGAAATTACCATTACTGTGAAAGAATCGAAATACAAGGCAAAAATCTTATCTCAAAAAACATTACAATTTAACTACAAAGGCAAGACATGCCTGAAAAATATCACGTAGTAGTAACTTGGTTAAGTGCCAGAAGAGAGTACAGAGAAAATGTACTGTGAAATGGAAAGAACATTCTCCTGGGGTGATTTCAGCAGGCTGCCCTGAGGTTGGGGAACTCGAAATAAGGCTAAAAGAACAGACAGGAAGAAAATGGGGTGGGAAGCAGGCAGGCACTTCCAGGGCAAAGAAACAGGATAAAGCAAGCAAAGTGACGAAATAACTTGAAAATAAACCTGAATTTTGTCTCCGGAGAACCCCCATCATCCTTCCAACGCCTTTAACTGGCTCTCCTATCAATCTCTTCCCAAAACTTTCAAAGTGGTCCTCGGACAAGCAGCATCACCCACCTTCTGGGAACCTGAATTGCCAATTCTGGGGACTCACCTTATTGAGTCGGAAAGTGGGGAAGTGGGGCAGCAATCTTTTAACAAATGCTTTAGGTGACTCTGACGCACGCTCAAGTTTGAAAACCACTGATCTAGGGCTCCCTGCTAAGCACAACCCTTCCCACCGGAAAGTGATGATGCTCTGAGTGCCTAACTCAGCCACTCCGCAAGGCGTAGGCAGCTGAAAGAAGGTCCCAATTTCGCTTCTCCTCCAGAACACCTTCAGCCACTCACTGTCCCCTGTGCCAGCTCCTTCCGCGTTACTTTACCCTCGGAGGGCCCGCTCCCGCCCCTCGGTCGCCCTACCTCAGTGTCAGAGTGGACGTGGTGCCGGCAGGGAGGAGAACTGCCCAGGGAGACAGGAACACATTCGGCGCTTGCCCGGAGCCCTTCCAACAGGAGTAAAATGCCTTGAACCCAAAATGAAAAGCTCCAGCGCCACCGGCTCCGCCTCGGCCCTGAACCCAAATGACCCGCTCCTCCACCCCACTCGGCCGCCATCTTCAGGCCGAGCGTCGTTACCATGGAGTGCGTGACGCCTCCGCGCCGGGCGCCAGCCCCGCCCCCTCGCCGCTCGGGGCAGGCGGAGGACTCGCCAGCGGAGAAACGGTTCTCGATTGGCTAGCGTCATCCGCGAGAAGTTCACGGCGGAAGATGAGGGCAGCGATCACATCCATCGCGTCTCATTGCGCGAAGCCGGCCAGTAAATGCTCCTTAGTGGTCCACGTAAGTTGGGTTGTGGGAGAAAGATATGCATGCGGGAGTTGATGGTAGACGGACGGTGGTCTGTGGAGGTCTTGGGCAGTTTTCGTCCTTTAATTCATTTACCAAACGGATATGCACCTGCTAGGTACCAGATGTTTAGATGGACAAACAGCTGTAAAATCTTTTATGGTGTAGTCCTCTGTATGAAAGGTAAGTAGAACATGTTTCATTTACTTCGTGTCCTGAGTCACCAACTTTGGGCCCATTTCTTAACGTCATTTCCTGTTAAATCTATGTGTCCCTTACTATTTTACTCAACTCCACCCTTAAGCTTCTGTCTGATCTAGAATTGCCACTGCATCCAAGGATTATCAGGTGGACCCTGGCCTCTGAGCCCCGAGAAACTGGAAAAATTGAAAATTGGGACAGATCCCCTTGTGGCTCATGAAACAAAGAATTACAACTAAGAACTGAAAAACACTGAGCTGGAACTGTCATTCTACAGGAGTTAAATATTGTAAATTACTATACTAGGGAATATAGCGGTAGGAAAGAAAGTAACCCCTCAAGAATTTGCAACCTGTTGAAGATTATATACTCAAATACTGCTAGGATACCATTTTACAAGTAAAGACTTAGGTGAGTAAATATGTGTCTATCATCCCACAACTAGTAGAAGTTGAATTCCAAACCAAATTTGTAACTTAGGAAACACGCTCTTTCCACTATAGGACCCAAAAGAAATTGCTGATTTTGAACAATGTAACCTGTCATCTCAAGCTCCTGGCTCTAACACTGTTAGAGTGTCGTGCTGGGAGAGGTTTTTTTCAATGGCATAGTGGACAAGCTGCCAGCCATGCAAGCCCATTTCTGTAAACCATGGGACTCCTCCAAAGGCAATTTTGGTTTGAGAAGTACCTTTGACTGACTTAAGTTCGGTATGGGAACAGAAAAAACATAATGCGCCCTTATTTACAAGTGTTGCATCTTCTCAGTTGAAAGAATGTATTTGCACTTGAGGCTCATTTGCCATCACGCACATAGATTATTCAGGTTATCCTACAGCATCTCAACCTTCCCTGCCTTGCTCAAGTGCTTACCACTTCATTTATCCACTTCTATTGCTCACCTACCATCTATCCCACTCAGCACACTAAACTCCTACAATGGTGATGGACATTGGGACTTTTCCCCTTTATGCCCAAACCAGACCTTAAAAAAACCACCTACCTTCCTGGACACGTCCAGCTTAACATGCTACCCCATCCATAAACTTTTTTCTCCCAAACCCATCTCCTGGCTCCTAACTTTGCAAATGCACCATTACCCATCTAGCCACCAAAGCCAGGAACAGGTTATACTTGATGGCAACCCTCCACAATCAACTGCTTTTAAAATCCTACCATTAACATTTATGGAATCTGCTCTATTTCAGTGCTTAGAAATCTCAACTTGAGACTGAAAAGCCTGATTTTCCCTTCAGTATATGCTGGGATCTAAAAGATTAATCTGGTCATTTCTGTGAATCAAGTTTTTTATGACACTGTATTACAAGGACAATATTAAGCCTAAAATCCTCAGTCTAGTAAAAAGATTTCATCATGTGGCATTTGTTAGTTTTCTAGGTTTCCTTTCCCATCATTCAGTTTGAATGGTTCCTCAAATGCTTTCTGCACTAATAAGATCTTTGTGCCATTTCCTTTTTCTGAGACACCTCCCAAGGTATTTCTACTTCTATACATACTTTGTAGTTTAATAGTAACATAGTCAATACATTTACATGCTTCTATCCCTGACTACCCAGAGTGTACTGATCACATCTACTTAATTGGCACAATAAACACAGTAGGCACTTTTAGTTAATGTTGGCTTTTTAGAAGAATTAAATCTCACTGGTTGTCCAAAATGAGCACTTCCTGCCCTTGACCCCAAAACTTCCAAGGGTTCAAATTACCAAATTCTAACTTGTGCTGGCCATGAAATGCACTGCTCACATCTGGTGAAAAAAGCCTAATTGACCAATGGCCCCAAGCAGTTGCTTCTTCCAATGCACTTTGCCTTGAGGCCACACTTCCAATGAATGAGACTGGGAAGAGTACAAATGCAAGCCTATTTCCATGAAACATGGGACTCCTACAATGGCAATTTTGGCTTGAGTACAACTACTGGACTGATGACATCTTTCTTCAAATTCTACCCAATCCTTCCTTTCACCCTCTCCTCAAAGGTCTTTCCCCCAATAAATTTCTAGCATGCTAATCCTTTTTCAGTATCTGACAAGAGAACCCAAATTACATATCAAAACTGTAAAAGGGGCTCAGGTTGGCAAACTCCCAGTTTCCTGTTGACATTTTCAGTAAAATGCATCTATTTTAATTTTTAAGCCACAAGTGTGGTAGGCATTCAGTAGAATTTAAAGATATTTTAGTTAATAAAAAACTAGTTGCTACTGCATCAATTAGATATCTACAACCGCATTGCAAACTGATGCCTTAGTTCAAAACTGTATCTTAGGCAAATCCTCAAGAGATTTAAATATTTTGGAGCACTGCTTAAATCTTTGTAATATGCTAAAATGTTAGCCTTGCACTTTACTTCCTTGAAACATGAAGCCAAGGTAATCTACAGTCCATGGATTACTTCCAATAACAATTCCTTTTTCTAAGGTGGAATCATATGGTTTAATTTTGGTATTTTCAGTTTACATATTCCTCAGTCAAGTGCAGTATATTGGAATGCTCTATCCAGTCATAAATTCCAAGGCTATCTCATCTGCCTATTGGAATGAGCTGCCAAACCTTTCAATATAACCTCCATCCAGATTATTCCTAATTCCCACTTTTAAACTTCCCATCCAATTTATACAGAACAAGTACGTATTACAACATACTTTAAGAAATACTTTTAAGCTTATTTCATTTACTCTCAATCTAAAGAGGAAGGCAGTCACCTTTCCACTTTCCCCAAAGCTTACTTCCTCCCACGAGGCCCTGTGTTAAGATACATTAAAGACCCTGATTTTCTTTCACAGGCCCCATGCAGGAAAAAAGAAGTTATCTTCCAAATCTCTGTATTTGCCCTGTAATTGCCATTATATATATACATATAGCTCTCTGACTTGTACTCTGAAAGTACTTGATAACCTCCTCCACCATTTTAAACATATAGAAACTCAATTTAGAGCAATTAAGTTTTTTTATGCCACTTAACAAAAATACAAGAGCACAAATCCACTTTTATTTATTTACTTTTCATTAGTTTAAATCCTTGAGGGGTACAGCATCTGGGGAGAAAAAACATATAGAAACATTAGGTGAATATTATATACAAATTTACAAATGTTATTAGTACTACAATATGGATAAATCTCCCATTATCCCATTACTCATCTCCAAAAGTCAACCAGTGACCATTCTGGTAGTGAAAGAACTAAGATTTTTTTGTTTGTTTTTTGAGACAGAGTCCTGCTCTATCACCCAGGTTAGAGTGCAGAGGCACAGTCATAGTTCACTGTAACCTCAAACTCTAGGGCTCAAGCAATTCCTCCTGCTTCAACCTCCCAAGCTTAAACTACAGGTGCACACCACCATAACCAGCTTATTTTTCTATTTTTTGTAGAGGTAAAGTCTTGCTATGTTGCTCAGGCTGGTCTCAAGCCATCTTTTTGCCTTGGCCTCCTGAAGTGCTAGGAATACAGGTGTGAGCAAGGTGCCCAGCTGGAACCACATTTTTATAGCCTTCAGTTTCAAGGTGAACATACCATAAGAATCAGCACGAAAATGGGTACTGAAGAATAATTTTGCTTCTACTAAAAATGTAATATAAACTATCTCCTCTGATGATAAACCCTACTAAAGTTATAGGCTGAGCTGTACCACTCAGCAGGGTTCAACAGTAAGTACCCCAAGAATATGGTCTACTAAAAATGAACCCTAACGAAAGAAAAAGCAAGAGATATTTGAAAAGTCACAGGATCTGGAGTCGTGATTGGGCTGAAGTCCTGAGACCTAGGAACATGAGCGTCTATTTCTTTTCCGTACAAAATAAAGCTAATGACACCTATTCTAATAGGACTGACATGATATAGATGGGAAAATATTAAGAATTATGCCAGGAAACGTATGTTGGCTTTTTATTTTCTAGCAATTACTTCAGTGCCCAAAAAAGTATCTTTGCCAGAAAAAGTGTTCATTCAGACACCATTTTTCCCCAGGCAGCTTTAGCAAAACCTGAAATTTAGGCACAGTCCATTTGAACACCTTGCCTTCACCTTCCTTTAGCAGGCCAAGAATAAGATGTTCTGTAATATGCATTTACATAGTAACTGCTAATTTTGCAGCATAATTTACTGGTGTCATTTTATAATCACAAAAGTCCTTAGAGCCCGTTGAACTTAGTTTGACTCAACAGATGACCATTTTGCTAATAATTGTACTTACCACACGGATTCTGTGTCCAATGGCCTTAGCAGGAAGGTTGCTTCGGAATTTGGCACGAACCATGCCACTGTTTCCGTGGGCCCGAGTTACCTTTCCCCAGATTACTCTGGTTTTGTTTGGTTTGCCACCAGGAGTCACTGTGTTGCTGATTTTAAAAAAGGATAATTGAGGTATGAGAACTCAGGTATCCAATACAATTTTGATACAAATTCAAGGTGACCTCTAGACCAGTGGTTCTCAACCCTGGTTACCCATATAATTGTACCTACTGTATGCCAGACACTTTTGTAAAAACAAAACAAAAATCTCTTTGTCAGAAGGTAAGAGCTGCAATATTGCAAAAAACAGCAAAGGAACACAACAATTGTGAGGATGTTTGTGTGAAGGGAGAAAGGAATTGTTTGTAATTTTAAATAGCCAAAGAAGTTCTCATTGAGGTGGTAATGGAACAAAAACCACGGACTACTAGTGCAGGCAGGGCAAATAGTTAAGTGCTAAAGAAGTGAGATGGAAGTGTCCTGGCTTGGGAAAAGACTGAAGATACCAAAGAGTGAATCCTAGCTGGGGTAAGAGAAATGTGGAGCTCTCAATGCATGGGGTCTTAGAGGCCCCTTAATGACTTTGGCTTTTACTGAATGAGACAAACCACTAGGGTTTGAGCAATTTAAGCATGAAGACCTATAATTTTAAAGGAACACTCTGGCTGTAGGAGAAAAGGGGAGCAAGTATGAAAGCACTTCCCCAGAGATTTTAATTGGCCCAGAGTGCGTTAAGAACCCAGGATTAATGTAGAGAGACACTAACATCTTTAAACATGTGTAAAAAATAGTTTTAAGGAATTAACAAAATGCTTAAGGTACATGAAAAGTGCTCTATAAAACCTTAAAAGAATCATAATAAGGAATTAGCTCCTTCCTTATTGTTTTCTAAATGCTTAAGATGGGTAGGTCCAACACCACCCGCGAGAGTAACATCCTTCTATAACCTCCTATGAAATTCCTTAAAGACCCAGAGTAGAAGCCACAACAATATCAATTACTTCACTAACATCTTTTATTCTTTCAATAGAAAAATTAGGGAGCTCTCAAATAAGAACTCAAAAACATTATTTTAAACTTACTTCTTTGCTTTGTATACATAAGCACATCTCTTGCCCAAATAGAATTCAGTTTCGTCTCGGGCATAAACACCTTCAATTTTAAGAAGAGCTGTGTGCTCTCTTTGGTTCCGGAGACCCCGCTTATAGCCAGCAAAAATGGCCTTCGACCACAGCCTAGGACACACAAAATACACAACATTAACCGTAAGCTTCCACAAACCGCCGGTATAACTTGAATTGTAATAACCCCTAACCAAAAGTTATCTATAGCAAATATTAATTTTTATCCACCAATTTTAAACTCTCATTTATGAACGTTCACGTCTTATGATCAAAAAACAAACAAAAAACAAACCGTAAAGCAACCGTATTTAAAACGCGTACCTTCCAGACATATTTGCCTTTTAGGAGTCCTGTTCCCTGCAGACCTTAAAACAAAAAGACTCAGTTTAAAACCATGCAACGCAAGTTTCCCATCTTGTTCTCTCTCGTTTAATCCTGTTAGGCAAATTCCTTTATGATCGGCATTTCAAGAGTATGGAGCAACCGTAACATCTACATATATCGCAGAATGTGGCAAGACGTTCAAACCTCAGAGAATGAAAGATATTTAAGCAAACTCCACAATGAAGACAAAAACCAAGTGGGAAGACTGTGCACACTAAACCTCCAAAACTAAAACCTGAGAAAACTTATGCCATTATCAGACAAAATTCAGGGGAAAAGTAAAAATTTATGAAGCAAGTAGAGATGCACACACAAGACTTTATGCATGGCTAAGGAAGAAAGGGACTGTAGACAAGCAAAGCGATGCTTGGAATGGCAAAAAATGGGGAGAAAAACTCAGCGTAACGGAGCCACCGCTTCATGAGCAACTGAAAACGAAGTGCACCCATTTCACTCCGCTCAGGTCCAGGAACTAACTCTGAATACCCTTTTGGGGAGTCAGGGGACTAGAACCATCAGTCTCACATCTCCTCCATCCTGTCCTCCCTCTTCCTGAAGCCCACAGAAATCACTAGCTAGCAGAGATTCCAAGGCGCACGGGTGCCTTGCTACGGTATCCGGATAAACACACCCCAGTTATTTGCTCTCAAAGTTCAGCAGCACTCGCTTCACTCACCTCCACAGGCTCCAAGATGGCGGAAAGAGAAACCCGAGGCCCCGCCGCATGGCCTTGTGGGAGAAATGCCTCTCCGTCCTGCCCGTCGTTTAGGCATCTTCCGTAACCGCCAGAAAAACAAGATCCAGAAATCGTCTTTGGACTGAAATAAGCCACATTCAAACGCACTCCTACAATTCTTTTCCTATGTCCATTCATCTTTGTAAGCTGCGACATATGTTATTTGGAAACAGGAAGGCAAAAGTAGTAGCCAGCTAAAGAAGAGAAAGGAGGAAACGGTCCTCCAAAGCTGTGCGTTGTCATAGAAACACCTTAGCTTGCGCTTGATTCCTGCGTCCGAGGGTGCTGCAGGTGTAAAGGCTTTAGCTCTGCTAGAAGACATTCCCCCCACCACTCCCAACCCCACCCTCAGGATTGATTCGCGAACATGGAGGTGTCTTACCCTCGTACCACGCAGGAGTAGGAAGAACGGAGACTCTCGGATCCTGCCTAGCCTGGAAGAGAAAGGCCGGGAGCACCAAGGCAGGAGTTGTTCCTTCTCTTTAACTATTCTAATTTCCTTACTTCTTTCCACCCGTCTACTTTTTTTTTTAAATCTCTTTTTTAAAAAATGACTTAAGTTATTATCTCCTTCCTTCCCTTTGACTCCAAGGGGGAGGAGGACTTCTGAGGAGACTTTGTCGCCTTTTTAGGATAATTCTTTCAGCTGCCAGACTGAAACTCTGCAGGAGCCCAGCACCACGCCCGCGCATAATAGGTCTTCAGTAAATACTTGTAGACTACAATGAGGTGGATTAGTGGACGCCAGAGATTTGCATTTCCTAATTATTGCACATTTATTTGGGGTTCCCCTCTGGATTCATTCATCTGTTCAGCAAATAGTTTAATGAATCACTACCACATACCAAGATTTGTTGCAGTCTTGAATGACACTGCAGTAAACAAAACAAACAAATCTTTGCTCTAACGGAGCTTAGATCCTACTACGGAAAGCAACACAATGAACAGGTAAAATATATGACATATAGAAAACTTAAGCAGAGGCGTCACTATTAAAGAGCCTTTTAAAAAAATTCTGAGATAGGAAGCCATTTGAGGGTTCTGTACAGAGGAGTGACTCGGTCTGACTTTCATTTTAACAGGGTTACTCTATGGAGGCTTCTGTAATAAACCTAATGAGAGACGATGGAGACAGGGGCGATGAATATTGGAATTCTGAATATGTTTAAATTCTGACAGGTTTTGCTGATTAATGAGGAATGAGAGAGGAGTAAAGGATAACTGCAAAGTTTTATGAAATAGATGTGTATTAGTCACATTTAAAATCAGATCCTGCTGGATGTGGTGGCTCATGCCTGTAATCCCAGCACTTTGGAAGGCCAAGGCAGAGGAATTCTTGAGACCAGGAGTTCAAGACCAGCCTGGGCGACATATGAAGACCTCATCTCTACAAAATTTTTTTTACTGTATCAGAATAGAGCTTGCACCTTGTAGCCCACTATCACATCCAATTTTCTCTGTCCCAGATATGTACTAGAAATTTCACTATTAGGGATTCATTCATCAAGGTTCTAAGTATGAGTCCTCCTGGGGGGAATAACACATTAAGTGTGAGTTTCATTCATTTGTTCATTCATTCCACCAATACTTATTCAGCATAGTGCCTGAAATTTAAAATACAATAATGCACATCATTGTCACAGTCCCTGCTTTCATGGAACTTAACAGTCTGCTGGGAAGAAATTGACATAAACATTACAAATTGTGAGGAGAGCTCTGCAAGAAAATAAAAGTGCTTGAACTGAAGAAGCCAGATCCAGCCTGATGAGTCAGGGAAAGTATCATTTGGAGAAGTGTCATTAATGCATTTTTCAAACTGCAGGTGATGACTCATTTGTAGACAATGATCATAATACTTTTTAAAACAAAATATGATAGAATCAGAATATCAGAGTGTTATGACACGTGGTAAGTGAAAGTTGTTTTATGAAACTTGCATTTCAGTTGTGTGTACATATATATATTTATATAAATTTATATATGTACTAGGTCATTGTATCAGCCCTGGAAGAAAACAGTTGGCAGAGCTGAGAGTTCAATAAAGTATCTGTATACAAAGGTAAAGCAGGAGTGAAACTACAAGGGATGATGCAGTCTTCAGGGACATGGGGAAGAAACAGTTACTTAAGCCCAGAGAGAGAGAGTAATTTGGAGAGAGTAGCCTGACAGGAACTATGTCCTTTGATAGAGGAACAAAGCCAACCAATAATAATCCAGCAAAGAGAAAGCTGGGAGAGTAAATACCTGGACTCTCCCATTGATGCACTCCATATGGGTCAGTCTCTCAGATCACAGAAAATGGTGGAGATTGGACCCAAAGGGGAAAATGGCAGTTACCTAGAAAAAATGACTTTTTAAGCTGGTACCTAATGGATAAGTTGGACTTTACAAAGTGAAGAGGTGAGGGAAAAGTGGTTCAAGTTGAAGGGATAGCCTGTGCAAAGACCCTGAGTTGGAAGATAGCATGATTCCGTAGAACTGAAAGAAGTTCATTGAGGCTGGAGCCAAGAGAGCAAGAAAAGGGCTGTTCTAGGTGGGTCTGAAGAGGAACAAGAGGGGGCCAAGGTAAGAATATTGGTCTTTGTCCTAAGAAAATGGGAAGCCACTGAAGGATTTTAAGGAGAGACATGATCAGATTTTCAATTTTAAAAGATCACTCTTTTATTTTAAAAAGATCACTTCCAATTTGGAGGCCGTTAGACTAGTTCAAGAAAGAAACAACAACTAGCCCCAACATGGTGTTGGAGGATATGGAAATAAAAGGTAAAATCCACAGGATTTGGTGATGGTTTAGATTAGGAGGAATGCTGATGTCCAGATGAAGGAGGTGGCAGGAGTGACTCCTGGGTTTCTAGCATTAGGAATGAGAAGCCAAAACACCATGAAAATACTACATTCTACACGAACATAGCCCTATCTTACCTATGTGAATCACCTTTACCTATGCCCCAAGCCTAAAGGAGTAGAAAAACAAACAACATAACAAACACAATTCTGCTTAATACCATGCTCCTTCCTTCTAAGACTTACCTGGCATCAGAAAATTTGGCTAGTTTGGAGTATCTTGTTTCAGTTTACACAAAGATCCTGTTATATATTTTGAATTTTTGCATATCATATTTTTCTTGTGTGAGACATACTTGCACCACCTCTCTCAGGGCTATTTAATACTTTCTTGTGAAAAAAATCACACTGGAAACTTAACATCCACTATTCATTTACTATAAAGCAAAATTCTCCGTGGGTGTTCTCATTGTAAAGCTAATTTAAGCAGAAAAGGTTTTAGCTTACTGAGGAGGGGTAACATCTTGCTAGCAGCATTAAACTGATTTTCAGGATTAATAGTTTTTCTAAATGTAATCTCATTTGTTCTAAGTCCAGGTGCAACAAATTCTGTTATCTGGCAGATCAGAGGAATGGGTGATCTAATTAAATATTATAGTAATCAGAATAATAGAAAAATCTATTGTATAGAGATTACCAATGAAAAATCAGAATGCAATAAAACACACTCACAGCTACTCAGGAGGCTGAGGTAGGAGGATAGCTTGAAGCCAGGAGTTTGAGGCAGCAGTGTGTCTATGATCGTGCCTGTGAATAGCTACTGCAATCCATGCTGGGCAACATAGCAAGACCTCCATCTGTAAGAAAATTTAAAAATTAAAAAAAAAACTGAAACCATGTTGGACATTAATTTACCTTAAGAAGAAGCTCAAAAAGTGCATGTATCTTCAGTTTTGGTAGACTACTTAATGTGTTCCCCCTCATCAGTGGTTCTTTCCTCTCTGGGACTACTCTACTAAGTGAAAAGAGGGGATAAGCCACAGCTCTTGTCAGTCTTTAACTTTCTCTTACTGAAAGGGCATCAAAATAACTCATACATCATTCAAGACTCCCTTAAACTAATCCCAGTGTTCCTTCCCATTTTAGGTGACTGCATTTTTATGAGATTATAAATATACCATGGAGGATAACAAAACTAACTCCAAAAGAATGGAAGAGTATGTTCAAAATTCCAATTTATTTTGTATATATTTTTAAAATTATGCCTTCTGTTAAATTTCTGTGTATTACTTGCCTATTGCTGTGTAACAAATCACCCCAGGACTTAGTTGACCTAAAATATAAACATTTATTATTTCACACAGTATCTGTGGGTCAGGAGTTTAGGAGCAGTTTAGCTAGATGGTTCTGGCTTGGGGTCCTTCATAAGGTTGAAGTTAGCCAGGGACTGCAGTTATCTGAAGACTTGATGGGAACTAGAGGATGCACTGCCGAGATGGTTAATTTACAGAGCTGACAAGTAGATGTTGGGTACTGGCAAGAGGCCTTCATTCCTTACCTTCATGGATATCTCCATAGTACTGCTTATGTGTTCTCATGACAAGGCAGCTGGCTTCCCTCAGAGTGAGAGATATGAGAGAGTAAGGCAGAAGCTGCAAAATCTTTTATCACCTAGCCTTGGAAGTCACACTGTCATTCCCATAGTATCCTTTTGGTTACATAGGTTAGTCCTAGTTAACGTCAGGGAGACTACACAATTGCATGAATACCAGAAAGTGAGAATCATTTGGGGCACCTTTGGAGGCTGGCTACCACATTCTGTTTTTCACTAATCATGAGACACTTTTGCTTAGCAACTAAAGTAGTTTCTAGAAAAAAAAATTAATTTTGGCTCAAATTCAAATTAGTTAAGTATAGCCAAATAGCATAGGCTACATATCTTTATTAAACAGTTAAGTTGTTTGCCTTTGGTTGGTCAAAATAGAAGGTATATGCAAAATCACATGTAAATTCTTGCTTTTGTTTCTCATTTAGGTTATATTATATGACAATATGAACTTCACACAAGCCAATCTAAGTGCTGCCTGTGCTTTTGAATTTAAGTAATACTTGAACAATGGTCACTAACATTTTTTTCTTTATCCTTTCCTTAGAGGCAGTCTGAAAGCCTCGAACCTTCCTCCAAAAGCTTGGGATTCTGAGATGACGGTGTCAGTGACTGGTGAACCACCTACTGATGTAGAAGAAGGAATAGCTATACATACAGATATAGAAATCATCCCAGAAATCATAGAGCCACTCTCCCTTCCAGATGTGCTGAGGATCTCTGCAGTTCTGGAGGATACCACAGACCAGCTCTCTATTCTAAACTATATCATGCCAGTTCAGTATGAAAGAAGACTAAGCATGAACATGGTATATATTCACTCACCCTTTAACTTTGTTTTCTTTCCTTTCTATTTCTCCATCATTAATAGTACCTATGCCTTAAATTTTACTTGAGAAATAGCACTTCTATCTCAGATGAAGGACTGCAATAACTATCTGAGATGTGTATTCTCAATTGATGGAATGAAATTGCCATAGCTCAGTGTACATTACCAGCCGGAATATCCTTTTCTGATATATTGGCATTATTCAAAAGGCCTATAGTTAAATCAGTATAAATGCAGTATATATACTGAGGAGATCAAATTACTGAGTTGTCCTACCTACGTTGTATTTCTCACCTGCTAAAAACTAACAACGCTAGGGGGAGGAAACTCAACCCTCTCAATATTACTTTAATCTAAAATGACTTTGCTTCTGGAACAGATATCCCTAGTTTAAAAAAAAAAAGACTATTGTCATTGCTGAATATGTTGCAACCTGCCTTTCTGAATGTCCAGCTATATTATTGTATTAACCATTACATTTTTAATAATGTTTTGGGCTCCTCTGCAAAGTACCACTGGGTTATAAAAAAAAATTTAACTTGGTCTGTAAGCTGGAGATCCTGGGAAAAAAGTAAAGAAAAAAAGAAAGAAAGAAAGAAGGTCCGGGCCCAGTGGCTCATGCCTGTAATCCTAGCACTCTGGGAAGCCGAAGCGGGTGGATCGCTCAAGGTCAGGAGTTTGAGACCAGCCTGACCAAGAGCGAGACCCCGTCTGTACTAAAAATAGAAAGAAATTATATGGACAACTAAAAATATATATAGAAAAAATTAGCCTGGCATGGTGGCACATGCCTGTAGTCCCAGCTACTTGGGAGGCTGAGGCAGGAGGATTGCTTGAGCCCAGGAGTTTGAGGTTGCTGTGAGCTAGGCTGACGCCATGGCACTCACTCTAGCCCGGGCAACAGAGCCAGACTCTGTCTAAAAAAAAAAAAAGAAGAAAGAAAAGAAAAAAAAGAAGAAAAAGCCTTAATTTGGTAGTGAGCAAAGTGAGCAAATAAATATTTTTTTAGAGACAAGGCCTTGCTATGTTTCCCAGGCTGGTCTCAAACTGCTGGCCTCAAATGATCCTCCCATCTCAGCTCCCAAAGCACTGGGATTACAGGTGTGAACCACTGTGCCTGGCCTAAATTTTTAAATTTCCGTACCTTAGGTTGTAGATATAAAATGCAAACAATGTGTAAATACAAATACACATTTATCAAGTTTCAAAAAATTATATAATTTGTATAAAATGTATTCTTATTTCTGATTCTATGACAAATGAAAATTGCTATATAAATGAGAGGGTAAATTGCTTTTCATGTCTAACAGAAAGAAGTCTGTATTTATGAAGAGAAGAAAATTAAATTTCAGCTTAATTGCCTGTACAATTTTAAAATTTCTTTTGTTATTATTACTACTATGTGTATAGCCTGAGTTCTTAAAGTTTTTATTAAAGCTTAAAAGTTTATATAAGATTTTAATAGGGCTGGGAATGGTGGCTTATGCCTGTAATCCTAGCTCTTTGGGAGACCAAGGTGGGAGGATTTCTTGAGGCTAGGAGTTCGAGACCTGCCTGAGCAAGAACTAGACCTGTCTCTACTAAAAATAGAAAAATGAGCCAGGCATGTCGTGTGTAATCCCAGCTACCTCAGAGGCTGAGGCAGGAGAATCTCTTGAGCCCACGAGTTTGAGGTTGCAATGAACTATGCTGACACCACTGCACTCTAGCTCAGGCAACAGAGAAAGACTCTATCTCCAAAAAAAAAAAAAAAAAGATGTGGCTCACGCCTGTAATCCTAGCGCTTTTAGAGGCCGAGGCTGGAGGATCACTTGAGGTCAGGAGTTCGAGACCAGCTTGAGTGAGACCCGGTCTCTATTACACCACAAAGGCATTGTAACTAAAAAACATAAAAGGAAAAAAAAAAGAAAAAAAAAGAAGAAAACAAACAAACAAACAAAAAAATAGACAAATTAGCTGGGCGTAGTGGCACATACCTGTAGTCCCAGTTACTTCGGAGGCTGAGGCAGGAGGATCACTTGAGCCCAAGAGTTTGAGGTTGCAGTGAGCTATGATGACTCCACTGCACTCTAGCTGGGGTGACAAAGTAAGACTCTGTCTCAAAAATAAAATAAAATAAAACACTGGGGTTGGGGTCAGGTTTAGTTGTGTGCTGTAAGCAATTCATTTTACTTTCTTGGTCTTAGTTTTCTCATTTGTAAACTGTGATAGAGTTTTAACAAAATGACGTATAGGTCCCTACCTATGCTAACATTCTGCAAGTTTTGGGGTAATATTAAAATGACATAATTATTATAGGAATTTTATAATGTAAGTTAACTTCCTTATCAAATTATGAAGGTTAAATAGATTAGAACTCAAGAAATAAGTCTATCAATGCATTTAAAATAAGAGTCTAATCTTAAATTAAGCTAGCTAACAAATAGTATAGAAGAGACATGGTGTCTTCTTCCTATTATGTCCTCCAATAAGAATCAAAAATAAAATGGGAAAACAGTCAGTTGACAAATGAAGTCCTGTCAATGATACTTGCTGTCAGGCTTTAAAAAGAATAATTTTCGATCATAGAAACTCAGGAGAGAATTAAAAAAAGCTAAATTGATCAAGTGTTCAGCAAGTGTCACCAGTCCAGTAAATAAAAGAATGAAACTTTCGCACTGTTTTATTTTAGTTTATGATAGTGATCTTTAACCACAAAATTTTCTGACTTAACAGAAACCCTTCTCATGATTTTATAGTATTGTAAAAAGTAAAGGCTTGCACTGTTGTGATGATTATTAGCAATTTAAAAGCTCCTTTCTCAATATGTTAGTTCTATACCTTTTAAAAATTGTGAATCTCTTAAAAATTTTTGTTTTTTACTTCATGAAACTATAGTTGTTCTAACTCATGAATCTTAAGATGCCATTGACCTACAGAGCATAGGATATATAATTATTATTATTTTTTAAAGGCAGGGTCTTACTATGTTGCACAGGCTAGCCTGTAACTCCTGGGCTCAGGCGATTTTCTAGCTTTGGCCTCCTAAGTAGTTGGGATTACAGGTGATCACCACCATGCCCAGCTAGGATATATATTAATATATATATATTTGTTTTTTATTTATTTATTTATTTATTTATATTTTAGAGACAGGGTCTCACTCTGTTACCCAGGCTGGAGGGCAGTGGCTCAATCATAGCTCAGTGCAGCCTTGAACTCCTAGAATATATATTTTAAAACCTTAATATGTATATGCATGTTTCATTTCCCAAAAGGCTTTATATTGTTTAGCCTTATAACAACCTTGGGAGGAAAGATTAGTATTATCCCTCTTTTATACCTATTTTTACAGCTAAGGACATTTCCAGATAGATTTTCATTTATTTGAGTTATGAAGTAGGATGCATGGGTTTGGATTTATGACAGACCCATCCCCCTGGGCCTTTCATATTGCCCCATGCCATAGCAAACTGTTGCCCTGAACCAATGTCTGCCCTCTTTGCCCATAGGCTGCTGGCACTGAAAAGTGTTGAAGAGTAGATAAAAGAAAAAAGAATTATGACATAGAATGATGAAAGTTATATTAAAGTACCAGATTCTACCAGAAGTGGGAGTGATTTGAACAAAGTTTGGAAAGAGCTTCCTTTCAGGGAATACTGTTTTTCCCTTAGGGTCTCATACCCTACCTTATGTATAGTGTGTGCTATATAAAAATACTTTTTAGTGAATGGACTAGAACATTTAGCAGGCTTCTTTAATTCTCATTTAAAAATTCACATTTCTTTGTCTCAGTGTGCCAATTTGTAGAAAAAACAGAAAATTAAAAAAAATTTCACATT
Organism: Lemur catta; assembly: GCF_020740605.2. Lineage (NCBI taxonomy): Eukaryota > Metazoa > Chordata > Mammalia > Primates > Lemuridae > Lemur > Lemur catta. The sequence continues at coordinate 220,286,680 of NC_059128.1, read as the reverse complement.
TCTTTCTAGTAATTGGTAAATCAGGCCATGAGTCACATTTGCTTCCTTTTCCCAATGTCCAAACAAAAGGTAGAGAAATAATGAATTATTAGATAAATCAGAAAATGGGGCCTCCAAGGCCTTACATTTTCTGCTTAACCTCCTTAGACAAAATCTAAAATAATAACCATCCATTTTACCAATGGGAAAATGGAGGCACAGAGATGTTAAATAGTTAGTTGCCTGAGGTCAATATAGTTTAGTAAGAGATAGAGCTGGATTCAAACATGGCTTCCAAGTTCACGTGTGTAGTCACTATATTATATGGCTCTCAATGGCTCAAGCTTTTAGCCACATATTAAATAGCAATTGTCAATTAAAAGACATAAGCTATTCCTATGGTCCCTTAGTATTCAAGTTTGGGTCTGAAAAAGAAATTATTTTGGCTTTTCCCTACGTGACCCTCAAAATCTATACCATGTTACTATATCTACTATCACCTTCTGCTTTTTGGTATGATTCTCCTTTTATTATTTGTATGTCAAATTCATGTGTTCAATAAACATTTGAGTCTCTACTATATTCTAGGCATTTTTCTAAGCAATGGGACTATAAAGATGGCCAAGTTTATTTGATATCCAATCTTACTCCAAAAATAATTTGAGACTAGCCTTAAAAAATTTTGTTTTTGGAGTGAACTAAGATCTCTAAGACACCTTTTCTTCCCTCAGAGAACTCACAATCTGATGGAGATATTTTACAAATAACTACAATGTGGTAAATGCCTGGTAACAGAGCTATTTCACAAAGAACTTTACCTTTGATCAGAGTCTTAAAGATTACCAGGTGGTAAGTTGGAGAATGATAGAGAGAGGGAATGTTGTGTGAAAGCAAGAAGACACAAAACAGCAGGATATAGTTTGGTGTGACTGAAGAAAAAGGTACATTTTCTTGGAGTATAGTGTACAAGTCAGAGACGATAAGGTTGAAAAATGTAGACGGGGTCCTCTTAGAGTATTGTCTCTTGATTTTAAAAAAATCTTTCTTTTTCTTTTTTTTGAGACAGAGTCTCAGTTTGTTGCCCGGGCTAGAGTGAGTGCCGTGGCATCAGCCTAGCTCACAGCAACCTCAAACTCCTGGGCTCAAGCAATCCTCCTGCCTCAGCCTCTCAAGTAGCAAGGACTATGGGCATACGCCACCATGCCCGGCTAATTTTTTCTACATATTTTTAGTTGTCCAGCTAATTTCTTTCTATTTTTAGTAGAGATGGGGTCTCGCTCTTGCTCAGGCTGGTCTCGAACTCCTGAGCTCAAACGATCCACCGGCCTCGGCCTCCCAGAGTGCTAGGATTACAGGCATGAGCCACTGCGCCCGGCCAAAAAAAAAATCTTTCTTAACATCATTTGTTGTTTTAAAAGAAAAGCAAAGAAATGAATTCAGAGGGAAAAAGCCTAGACAAACTTCCAATGGTCTCAACAATCTCAAAAGTACCTAAAGAAGGACCCAAGTTGCCAGAAATCAGACAAAAAGGCCTGGAGTTTAACAAAATGCAGGATCTTATCTTCAAAACACCTACAAAGCAGTCCATAATAACTACGGAGACACTGAAGAAAATTCAGATTGACAGGTAAGGAAGGAGCATATTTGGCAATGTAATAATGCATTTATACATAGATAAGAGAATGGGTGCAAGGTTGGCTGACTGCTCTCTTCTCTTATGGTTTAGTCATTACGGTGTATCCAAAATGACTGCTGAGAATAGAATTAACTAAATAAAGACTGGTTAGAGTCAGTGTGGTACAATCTAAACCATGGCAGCTGTGTGATCCTGGACAGTTATTAAGCTTTTGTTTCCAATTTTTACTTCATTTATTTATTTTTTAGAGCCTATGTCTTGTTATGTTGCTCAGGCTGGAATGCAGTAGTTATTCACAGTCAGGATCATAGTGCATTACAACCCTTGAATTCCTACCCTCGAGCAATCCTCTTGGGTAGCTGGGACTCCAGGCATGCACTATGCACAGGCTATTTCCAATTTTAAAAAATGAGACTACTAATAGCACCCTTGCAACATTCATGTAAGGATTAAAAATAAGGCTCTAGCCTATTACCTGGCACACACTGGTAGCTATTGTGATGCTTTATCCATTGATAAGAAACAGCTACTATCAAAGTAGCCAAATTCTAAGCTGTATTTTAATCCTGAGGGTTTCTTAAAGGCAGATGCAATTTCCATTGTCTCATTATTCAGTTTTTTCTTTTCAACTGGCTTGCTAACAAGCCTGTTAAGTTTAAAACAGGGTGTAACATTAATGCAAGGACTTTTGATAAATGAGAGTTTATAGGAATTACCCAGTCTGAAGTCTGTTTTTGAAAAGTTTTATTGGAATACAGCATTGCCCATTTGTTTACACATTGTTAATGACAGCTTTCGTGCTACAGTGGCAAAGTTGTGTGGCAAAAGTGAACTTACAGGTACAAAGCCCAAAATATATGCTACTTACTTGTCCATTTATAGAAAAAGTTTGCTGAGTCCTTTATTAGACCATAACCAAGGGTAAAGTCTCTTGCTTAAGTCAGTCTGGCCTAGATTTGCCTGTGTGACTGAAGGGTATTCTGCTTATAAAATGCCCAAACTAGTTAATGTCCTTTTCATTCTCAGTGTAATGGCCCATGCCTTTTCCTGAGAGAGCCAAAATACTAGTCTGAGATTATTTTTAGGGGATTAGTCTTAGATTTATATTCCACATGAAACTCAGGGTGATGTGTAATAATGAAATGTACATCCTCATCAGCTATTCAGAATCAAAGTGGATATCAAAATATCAAAGGCATAAAAACTATGAATTTAAAATGGGAATTTGTAACAAGTTTATATATGCTTTCCTTGCTATTAGTCATCTTTATGCATTATAATCTTATTGCACTGAATTAAGAATTTTAAATTATTTTCTCATAAATGCTACTATCAAAAGACAAAATTACAACAAATTTAGTTTAAAAATCTTAATTGGCTTTTATTTGCAATTCTAGAATCAGGCAACACCTCATTGTATAAAATAGGACTGTTTCGATGAGCTGAGCAGAAGAGGTTGGCTTTATAGGCAGGAAAGGGCTGAAGAAAGCAGAAACAAAAGAAAAGCAGATTGGTCATTTCAAAGTTACTTTCCTAGTAAAGATTAAAGCAGAGGGGACTTCCTTATCATGCCAGCTAAAACTGGCCTGTTTGGGGATTTGGCTATTGTCTCTTTCTCCTGATCTCTTGCAAGATCAGATAAACAACTTAGTTTTGGCTTGGTGGCCTGGAACTTCAGCAAGAGTAACTCCATTTTGGCTTAGTCTGTTGGGCTAGTGCAGGAGCTCAATCCAAACTAAAGACCTTTTATCAATTTCATTTAACACTACACAAGAGATAAGTTCTTGTTGTTTAAATTCTTATGTTTCAGTTTATTGACTTCAGTATTCTTAATTATTTCTTTTTTAAGAGTGGAGTTTCACTCTGTTGCCCAGCCCAGGCTGGAGTAGGGTGGGTCACTGCAGCCTCAATCTCCTGGGCTCAAGCAGTCCTTGTGCCTCAGCCCCCCAAGTAGCTGGGACTACAGGCATGTACCGCCACACCCAGCTAATTTTTAAAATTTATTTTAGCAACAAGGTCTCACTATGTTGCCCAGGCTCGTCTTTATTAGGTCCAGAGCTGAGAGGGAGACACACGAAGCCTTAGATTTAGCAAAATGTTTATTTTGAGCATCTGGGTGCAAATGGGTGGAGGCCGAAAAAAGTGTCACCCCAGGAAGGGGAGAGCGATGGGTTTTATAGAGAGTTTTTCCAGGGGAGTAAGTGGGCCAGAACAGCCACTTGTAATAAATTATTTTTAAACAATCTAGCCAAATCCCCTAGGACCCCTGCCCCAGTCATACCCATCCTACAGCTCCAGCATCTAATGCAAGCTCCCCTTTTGCATTGCATTCCTTTATCTCCCTAGGGATCTGGCAAAGGCTACTTGCCTAATAGTCTTAAAACTCCTGGGCTCAAGCCACCCTCCCACCTCAGCCTCCCTAAGTGCTGGTAATGTAGGGATAAGGCAAAAAAAGGAATGTCAAGAAAGCCTGAGTACAGCCATTTTGGCTGATACCAGACCCTAACCACCCTGATGCAGGAAGTAGACCACCAAGGATGGATGAATTACTAAACAGGACATCTTACAAACTGTGCTTACCTTTCTGTGACAGCAGTTTATGATTAATCTTTATGGCCTGACCTCAAGACAATGTTGGTCATGAACAGGGTTTCTGGACACATAAAAACATTACCATTACCCTATAAGGTGTCCACTTCCTGCTTGGGAAAGGACCCCTACTCTGTGGAGTAGGATCTATTGTTTGTCTCTCTATGAACTTTCTGTTGCTAGTTGGCTTGCTCTCTAACTCTTTCCAGTGCAAAGCCAAGAACCCATTTGTGAGTTCAGGGGACCCTTCTCTCTTTGTTGGGGCACCCCTTGCATCACTGGGATTATAGACAAACTTTTTTTTTCTTAATACAGTTATTGAACCTTTTTAGGTGAACTATTGTTAAACAATTGCTATGTAAAATATTAAGTATAATTCTTGCCAACTCTATATCAAAACATAAACAGTAGTTTTTAAACTACTGTTTCACCTAGGAGAATATTATAAAGAACAATGGACTAGGGGTCAGGAAACCTGGGTTATGTATTTCCAGTTCTTTCTCAAACTAGTTATGTGACGTTTGTTAATGGAAAAAGAACCCAAACTCTGTAAGATAATTTAAAGAGATTCATTCTGAGCCGGCGTGTGTAACCACAGGCTAGAGCACATGGCCTTAAGAGGTCCTGAGAAAACGTGCCCAAGATGGCTGAATTACAGTTTGGTTTTATACATTCATGGAAACAGGAATTACACATAAAGTCATAAATCAATACATGGAAGATATACATTGGTTTGGCCCAAAAAGGTGGAATATTTCCAAGCAAGGGCTGGGGCTCACAGGTTATAGGTGGGTTCAAAGATTTTTTGATGTGTAATTGGTTAAAGAAACGAAGCCTTGTCTAAAGTTGCACTGTTTTAAGATAAAGAAGTCTGTTAATCAGACACAAGCCAGGGACATATACTGGACTTAAGTGGTCTGTTAAGTAAATTGATAGCCTACAGGTGTGGTTTAACCTTTGTCTTGAATGGCCTTAGGTCCTGTTAATAATTTAGTATCATTGTCCAACATGTGTCCAAGCTCCCTTCCCTTCCTGGCCAGGAGCTCAGTTTTAATGTTTTTCTGGGGTCCCCTTTGGCCAAGATTGGTGTGTGAAGTCAGTGGAGGAATTTAGGATTTTATTTTAGTTTATACCATGGGCAAGTCACTTAATCATCCTGAGCCTGGGTACCCATCTCTAAAATATGAAGAGTTTGATTAGTTCCTTTTAAAAAAAATTTAAATGATTTAACTTTTTCAAAATTATGAAAAATTTCAAAAATGCAGAAAAGTGCAAAGAATAAAATAATGAATACTTATGTATGTAACACCAGATTTTAACATTTTACCATGGTTGGTTTAGAGATGTGACTTTTTTTTCAAAGATAAAATATTTCAGATATAATTGAAGTTTCTAATCTCAGTCCCTTTCCTCTTCCCCCAAGAATAAACACGCTTCTGAATTTGTCACATATTATTCCGTAGCATGTTGTGATACTTTCATTGTGTATTTATGTGTTTTATTTAAATAATTCATGTAGTTTTAATGTTTTTAAATGTTATGAGGACATTGGTACTTTGAGACATGAGTCTGCCAACCTCCTCATTTGCTGGCAAATTAATAAACTCCTTTCCTTCTCCTAAAAAAAAAAAGTTATATTCATGATATCATACTGTACATTTAATATTTGTTGTTGGTCTTTAGTATGTAAACTTTTTTTCAGGTTATTTCTAGCTTGCTAAGAGTTTTTTTGGTGTTTGTTTTTAAAAGATGAATTTTGCCAGATGCCTTTGTTAGGGCAGGAGCTCATGGCATGGAATGAGAAAGAATTCTCCACACAAAGATTAGGGTAGAAAGAAGTAAGAAGTTTATTTTACTTTTCCCCAAGAGATGAAGGGAAAAGGGCGAAGCATGAAAGTGAAAGAAAGAAGGAGTGCTTGTACTGAGGACAAGCAGTTTGGGGTTTTTATTGGGGGTTACAAAGGGGTAAAGAAAAATTTATTGCTATAGACTGATGCAGGAAACAGCTGTGAGATGTTAGGGTATTTGGTTTTCCCTTTTTTTCCTTCTCCTTGAGGCTGTCTTATCAGTCTCCTCTGGAGTGTAATCTGGCTGGTCTGGTCTGGTGGATGTCAAGGAGGAGGATTTACACTCCCTTTCTTTCTGTATGCTCAGCTCTTTTCAAATGCTGTAAAAACAGTCTCCACAGGCTTAAAGACAGCAAATTAAGGCCCATGTGGTTAAACTTAAAGACAATGAGTTAAGGTCCATGCGGTTAATCAAATATGGGGCAATGATCTTTCTCTCCTGTTTTTTTTTCTGTTAGTTTATTAGTAATGCCATCCTTTCAGCCTTTTCTGTATCCATTGAGATGATCATATGGTTTGTCTCCTTTAGCCTTTATTAATATATTGAGTTCTATTAATAAATTTTCTTTTTTTAATTTTAGATTTTCTAACGCTTCACTATTTTTGCATTCCTGGGATAATTCCAATTTAGTTATGGTGTTCCCTCTGGGTCTTAACTTGTATGACTTCTGTAGCCCTTTGTGAATGTAGGGAAATATAATTTATTAACTCATCTTTTTGTTCTTCACAGGCAATTTTTAAGTGATGTGATTGCAAATGCCATTACGGAATTGCAAGATTCAGGCACTTTCACAAATCTCCTGTCAGCTTTAAGCAAAGAGAAGGAAAACAAAATGCATTTCTATGATGTCATTGCCAGGTCAGAGTAATGTTAAGTTTATTTGTTTTGTTGTATTTTGAAGTGCCATAAAACTCTTACCAGAAATCCTTGATTTCTAAAGCAAACTGAACATGTGCTTTCTAGGGAAGATAGTAGAATTCAGAAATTTGGGTTCTACTCTTAGTTCTACTGGGACAATAACTCAGATATCTGGGCTTTAGTTATTTTTATCTATAAAATAGTAAGAATATTCTTCCTCCTATAGTAATCTTTCTTAATATTGAGTTCACTGAAAATCCTTGAACAACAACAAAGGCATGCCAAGGGAAGTTTTCTTTTCTCTTTCTTTCTTTTTCTTTTTTGAGACAGGGTCTCACTCTGTTGCCTAGGCTAGAGTGCGGTGATATCATTATAACTCACTGCAACCTCAAATTCCTGGGCTCAAACAATCTTCCTGCCTCAGCCTCCCAAGTAGCTGGGCCTATGGGCTCATACCACCATGCCTGGCTAATTTTTCTATTTTTAGTAGAGATGGGGTCTTGCTCTTGCTCAGGCTGGTCTCGAACTCCTGGCCTCAAGGAATCCTCCTGTCTTGGCCTCCCAAAGTGCTAGAATTACAGGCATGAGCCACCACGCCCAGCTGAAAGTTTTCTTTTCTAGAACCTTTGAACTTTATTCCAAAGATTTTCATGCTTTAAGACTGTTCAACACAATCAAAGTGTTTTGGGACCAAGATAAAATTCTCTTTATATAGACCCACATTTACTCAAAATGAGAAAGTGTTTATCTTGTCTGCAGAGGTGGAATTGTTTTATTTTGAGTTTTTTCCTCCTCCTGCCCTTCTTAGTATTGGTAATAAATTTTGTACTAGAGTTATTATGAACATTAGATTGATTAATATGTATAAAGCACTTAAGATAGTTCCTGGCACATAGTAAGTGCCTAATAACAATAATAGCTACTCTTATAGACATTCGTTGCTAGCAAGGAAGCAAGGAAATGAGCACTTGTATACATTGCTGGTGGAAGAATGAATTGGTGCAACTTTTATAAGAATGATTTATCTGTGAAAATAAAAATATACACACCTAATTTTAACCTTAATTTTATAATTTTATGTACTATTCCATAATTTAATCATTCCCTGAGTTTGACCATTTAAGTTGTTTCCAAATTTTTGCTTTAGCAAATAAATAGTGCTTCAGTGTATATCTTTGTATATAAAAATATACATCAGCAAATGTCTCAATCTGTTATTATTCCATTAGATTGAATTGCTAGATATAAAATTAAAGACTCAAAAAGATAGTGTATAGTTTAATGGATGATATTATGAAGCTGTTAAAAGTATTGTTTACAAAGTTTAATAACATGGGGAAAATGTTTATGCCACAATTTTAAGTAGAAAAAGAAAGACTGGGAATAATATAATATTATCACATTTATAAAATACAACTAACATAAATAGGTATAGAGAGAACTGGAAGGAATACACCAATGTGTTAACAATATATGTGGTTTTTAAAAATCTTTTTACTTTTTAGTATTTTCTAAATTTTTTCCCTTTTTGCTGTTTTTTTTAATTTCAAAATATTAAGGGGATACAAATGTTTCTGTTACACAGATAGCTTTTATAATGCTTGAGTCAGGGCTATTAGTTTGCCCATCACCCAAATAGTGTTTATTGTCCCTGTTAGTAGGTTTCCCCCTTCCTGATTTCAATGACTTTTACTTTCCTCTGTGCTTATATGTGCCCATTGATTAGTTCCAACTTATGAGAGAGTACATGTGGTGTTTGTTTTTCCATTCTTGAGATGCTTCACTTAGGATAATGGTCTCCAGTTCCATGCATATTGCTGCAAAGGACATTAATTCTTTTCTTTTTGTGGCTGAGTCCTTAAATAAAAATAGACTTACTGTTTGACCCAACAATCCCACTACTGGGTATCTACTAATTTTCTCTTTATCAAGGGAAAAAATAAACTTATTTGTAAAGATCTAAACAAAATACATATAGCCTTTGACCCAGCATTCCTACTTTTGGGGAATCTAGCCTACAGAAAAAAAAATCAGTTTGTATCAGACATATGTACAAAATATTTATTGCAGCATAATGGCAAAAATCTAGAAACAATATAAATGTCCTTCAATAGAGGGATACTGTATTTGAGTGATTGTTAATTTTATAAGAGAAAAACAGACTGGGCACAGTGGGTCACGCCTGCAATCCCAGCTCTTTGTAGGCCGAGGCAAGAGAATGGCTTGAGCCCAGGAATTTGACACCAGCTTGGGCAACATAGCGCGAGACTCTTTCTCTATAAAAAACATTTTTAAAATTAGCCAGCCTGGTGGTATCCGCCTGTAGTCCTAGCTACCCAGGAAGCCAAGGCAGGAGGATCACTTGAGCCCAGGAGTTCAAAGCTGCAGTGAACTATTGATATTATCATGCCACTGTACTCCAGCCTGGGCAACAAAGCAAGACCTTGTCTTAAAAAAAAAAAAAAAAGGAAAAGAAAAGAAAAATATAATAGCTATTTAAGAAAATGAATTAGAGCTATATGATTGACCTGGAGGGATGTCATTATATATAGATAAGTGAAAAAATAGTTATAGTATGCTAACTTAAAAATATGCTCATTCATATGAGTATAAGAAAAAGAAAGATATGGAAGGTTATATATCAAAAGGTTAATATTGGTTACCTAATAGGAGTGAAATTGGGGGAGAAAAAAGAGATGGTATATTGTCTACTTTTTTTCTTATACATTCCTATTCTGTTTTGAAATATTATAATATACATTTATTATTTCATAATTTTAAAAAAGTTAAGTAAGAAAAGTAAATATTGGCCGGGCAAGGTGGCTCATGCCTGTAATCCTAGCACTCTGGGAGGCCAAAGCGGGAGGATCGCTTGAGGTCAGGAGTTCAAGACCAGCCTGAGCAAGAGTGAGACCCTGTCTCTACTGAAAAATAGAAAGACATTAGCCAGACAACTAAAAATATATAGAAAAAAAAATTAGCCGGGCATGGTGGCACATGCCTGTAGTCCCAGCTACTTGGGAGGCTGAGGCAGAAGGATTGCTTGAGCCAAGGAGTTTGAGGTTCCTGTGAGCTAGGCTGATGCCACAGCACTCTAGCCCAGGCAACAGAGCCAGATTCTGTCTCAAAAAAAAGTAAAGAAGAAATATATGTACCATTCCATAGGAGGAAGAAAATAGTCTAATAATATAGACAGTTTGGTAGTGATTGATTTCATCTATATGATTATCTATTTGTAATAATTTCTTTTTTTATTTTTCTTCCAATTATGTATCAATTGGGATTTATTTTAATTATAAAATTATACCTAGATGTAGGCAAATCAATGATAAACAGTACTTAATATTTTAAGCATTATGTGATTGGTACTTTTAAAGTTATGTAGAGTTTAGTGATAGGTATAAGACAGACAAGATTTTCTATTTAGTTTTTTATAAGAACTTTATTGAGATATAATTAACATACTGTTAAAGAAAAAATTATTCTGACACTTGTTAAAATGATAAGGAAGACTTTATTCCAGACTATTTCTATAGGTTTTGAAACCATTGCAATAGAGGAGAGAGATTTGGCTCAACTCTGAATACAGCAAAGACAGCTCGGGACTTAAAGCCAACTAGCAGAGTGAGGGAGTCAGTGAATGCAAAATTACTAAGAGGAGAGAGACATCAAAGATAGGAGGATTGTTGCTAAACTATTAATAATTAACAGGATTCTTGCTGAAAGCAGGCCAAGGATTTAGACATCAGGGTGAGGGATGAGGAATTTGATCAGGTATATAAGATGATCAGATATTGAGGTGGAAGATTCTCTTTAAATTGATTTAGCATTTAAAATAAATAAATAAATAAATACACTGATTTATAAATACACTGACTTATTGGAATTCTTTTTGAAACTGGACAATGTAGGCCTGGCAAGGATGGAAGAGAGGGGAACCAAGGTCTGGGCCTAGTGGAGAAGAGTCCAGAGGAGTCTGATTAAAGTTTGATCAAGGAAGAGAGTTTTTGTCAATACATGAAATTCATCATTTTAAGCTAAACTTTACAGTTCGGTGGTTTTTGGTATATTCATTGAGTTGTGCAACCATGACCACTATCTAATTCCAGAATATTTCACCATCGTGAAAAAGGAACTCTCTACTCATTAGCAGTCACTCCCCATCCCTTTCTCTTAGCCTCTTTTTTAAAAAATTGATTTCTAGTTTTATTCCATTATGGTCAGAAGAGGTACTTGATATGATTTCTACTTTTTAAAATTTGTTGAGACTTGTTTTGTGGTCTAAGATATGGTCCAATCTGGAAAATTTTCCATGTGCTGATGAAAAGAATGTGTATTCTGAGCCACTGCGTAAAAAGTTCTGTAAATGTCAATCAGGCCTATTTGTCTCTAGTGTGCAGTTTAACTCCCATGTTTCTTTGTTCCTATTTGGATGATCTGTCCATTACTAAGAGTGGGGTAAAGAAGTCCCCTACTATAATATTATGGTATTGTAGTCTATCTCTCCCTTTAGATCTGTTAATGTTTGCTTTATATACTCGGAAGTGCTAGTGTTGGGTGCGTGACAATTTATGATTGTTATAGCCTCTTGCTGAATTGACCCTTTTATCATTAGATAATGACTTTGTTTTTGTCTTTGTTTTGCAGTTTTTGTTTTGTAGTCATTTTATCTGATAAAATAATAGCTACTTCTGCTCTTTTTCGGTTTCTAATTGTATGGAGTATTATTTTTCTACCGCTTCACTTTCAGTCCATGTGTGTCTTTATAGGTGAAATGGGTTTCTTGTAGGCAGCATGGAGTTGGGGAGCCAGCCTCTTTCTTTAGTTTTAAATGAAACTTCTCTTGGTGGCAGCTGTCTTCACTGTGTTATAAAATTTTAAAAAACAATAAGAAAAACACCAATTTGTAAATAGAACAATGGATAAAAGTTAAATGTAATGGGTGATTCTTGGGAAAAGCCCCACATGGGGCCTGCCATGAAATTTTTCCTTCTTCCAGGATCACAGGGTGTTTAAGACATGTTTAAAGAATGCATTCTACCTGTGAGATACATGCATGTCTGTCTTGGAGGAAGAATTAATAACATGTAAAAATCCTCTGTTTAAACGCCCTTTGGCTAGGAATCCTTTTTACTTATTCTTTTAATATGTATCCCTCTTCAATGTCATTCAGGGGAGACAGGCCACTTTGTTTCTCACAGCAAAAGAAAGTTATGTGGGAACTTAACCAGGGATTAAGGCCTTTTGAGATTTTTGTCAAAGGGCCAAGATTCATCTGGTATAAATTTCATCATGGTCACTCAGCCTCTCACTCAGAAAGGCATGCCAAAAGAACCAGAACAGCCTCTGCTTACTGAAGCTATAGCTTCAAAGCTTCTTATAGGAACTCAGCTGCAGACCACAAGTCACTTCTGTAATTGGCCCCTAATAATGTACAAGCCACACCATGACTATTCCCATCTCCCGACAATAACTATTTCCATCTCATGGCAGTAGCTGAACATAATGTAGATACTGTTAAATAAAATTTATGGGAAATTGTTGTTTTGGACTAAGCTCCTGCACTAGTTCTCAACAGACTAGACCAAGACAGAATGGAGTCACTTCTGCTAGGTGCCACATAATCAAACAGAACTTTAAAACAAGGCAGTTTTCCAGAAAACAGGAAATTCACAGTAACCAAATCAGAAGGGTCCTAGTCAACCTGAACTGGCATGGTAAGAAAACTCCTGCTGCTTTAACCCTATAAGGAAAGTAACTGAAACAACCAATCTACTTCTTCTGAAAATGTCTTTTTCTGTCCTTACACTTTGTTAGTAGTTTGGGTACAGATTTGTGCATTAAAAATCATCTTGAAGGCAATACTCCACATTAACTTCTACTTTCTAGTGTTGCCTCTGAGAAGTCTGATTCTAATTCCTGTTTCTTTACCCGTGATCTATTTTTTTCACCCCTTTGGAATCTTTTAGGATTTTCTCTTTATCCCTAGTTTTAGAAATTTTATAATAATATGCTTTTGGGTAAGTCTTTTTATACTTACAGTGTCGGTTAATCAGTGGGTTTTTGCAGTCTAGAGAGTCATGTTCTTCAGTTTGTCTGTATTATTTCTTCGATAATTTTCCTGTATTATTTCTTTGATAATTTTATCCCTTCATTTCTGTTTGTTCTTTCTGAAACTCCTTTTAGATGTTGAACCTGTGGTGATTAATCCTAAATTTTTCTTATACTTTCTTGTTCATTTATCATCTGCATTGTTTTTTTCTGTTCTTAGAGAGATTTCCTTAACTTTATCTCCCACCCCATTTTAATTTTTAAAAATTTTACGCTAACATTTATTTCTAAGAGCTCTTTCTTCTCTGAGTTTTTCATCTTTTATAGCATCCTTTTCTTGTTTCATGGATGTAATATTTTCTCGTATGTCTCTGAGAACATTAATTATAGTTGTCATATTTTTTAAGTTATCTTGTGTTCCTTGTATTGTCTCTCTCTTTTCTCTGAGTTACTTTTTTCCCCCAGTTTGTTTTAGTTTCTGTTTTTAATGTTAGAGGAGTTCTTTAAATGTTTGATTATCTTTGGTTGTTCATTTGTATTTAAGAGTGAAGCACTGAGAAGCTGTTGGTGCTCTGTACATGTGGATAGGACTTCACTGTAGAATGGCTGGGCAGATCTATAGATCTTTTCCCTGGGTTTAGTCAGAATTCTCAGAGGAGAATATGCCAATCTTCAGCTGGGATGGGTCAGGGGGCAGTTAAGAAATAATGGGTATTATCTGTAGTTATTCTCTGAATATTCATGTATTGTGAGCTAGCCAATGGAAGAGATTGGGGAAAGTCACCATCCAGTAAACAGAATTTTATTCAGTATCCCTGTTTTTAGCATGGCTTTTTATCTCCACCTTCTGCTATCTAGTATCTAGTATCTCCAAGTCCAAATAACCTTGTTCAACCATTCCAGGAAACATAGGCAAAACTAACAAAAACCCATATCTCCCAAGATCAGGAAAGGCAGTTGCCAGACCACAAGGGTTGGGAAGGGAATCAAAAGGTCATACTGCTCCTTTGTCATACTTTCGACCAAGCCACTTCTATTTAGCCCCATACCATACTTCTGCCTTCAAACATGCCTGGGGCCTCCATGTGCTGAGCTTTTCTTGAGTCTATAGCTTGATTCAGTTTTCTTCTTCTTGGCTTCTCATTCTGCATACATTGAGATTTCATTTTTCTCTTTTCTGCTTTATATCTTCTTTAATTTTGTTGACTTCTCTCATCTGCATTGTTTCTTTCCCCAATCTCTTTGACTTCGTACGTTTATACCTTTTATTACTCCTTTCATATTATTTCAGTATTGTTTCAAGAGGGAATAGAAATACATACATGTATTCAACATCTAAATGAAAAGGGAAAGTATACATAATTATGTTAACTGAAAAAATTAGGGTAAAAGTTATATATATGATAAATTCCAGTTTTGTAAAAGAAAAATTATAGTGTGTATTGATTGGAAGGAAATATAATACATTTCAACCATGGTTAACTCTAGATAGTGGGATTGTAATAGAGTAGTCACCCCTCCTCCCATAGATATGAAAGGGTGATATTGACCAGGGGGAGTATGTAACAGAAGAAATGGCTTGAAAAAATGGCAAAAATGTTTTCTACCTCTCTAAAACATCCCCCACTCCTTTTGGAGAACTAGGACCTGCATCCTTGCCTCAGGCCTGTGGTCAGGAGGGGCAGGGGAGTATCCTTTGTTCTTTGTGCCACAGAAAATGGTATTAATCCAGGCAGAGGTCATGAGATTGTTTTAGCCAAAGACAGGATTGATCAGAACCTTTAAAAATTCTGTACTTCTGCTCAGAAGCAGGATGCTGGTACTTTGATATGGGAGTCCACCAGCCTCCTCATTGGCTGGCAAATTAATAAACCCCTCTTTCCTTCTCCTCAAACCACTTGTCCTAGTTCTTCTGGTGCAGCCTTGGGGACAAGTGCTGAACTTTCAGTAATAGGATTATGGGTGATTTTTATTTTTCTTCATACTCTTTTTACATTTGCTAGGTTTTCTAAAATGGGCATATATTACTGTTATAATCTCATAATAAATAACATTTGTTTGTTTAAATGAACCTGTCCTTGGGATACTGAATTTAATAGTAGAGAGAAGTATTGTTCTACATCCTTCTTATCTGTTTCTTGTGATCTGTAAATAGGAAATACATAATCTTAATTTGTTTTGGCAATGACAATCTCAAGATTCTAATTAAGTACATATTTTCTAAAAATTCCTGAATAAAAATCCTTACCTAGATACAGTTTAGTGGTAAGGTTTTTTGGTGGTTGTTTTGTTTATTCTTGTATTATTTTACTTTTTGTTTGTTTGTTTTAAACCTAAATAATGGGTTTGCTGGGCTGGGCATAGTGGCTCATTCCTGTAATCCTAGCACTTCAGGAGGCCCAGGTAGGAGGATAACTTGAGCCCAGGAGTTCGAAGCTGCAGTGAGCTATGATGACACCACTGCATTATAGCCTGGGCAACAGAGGGAGACCTTGTCTCAAAAAAAGTGTTAATAAGTAATAATAATAATAATAATGGGATTGCTGGAGAGAAGCAGAATTCTCTGTTTCTCTGAGGAGCAATAACATAAAGTAGTTAAGTTCTCAGACAGTACTGAATTTGAACCCCATTCTGCCATTTACGGTTTGTCTTCTGAGACATAGATGCCAAGATGGGATTATTCATGCAAAGATTTCATCAGGGGAAACACTTGTTCGAGAGAAAATGGGGAGGGAAACTTCAGACCTAATGCAAGACTGACCCAAGAAGAGGGAAGGTTAGGTGGAAGGGACTGCTGTGTAGTCTAAGGATGATTTGTCAAGGTCATTAGGGAGCCAAAGTCAACCATTGAAGAAGTCCTGACTCTTCTAGAGCCTGTCCAGAAGAGCCTGCCCTAGTATCTCTGCCACACTCAGTAATTGGGTGGCAGCAGTCTATGGGAAGTGTGGCCTCAGAACACACACAGTGAAGGATCTCAGAGCCTGGAAGCTCGGACCCTTGTTCGCTTAAGCTTCCTATGGTTGGAGGTCTCTGAGGCATATTCTTTCTTATGCCCACAACAAATTATCTTAGCTCTCTGAGACACATTTTCCTCATCTGTAAAATAGGGATAATGATAGACTACCTCATAAGGTTATTATGAGAAAAGAATATGCAATTAAAGTGCTCAAAATAGGAAGGATTCTTTTTTTCTCCTCTTGTACCTCCTTTTCGCTTGTTCTCAGCAGCAGCTATTTCAGATACAACACTGATAAGCCAGAATTACATCTTCCTCCAATTTACTAAAACAGTCTTTTAAAAAGTGTTCCTGAAAATGTGTTCCATGGACTAGCATTATTAGTATCACCTGGGAACTTATTAGAAATGCAAACTTCAGGGCCCCATCCCAAACCTCCCAAACCAGATTCCCTGGTGGTAGAGCCCAATATCTGTTTTTTAATGTGTAGGTGATCCTTACACACAGTAAGGTTTGAGAAGCACTGCTGTAAACACCCATCACTGTTATTTCTTCTAGGGAGGAAAATGGAAGAAAAAAGATAAAATCTCTTCAAAAACAGCTGGTTAATGTCAAAAAAGAATGGCAATTTGAAGTACAGGTAAGAATTACCTGCATAATCCCAAAAGTTACTGAGCTGAAACAGCTATTTAGAAGACATCTTTTTCAAGCAGAGAAAAGTTACGTATGAAAGATTGTTGTTTCTCGTGGTGTCTATACTGTTAAAAATACAAAGAGAGTAACTAGAGAGCTGACCTGGGTTGTACAAGTGTGTCCACAGTAGAGCTCTGGGAGATCCCACCCCCTGAGCTCTTAGCCTGTTCTTATCCTTACATCCCACCTCCACACACCACCCACTCCTTCCCTACTGGAGACCTTGTCTCAGGCAGTCTCTTGTATTCTAACATCCCAGATAGGAAAGTATATTACTAGAGACAACATTAAGCACATTACAAACCCTCTTATACATGGTGATTAGGTTTAATAATGCCATTTTTATTGTATTTCAAGTACAAAGCGGATTTAATGAGCTTTTGTGGGTCATTAGGACCTAATCTCATATCTAATTTACTTCTATCAGAAAACACATCTCAAGTTTGAAGGAATTGACATGCAAAACAAAGTTTGGGCTGCAACTTCAGCAGTTAGAAACTAGCTCTATTAGGGTGACTAACAGCTCTTCTATTAGCGACTTAGAAAGTTACAAAGTATGGCCTAATATCAGCTTTTCATTGACTAGCTATTTGGACAATTTTATGCTTCAGAGCAGGGAATCTTCATTATTCCCTACATAGACATTGGAAGAATATTTTTAAAATATATTTGGAAGAATTTGTTTAAAAGGTCACTAGTCTTTCTTTCAAGATACTATCTTTAAGTCTTCCAAACAAATTGCTTAACACCCTTTCTTATTTTTTATTTGCAAATTACAAAGTTCCTTTGGTATTGTTCTTGACATCATTATCTCTATTAGCCCTCTGCTTATAGCTTATATTTTTTGAAAACCATTTTCCTGCCTCTGGGAAGCTTCACAAAAACTAGTTCGTGCTTAAGTTTTCTTTCTAATGAACAGAGTTTTTCAGGGTTTTGTAGCTTTTTTCACTGAAAAACTCTCCCATAATTTAAAAATTCCTCTTGATTGCTTAAAGCCCAGGAGTTCAAGGTTGCAGTGAGCTGTGATTGTGCCACTGCACTCCAGCCTGGGCTGCCCCCCACTGAGAACCCATTTCAAAAAAAATTTTTTTTGTAATTAAAAAAATTCCTCTTGAGATCCTTACTTTTTAAAATAGAAGATATTTATATTATTCTCCTTTTAAGCCCTCTAAACCAACAGTGTTGAACGAAACCTCAGAGTTAGTACTCTGCCAGTTAACTCTCCTATGCTACCATCATGACCATCTTTTTTCTCTCTCCTCAAACACTGCTGATAATAGAATTTTCCAGACAGCAATGAACAGTTGATCCTGAAACTTACTCTCTTGGATTACGTCTCAGCCATTACATTTAGCCACAGTAAAACTAAAGCAGAATATCACTCAGATATTTTGATCATCAGCAATAAGAATAAGTTAAGAAACTAGGACTAGAAGATCCAAGACAAGCTTTGGAACAAAAACCAGCTATCAATATGAAATCAAGTTAAATTCCTAGAGTTTCTAAAAACCAGGGGTCAAGTTTGGAAAACAAGAAGACAGGAAGTACATGGACACTAGAGACCTGTGGGTCAGAAAAGGATGCCAGCAATAGGATGGCAGGTTTTTGTGTGTGAAAGGGTCAGTGGTAACTTGGGTGTGAAGGAACAATTGTTTTAGATACTAGGCAGAAAAAAAAGTCACAAAGGAAAAAAATCAGGTTGCTTTCAGGCTCCTGAACATAAGCATGCAAAGTGAGATAACAGTGGAGCAGCATTTTCATGAAACTAGTGGGAAAAAAGAGAGAGAACCAAGGCTGGGCATGGTGGCTCATTCCTATAATCCTAGCCCTCTGGGAGGCTGAGGCAGGAGGATTCCTTGAGGTCAGGAGTTCAAGCCCAGCCTGAGCAAGAGACAGACCCATCTCTACTAAAAATAGAAAAAAGTAGCTGGGCATAGTGGCGTGCACCTGTAGTCCCAACTACTCGGGAGGCTGAGGCAGGAGGATCACTTGAACCCAGGAGTTTAAGGTTACAGTGAGCTATGATGATGCCACTGCACTCCAGCCTGGGTGACAGAGTGAGACTTTGTCTCAAAAAAAAAAAAAAAAAATCAAGATCTATATATAAAAATCTATTTATCTTTTTCATACATCAGCAACAGACTTTGAAAATAAAATTGAAAAAATTGTTATTTACAATATCATCAAAAATATCGAATACCCAGCATTGAATCCAGCAGCAGCAACAATAATGATGATAAAATATGTAGGGCTTCTTTGCAGAAAACTATAAAGCAGTATTGAAAAATTAAATAATACTTAAATAAGTGGAAGGGTATACTATGTTTGTGGATTAGAAGACTCAATATTATGGAGATGTCAGTTCTCCCAAAATTGGTCTATAAATTATTCAATCTCAATCAAAATTCTGATTGAATTTTTATTTATTCATTTATTTTTGAGAATCTTGACAAACTGATTCTAAAATTTGTACAGAAATGCTAAGGGCTAAAAATAGTCAAGACAGTATTGAAGAACAAGGTAGAAGGACTTGCTTTCTTGAATTGTTAGAATTATTATAAAGCTGTACTAATTTGCACTAATTAAAACAGTGTGTACTGGTGCAAGGATTGACAAATTGAACAATGGTACAGAATATAAAGAGAACCATTGTAGATGTGTGACAAGGATAGCACTACGGTGCAGTGGTGGAAGGCAGTTTTAATAAATGATGCTGAAGAAATTGGATACCCACATGGAAAGAAATTAAACTTTACTCTGACCTGCCACCATACACAAATATCACTTCCATGTGAGTATAGATTTAAATGGATAAGTGTAGATCTAAATTTTAGGCTAAAACATAACATTTCTAGATAATATAGGAGACTATCATCTTGACTTTGGGTAGGGAAAGATTTCTTACACAGGCCACAAATGGTACAAACTACAGAGGAAGAGGTTGATAAATTTGACCACATTAAAATTAAAAGCTTATGTTCATCAAAAGGCACCATTAAGTAAGAAAAAGACCAAGCCACAACATGGGAGAAGCTACTTACAACATATAACCAACAAAGGCTTGTATCCAGAATATGTAGAGAACTCTATAAATTAATGAGAAAAGGACAGATACGTAATGGAAAAATGAGCAAGAGAGTGAACAGGCACTTCAAAAAGAGGATGTCCAACTGGCTAATCAACATGTGAAAGTGTGTTCAACCTAAACTGTCATCAGGGAAATGCAAATTGAAACCATACGTGACACAGTTACATTCTCATTAGAATAGATAATTTATGATACTAAATGGTGACAATATAGAATAATGGGAATTCTAATACATCATACTAGTCCTACCACTCTGGAAAAATTTGACATTATCAAAGTTAAAAGATATGCATGCCTTATTACCCAGCAGTTCAACCCAATACAATGTGTGTATGCATGTGCATGAAGAATCATGTACAAAAATGATCAATACAGCATTATTTTGGTAGCTCATAAATGGAAACAACCAAAATGGTGTTATCATACATTATGGTATATACATACCATGGAATACTATACTTCAGTTAAAATTACCACATCCTGAACATAATAGTCTAGACACACAAAAAAACATACTGAATATGATCCCAATTTTAGAAAGTTCAAAAAACTAAACTATAGTTTTAGGAATAAATGCTTAAATTGTAAACTATAAAGAAGATTACCATTACATTAAAGATACTAGATACTTCTGGAAGGGGGAAGGTAGTGACTGAGAAAGGGTATGTGGGAGTTCAGGGGGGCTCATGTCAATCCTGTTTCTTATTCTGGGATTCCTTTGTTAAGTGGGAATTACTTTATAAATGAGACATATACCTATGTTTGTACACTTTTTATAACATATGTTCTGTATTCACACACACAGAGTTAGAAAAAAGTAATTACATGTGTGTTGTGTGTTAAAGTACAAGATGTTATGAATGTATAGAGGAAGGAGCTTTAACTAAGGCTAGTGAGTAAGAAAAGGTCACAATATAGAAATTATTTGTAAGCTGAGACTTAGAGGATATCTGCAAGTTAGCCAGGTGGAGAGGAGAAGAATATTTTAGGCACAGGGAACAGAAAAATATATTTAAAGAATTTTTTATTATGTCTGCTTGATGAATTGACTCTTTTATCATAATAAAGCATTCCTCTTTATGTATGATAATACTCTTTGTCTTAAAGTCTATCTTATCTTATATGTCACTCCTTTCTTCTTATACTTACTGTTTGCATGACATATCTTTTTCTACTCATTTACTTTTTTATTTTGAAATGTTAAAGGACTTATTCAGATAAGATTTTAACTTTTTATGAAATCGTATATGGAATCTTAACTGTTTGCCTCTTTTTTTATTTTAAAATATTAAGAGGGTACAAATGTTTTTGTTACATGGATACACTGTATAAATTCTGAAGTCAGGGCTTTCAGTGTGCCTGTCACCAGGACAGTGTTCATGGTGTCCAATAGGTAAGTTTTTATCCCTCCCCCACCTCCCTTTCTCCTCCCTTCTTTAGTTTCTAATGTGCTTCATGTCTCTTTGTGCCTGTGTGTACCCATCATTTAGCTCCCACTTATTTTCCATTCCTGAGATACTTCACTTAGAATAATGGTCTCCAGTTCCATCCAAGTTGCTACAAAAGACATTATTCCATTCCTTTTTATGTCTGAGCAGTACTCCATGGTATATGTATATACCACATTTTCTTTATCCACTCATGAAGTGATGGGCATTTAGGTTCATTCCATATCTTTGCAATTGTGAATTGAGCTGCAATAAACATTTGACTGTAGCTGTCTTTTTCATAAAATTATTTGTTTTCCTTTAGGTAGGTACCCAGTAATGGGATTGCTGGATAAAATGGTAGATCTACTTTTTGCTCTTTGGGGGATCTCCATACTGTTTTCCATAGGGGTTGTACTAGTTTGCAGTCCCATCAACAGTGTATAAACATTCCTTTTTCTCTGCATCCATGCCAACATCTGCTATTTTTTTACTTTTTAATGGCCATTCTGAGAGGGGTAAGGTGGTATCATTTACTTTTAAACTATCAATTCATGTCTTTTATTTTATTGTTTACTTTTTGTTTGTCCTCTCTGGTTTTCTTGTTTTCCTGACCTATTTTAGTTTATTTGATTTTTAAAATTTTTATATTTTAATTTATCTATTGGATTTTTATCTATACCTATTTTTATTTTTTAAACAATTGGTTGCTTTAGAGATTTCTTTTCACAATTTATTTGGCATTAATATTGTGCCATTTCACATAAAATGTAAAAACCTTGACCCATATAGTTTAATTTCTCTCCCTTCCCCCAGCCATGATCTTTATCTAATGGCTGTTATATATATTACATTTATCGTACATTTTAAACACCACAAGACAAAAAATACATTTTTTGCTTTAAATGGTTATGTTTTTAAAAATTAAGAGGAAAATAGGACTCTTATATTTACTTAGATGTTTATCAAAAGGTTTCATCTGGTATCATTTCCTTTCAGTATGAAGAAATTTCTTTACATTTTTTGCCATCCATGTTTGCTCCTAACAAGTCCCCTTAATTTCCTTTTACTTAGAAATGTCTTTATCTTGCCTTCATCCTTGAAGAATATTTTCACTGGGTATAGAATTCTGGGTCGACAGATTTTTTTCTTTCAGTACTGAAGGATATCCACTGTCTTCGGTCAATATATTATATTATATTATATTATATTATATTATATTATATTATTTTATTTTAGAGACAGAGTCTGACTCTGTCACCCAAGCTGAAGTGCAGTGGCTCAGTCATAGCTCACTATAACCTGGTACTCCTAGGCTCAAGTAATCTCCCCACCTTGGCCTCCCAAAGCACTGGGATTACAGGCATGAGCTACCATGCCCGGCCTCCATTAGTTTCTTGTGAAGTAGTGGTTATTCAAATCATTGTTCCTGTGTATATGATGGGTGTGTGTGGTTTTTTGTTTGTTTGTTTTTGAGACGGCCTCCCTCTGTCACCAGGCTAGAGTACAGTGGCATCATCATAGTTCGTTGCAACCTCAAACTCCTGGGCTCAAGTGGTCCTCTTGCCTCAGCATCCTGAGTAGCTGAGACTACAAGCATGGGCGATGATGCCTGGCTAATTTTTCTATTTTTAATAGAGATGAGGTCTCACTCTTGCTCAGGCTGGTCTCAAACTTCTGAGCTCAAGCAGTCCTCCCACCTCAGCCTCTCAGAGTGCTAGGATTACAGGTGTGAGCTGCTGGACCTGGTCTCAGCCATTATTCTTAAACATTTTTTGTGTATGGTAAAATATATATAACATAAAATTTATCATCTTAACCATTTTTAAGTGTTATTTAGTGGTAATAAGTATATTGACATTGTTGTGCAATC
Organism: Lemur catta; assembly: GCF_020740605.2. NCBI lineage: Eukaryota > Metazoa > Chordata > Mammalia > Primates > Lemuridae > Lemur > Lemur catta. The sequence goes on along the minus strand of NC_059128.1, from coordinate 220,263,682 downwards.
ATTACCACCATGCATCTCCAAAGCTCTTTCCCTCTTGCAAAACTGAAACTCTCTACCCATTAACCCTTCCATTCCCTCTCCCTCCAGCTCCTGGCAACCACTATTCTGCTTTTTGTCTCTATGATTTTGACTACTCTAGGTACCTCATATAAGTGGAATCATATGGTATTTGTGTTTTGTCACTGTGAGCCATTATTTTTTCACTTTATTTTCAGCTCCATTTGCTCTTACCTCTCCTACTGGAACTCCAGTTACCTCTATTTTGGACCTTTTGATGTTGACCTGCAGGTCCCTCTGTTCATTAAGTTTTTTTTTTTTTTCACTTTGTTCATCAGATTGAATAATTTCTGTTACTCTGTCTTCAAGTTCATTGAATCTTTTCCTCTGCCATAGTCTTTTTAGACTGAAGAACCAGCAAACAGATTCAGGGGCAATCACAGCCTTTGAAAAGTAAGGGAATAATACTGAAAGGAAGGAAATAATCCTGACATGTGTATAGAGTTTATGCACAGAATTTGGAGTTTCCTTTCTCTGCTGTTAAGCCTATCTAAATACATTTTTTGTTTTAAATTGTGTATTTTTCGGTTTTAGAATTTGCTTTTAGTTCTTCTTTGTAGTTTCTATTTCTGTGCTGAGATTTCCTACCTTTTTATTTATTATGAGCACAGTTTTTCTTTACTTCATTGAGCTTTGTAGAAAATCCTTGTTTGCTAATTCCAACATTTGGGCATTTCAAGGTCAATCTCTGTTGATTATCTGTTCTCTGGGAATGGTCCAGTTTTCTTCTTCAATGTGGAGTAATTTTGGAATGTGTTCGGATAATGTGAATGTTATTTTGTAAAGGCTGTATATTCTGCTCTATTCCCCCCCAAAGCATATTGTCATTTTTGTTTTAGCAGATACTTAACTTGTTTAAATTCAAGCTCAGAACTCTCTCTTACCTACAATGGGCAGCAGCTCAAATATCAGTGCAGTTCTTTTATCCTTAGAGCTTCCTGCATTCTTACTGACACTGTGTGGTTCAGGAGTGAGCCAGACATGTGTATAGAGTTTATGCACAGAATTTGGAGTTTCCTTTCTCTGGTTCAGGATTATTTTCTTCCTTTCAGTATTATTCCCTTACTTTTCAAAGGCTGTGATTGCCCCTTGTTTGCTGGTTCTTCAGTCTAAAAAGACTACAGGGTTTTGAATCCGAGTTTTAGCTGCTCCACATGTACCCCCTGATCCCCCCACCAAGTGTTGACTATAGTTTGCTAAAGGTCATAGAAATTGAGAAACTCACCCCATGTTGTTGTCTACTCTCATCTAGATGCCTGATTTTGTACACTCTCCAATGTTTTTATATAATTTCTTTTTGTATTATGTCCAGAGTTTATCATTACTGTGTGAGGGTCATTCTGGTAGGAGCTTATCTGCAATAGTGAAAGCAGAACTTCTGAAAATTTAATTAGGAAACAGCTTGAGGTATATAAGGGACTGAAAGAAGACCAGTAGAGCTGCTGAAGTTTGGAGAGAAAAGGAGACAGTAGCATGAGATGAAACTAGAATGGGAGCCAGGGAGCAGATTATGGAGGGCTTTACAAGCCATGCTTGTCTAGGCAAATATCATCAATGGGTGCCATATAGGTGGGGGAGGCCCGTTATGTAAGAAATCTATCTTGTCATTGGAGGTCAGGGTTTGGGACCATATTGAAATTCTGAGTTTGTAATCTTTGTTTTGTTTGTTAGTGCTACATCTAGTCTGCTTCAGACCCATGGCTTTATGCTGACCCAGAGTTTCTTAAAGCAGTTGCCTTTACCTCATCATACTGCCTCCAGCATATACAATAAACCTTTCCAATGCTGAAGCTGCTGCTGAGCTTTTAGTGTTGGGGAGATAATATCACAACAGGAAGCCAAGGAGGACTTATTTCCCAAGAGAGAGAAAAAGAGAGATTTTTTTCTTATATAGAGAAATATATTTATTCTCTAAGCTATAGGCCTTAGCCTTCAAGGAGAAAGTTGGCTCATAATGAAGAGTTCTTTACCTATTTCAGTTTTGCCATGACAGTTGAGGTCTAGATATAGTGACCATGAAAGATATGATGCCAATCCTAGTCATTTGACTGGTTATAAAAGGAGCCAAAGATCATGAAGATGGATGTCCTAGAATCCTACAATATTGTTGCAATAGTGACAAGGATTTTCCCAATGGTGCTCAGTGATTTTGAACACAAATTGTTGCCCTTTGACTCTTACAGTGCCCTACTTGTATTCTCCTGCTTGATGAAGAGCATGTTGCAGGAGCTAATTGTAAAAATTTATTCCTTAGACCTACATTCACATGAATGTCTAGACTAGGAGTCCCTAAGCCAAATACAGCACTACCAATTCCTCACCTTTTATTGTTCTTTCAGCCTTCCCATTGCGATACATGGTCATTGACTGTACTTTGGAAAGCTCAGTGCTGTTTAGGAAGCTTGCCATGATATCTTAAAATGGGCCTGAACTACTCCATCCTCTAAGCTGTACTTTGTTTTTTCTCTGGCTACCCTATAATTAACTTTTGCATGTTACCTAGCTCTTTTCTTCACTCAGCCCTTCAGCTTTCTTCACTCTTTGATGAATCTTTTTTTTTCCTTTGGCCAGATGTAGACTAGGTACCAAAGAGAATAGGTTGAGATGAATATGATCTCTAGGCTCCAAAATGGGTTAAAGAATTAAATGAAGATAAAAGACATGCTTGCTAAATTTAGAAGGTACTCAAAGCTGGTATGTGACAAGGAATAGAAATCAGAATAGCGATTATAGAACACTGAGCTGACTCCAACAAGATGCAAGGGTGAAACTAAAATCCTGATTTTGGTTAGAAGAATCTTTTAAGTTGTGAATTGTGAAGACCTAACTTGTCTTTAACAGTTTCATAAGAGGCCCAGCCAGGTTCTAACATGAGTACCTGAGGTTAGGAACCTACCACTGGTTTTTATAGTAACAGCATTTGAAAAGGTACCTGGCTTTCTGTCTTCTCTAGACTTCTTAGAGTCTCCCTTTCACAGTTTTTCTTCTAGTGGCTTATCATCAGAGTCTTAATAACAATCATGACAATCTATTAACATAAAATATTGTGAAAAGCATTTGGAGTGCTTCCTCTTTGTTTTGATTATGCAATTAGTGGCACTGAATAGTGTTTATACAATAGGGAGAACATACTGCCTTCTCCTGTGTTGTGGTTAGACATATATAATGTTGTATACAGTTTTGGGCATCCCATTTAAGAAGGAGTTTACTCAGAAGAGATCAGCCAAAACAGTGAGCTGTGTGGAAACTTTATTACAGAAGGAAAGCTAAGAGGAAATTGGTATGATTGACCTGGGAAAGAGAACAGTTCAAATGGAAATGAAAGCAGTAGGTGGACCTGGAGCCTGAAACTTTAGAAGTTTGGATTTGATTATGTTTTATCTGCATCTCAGAATGGGAGACTCTGTTTAACTCAGAGTTTATTCAGAGTCTATGGACTCTTACAGAATCAGCCAGTATTCTAAGTCATGGGCAGACAGACAAATATAAATGTTAATTTAATACAAAACTGTATTTTTTTCTGTAGCTTTTATCACTGTAATAGACCACATCCCCATTTGCCCTTTTGCCATCCAATGAAAGGGGCAACCTGAGATGTAGTACAAGTTCCAATTTCTTCAGACAGTAGCTTCCAAAATTCCAGGAACTCTCTTCTCTACTTTGTGTTCAGTTATGAAAACAGACACTACCATTGGCAGCCTTTGGCTCACACTATTGCGGCAGCCTTTAGAGTCTTATTAACTTGTTAACAGTTGGTTGATTCCCTCTTTTTATTACTAAATCATGCTTCTCTGAATTCAAATAACAAGTCCAGAAGTCCAGTTCTGAAGGCAGTTTTGGGATTTGGAAGTAAAGTTTGTGAAAACCCACAAATATGATGGGACACTCCATGGACCTTGGTCATGGGGAAAGCTCCAGACACCATGGACAACCAGGATTATAGGTACTGGTGAAGGCAAATCTTTTCCTAGTGAAAATTGTAAAAGAAATTCATGTAACTCAAGACCATTGGCCTGTAGCCCACTGCTTGTATGCTGGCTCTTGTTGCACCCTGGGGATGAGGAAATGGAATAGCACTTCAGTTCACTTATTAGTTTGCCATGATTGTGATTTTACCATCACTAGCCTGTCCGTATTTTACATCTTCCTCTTATGTTTCCACACTGTCACCACAGAGGGGCATAACAATGTCTGTGCAAAACATCAATAAATGAAAGAACTTAGAGTAACCAGAGGCCCATGGCAACAGCATTAAAACCAGATGCCTTTGGCTTGGCACAGCTGATGTTGTATGAACTTATAAACTGTTACATAATGTAATACCTTCTGTTTACCATAGGCAGAAACTCCTAGAGTTTTAACTTTGTATTTCTTTTTTTAATTTATTTTCTATTTTATTTTATTTATTTACTTTTTGAGACAGAGCCTTACTCTGTTGTCCAGGCTAGAGTGCCACCGTGTCAGCCTAGCTCATAGCAACCTCAAACTCCTGGGCTCAAGTATCCTCCCACCTCAGCCTCCTGAGGAGCTGGGACTAGAGGTGTGCACCACCATGCCTGGATCATTTTTTTTTTTTTTACTTTATTTTTTTGTAGAGACAGGACTCTCTCTCTGTTAACCCAGGCTGGTCTTAAACTCCTGGCCTCAAGTGTTCCTCTTACCTTGGCCTCCCAAAGTGCTGGGCTTATAGGCATGAGACACTGTGACCTATGATGCTTTCAGCTATGTTTATTTTTCGTTATGGATGATTTTGACTAATTTCTGCTTTGTTGTTTTCTTCCAATAGTTACTTAGAACTAATCCCACCCAGCTGATGTGGTAAGATTAAAGGTGGATGGTATTTAGAGAAACATAGATCTCTGTTTGAAGCCATGCATTTTTGTTATTAGTTGTATATTTGCTAGTTGTGCTGTCAGATAACACCAGTCACCTCTTTGTGAAGTTACTCACACTTTGATTCTTTTCAAACAAATGTTACATCTCTTACTAAAACCTTTCCAGGGATTCCTATGGCACTCGTAATAAAATCCAAACTTCTCACTCGCACCCCTGAGGTCCTGCATGGTTTGTTCTTACCTACTTCTCCAACCTCATCTTGTCCCACTCTCAGCCCTCACTAGGCTACAGCCGCCAGAGTTTTCTTTCAGTTCCTGGAATGAATGCAGGTCTTGACTAACTCAGGACTTTGGCATATACTTTTTCTGTTTTGGGAATTCTTCTTGATCCCATTTTTCATGTGATAGACTGATCCTTCAGTTATCAGATTCAGTTATCAGTTATCAGTTATCAGTTTCATGTGATAGACTGATCCTTCAGTTATCAGATTAAACATTGCTTCCTTGGAGAATCCTTCTCAGACTGTGTAATCTAACTAGGTCTCCCTTGTTATTTTCTCCCATAACCTGTTGTCCTTGTCTTTCCTATCATTTTGCACAGTTTAAAAAAGTTTACACATAGTTGTTTGTTTCCTTTTAACCACATTTCTCCCACTAGAATGTAAGCTCTATGAGGGCAGGGATTGTGTCTGTTTAGATCTCCACTGTTTACCTCGTGCGTAGCTCAATGCCTGGTACTGAATACATAATTTTCTTAATAAATATTGAGCCCTTAAAATTGACAAACACTTGATAACGTACAAGGAGTTTTCACATGAATTCTCAGTGAATCCTTATAATTGCTAAGAAATTTCAGGCAGGGTAGATATTATTTTTTCTATTTTATATAAGGTAAAACTTGGAAAGTTTAATTGACTTGGCCAAGTTCACACAGCTGGTGACGTGTGGATGGAAAGCCAGTTCTGTTGATCTTTTTGACCCATGTTCCCTTTACTAAAATGAGATATTAATGGGAAATCTGTGTGGAAAATAGTGTGCCTGTGGAAGAATCTCGCAGTCCTGGTTTGGGGAACTACTTTGTTTTTTTTCATCTTCATTTATAGTATTAATGATTATTATTTAAACTTCCCTTAGTGTGATAGCAGAAAAATAATTTTCATTCCTTATTGACTTATAAAAGGTAAGCTTAAGCCACTGACCAAACTGAATGGAAGTAGACTGTATTTTCAATTTAGAAACCTAGTCTGTCTTCTGCAGAGTCAGAATGAATATATTGCTCACCTCAAGGACCAATTGCAAGAGACGAAGGCAAAAACCAACTTGGAGAATCAGTATATGAAAAGAAATACTGAACTGCAGATTGCCCAGACCCAGAAAAAATGTAACAAAACAGAGGAACTCTTGCTGGAGGAGATTGAGGTAATCCCTGCTACATTAGGAAAGAACCAAGTAGATGGCATTTGAGCTGTCACTCCCGTATTGTCTCAGCTAACAAAGGAGGAGGGAGATAGAGATTTCCCTCCAACTCTCTCTCCAGTAACTGTTCCCCCTCCCCGCCCCGCATCCCCCACACACTTGAGATTGAAAAGAAAAGCCTAAATGAAGACTTGCATATTTGCAAGCAGAGATTCTGATAGGCTGTATCCTACATCTCTTGCTTCTCTTATAAAGACTTTGAAAATTGGTTGTACTTTCTCCCCTTGGTCATTTTATTCTTATTTTATAAAACCACTAGCCATTTCTTTCCCTCTCTCTCCCCCTTCCTTCCTTCCTATTTTATTGAAACGGGGTCTCACTCTATTGCCTGGGCTGGAGTGCAGTGGTGTTATTATAGCTCACTGCAACCTCAAACTCTTCTGCTCAAGCGATCCTCTTGCCTCAGCCTCCTGAGTAGCTGAGACTAGAGGCATGGACCACCATGCCCAGCTAATTTTTAACAATTTTTTTATTAATTTTTTATTTGGTAGAGACAGGGTCTCTCTATGTTGCCCTGGCTGTTCTCAAACTTCTGGCCTCAGGCGATCCTCCTGCCTTGGCTTCTCAAAGTGCTGAGATGATGCCATTTCTCTTAGTAATTATAGGGAGAGGGCAAAACCAGGTACTTGGTAACTGTAGTTTTTTGCTTGCTGCTTACGTCATCCAACCTGTACCTTTTAGCTCTCCAGTAAGAAGTACAAAATCTAGAGAGCTGAACTTTATTCAAACCTAAATTTAGAGAGAGGAGCTGTCACAGTGAAAAATATCAGGAGAAAGGAAGAAATGGTAGACATTTTCATTGGAGGAGGAGTGCTAAATGGCTAAAAGAACAACAGGCAAAGCTGGGCATGGTGGTGTGGTAGTCCTAGCTATAGTACTTAAGAGGCTCAGGCCAAGGCAAGAGGATTGCTTGAGACCAGGAGTTTGAGGCCAGCCTGGGCAACATAGTGAGACCCTTGTCTCTGTAAAAAAAAAAAAAAAAAAAAAAAGAACAACAGAAAGGCAATTACTCCCCAGATGTGGCTTGAGATCATGACGACAGTCTTTTTTCTTGTACTCTGGAATTTCCGTTTCTGGGCCTAGAACCTTGTGCACTTGAAGTATTGTTTCTCTCCTTAAATGGGGATCACTTTCCAGGTAACAGGATTGTGGTCCTCTTGTGAGGGGGTACTCGCACATATCTAGCACACTGCCAGCCACATGGCTTAACAATGTTTGTGAACACGAATTGCATTGAACTGAACTGAATTCAGCGCTAGAGCAATGCTGTGGAATTCTGGGGATCCTAGCTGGTAAAGGACACCTGTGCTGCTGTCCAAGCTGCACCTCAAATCTCAAGAACTTGTGATTCCCACCCCCGTCAGGGAGAATTCCTAGTATTTGATTGTTGTTCTTACAGAAACTAAGAATGAAAACTGAAGAAGAGAACCGGATTCATATGGAGATTGAAGTGTTCCTTAGAAAGGAGCAGCAGGTAGGTTACCAAAACTTTTATCCTCTGATGTTTTTTTGTATTCCACTTACAAAATACCAAGGAGAGCAAAAAACATTTTTTTTTTTTTGAGAACACATTATTACATGTTTCTTTCTGCATTGGTCAAAATAATTTTTTTTTTTTGAGACAGAGTCTCACTCTCTCCCCCCAGGTGGAGTGTAGTGGCCTCATTATAGCTCACCACAACCTCAAACTCCCGGGATCAATTGATCCTCCTGCTTCAGCCTCCCAAGTAGCTAGGACTGCAGGCAGGCCATGATACCTGGCCAAAAATTTTTTTTAAAGGAAAGAAAAGTCAACCGTAATTATTCTAGCCTAATGTAGTATAGCCCATGTTTTCTTTCAGAGTTATCCATCTGAATAGATATTTTATATAGCTGTAATTTAAGTGAGTGCAGGTAAAATTTTGTCATCTGCCTTTATAATTTAGCTTATATAAGAAACTTTTTTTATTCCTATATTGCTTCATAGTCATAGTTTAAAAATAAAATTTACTGAATTTTTTAAATTATAAAAATAACATTTTCAGTTAAGGGAAGATATTTTAAAATCACCAACTGCTTTTTCACCCATTTTTTCATGCTATTAGAATCTCTTTATAAAATAATTTAAAATAGTTGTATAATGTTCCATTGAGTGGTTATGCCATAGTCCACTTATTACCCTTTATTTTGGATATTTAGGTTATTGCCAAAGTTTTATTATAATAAATAATGCAGCAATGAAAGCTTTGCTCAAAGAATTATTTTTCTTCATCGCAGTTATTTACTAAAAGTAAATCTCAAGCATAAGATTATTATTTCAGAGAGACTGGTATTTTGTGACTCTTTTTTTTTTTTTTTTAGCTTATTTCAGTAATTTTATTTAAAAGTTTAATATTCATTAATTTTAATTTCCATTTTGCCTTTTAATTTTATTTTTTTTTTTATTTTTTTTTTTTATTATTTTTTTTTATATATATATTTTTTTTATTTCAGCTCATCATGGGGGTACATAAGTTTAGGTTATATACATTTTCCATGTCCCACCCATCCCCCCGAGTCAGAGTCCCAAGCGCGTCCGTTCTCATTCTCCCGACAGTGCACCTGGCACTCATCATGTAGTCATACCTGGTATTTTGTGACTCTTGATAAATGTTGCTAATACTTACTAATCTATATCGTCATCAGCAATGTACGAAGGCAATAATTTCAAGGTATCCTCAATAGTACTGGCCATTTTAAATATTTTTAAAAGTCTGCTAATTTAATGAATTGTTTTATTTTTCATTTTCAACTTACTAATAAAACTGTACAGAACATTTTTCTATATATTTACTCAATTTATTTCCCCGTGTGTAAATTATATGTGATAGAAGTGGTTTTAATTAGCATTTCCAATACTAATAACAAACCAAGCTGGATCTGTAATATATTTAAGATTGTAAACATGTCTAAGTTCAGCTGGAGTCTTTCAAAATATCCCTGTTGGATGAATAAAGAATAAATCTACTTATAATACAGCTTGCCTTTGGGAAAAGTTCATGAATTTTCAGTCAACAATTCCAAATTTGTGCTTATGCTATCTCACAGGCTTTTCCTGGGGGGAAAAAAATCTTGTAGGCTATTAGACTCAGGGTCCTGTACCCCGCAATTTAAGAATTATGTATCATGTTACCTGTTTCAAGTGTGAGATACATGGTAGGCATTCAGTAACAACCAGGTGAGTTGGTGGATAAATGGATAGTAGAGGGATGAAATTAGTGTTTCCCAGAGCTTCAGCCCAATAACACAAGTAATACATAAGTATGTCTTTAATGAAGAATTTCAAACACAGAAATATATAGATTTTAAAAAGTGATAGACATCTTTTTCTTTTTATGTACATACTTGTATCTAAAAACACACATTTTTTTTTTTTTTTTGAGACAGAGTCTCACTTTGTTGCCAGGGCTAGAGTGAGTGCTGTGGTGTCAGCCTAGCTCACAGCAACCTCAAACTCCTGGGCTCAAGCAATCCTCCTGCCTCAGCCTCCCGAGTAGCTGGGACTACAGGCATGCGCCACCATGCCTGGCTAATTTTTTCTATGTATATTTTTAGTTGTCCAGATAATTTATTTCTATTTTTAGTAGAGATGGGGTCTCGTTCAGGCTGGTCTCAAACTCCTGACCTCAAGCGATCCACCTGCCTCGGCCTCCCAGAGGGCTAGGATTACAGGCGTGAGCCACCGCGCCCAGCCTAAACACACATATTTTTAGTATTTATTTGTGTTTTACATAAATAGGATCATACTATATATATTGGTCCAGATCTTGGTTTTTTTTCTTTTTCTTTTTTTGTTTTGTTTTTTGAAACGGAGTCTTGTTCTGTCTCCCCAGCTAGAGTGCACTGGCATCATCACACCTCACCGCAGCCTCGAACTCCTGGGCTCAAGCAATCCTCCTGCCTCAGCCTGTAGAGTAGCTGGGACTACAGGAGGATGCCACCACACCTGGCTAATTTTTTCTATTTTTAGTAGAGATGGGGGCCTCACTCTTGCGCAGGCTGGTCTTGAACTCCTGACCTCAAGCGATCTTCCCACCTTGACCTCCCAGAGTGCTAGGCATGGGCTACCACTCCCGGCCTGTTTTGTTTTTTCCTTTTAAAATTTACCTTTAACGTTTTCTGTAATAGTACAACTGTTGTATAATATCCCATAGTCAGACAGATAGATTTAGTTAGATTTAGGTTGTTTCCAAATATTGCTGTTATAACAATGCTAAAGGTTCTTGGACATGTCTCTAACTACATGGTATACGGAAAGGCTATTTATTTTTGCATACTACTCTAGATTCCTTATACCCTCTCATGTTATTAATAATTCTACTGGTTTTTCAGTTGAGTCATTTGGATTTTCTAAGTATAAAATCTAATTTATTGAAAATAATAATTTTATATTTTCATTATTTATATGTCTATTTCTATTTTGTGGCTTATCATATATAACTAGAAAGTCAAGCATAATGTTGATTAGTAGTAGTGATAATGGGGCATCATTTTTTTATTCTTGGTTTTAGTGGTGTTTTAGTCAGGATTATACATGAAGTCATCATAGTCATGCCAAATTTCTCATGTTGCAAATTAGAACATTCATTGGGAAAGAATAGGACCCTGAAACCTGGAATGGGAACATCTGGGGATTCACGTAAAATTGACTATCTTGAACCCCCAAGTCACTTTAATTAAGGCTCCTTTGCCAGTGGATGTAGCCCACCCTTCTGTGTCTGAGGAGTCCAGACTTCCTTTGCCCAAAAATCCTGTGATAACTTCATCTAGGGAAGATGTCTCTTGAAAAGGGATGCTCCTTCTTCAGACCCAGCACAATTACCCCTATTGTCACTGGATCCATAACTAGGGTCAAATCTCAGTATGTTCTAGGGGGACATAAAACTCAGATGACTGTAACTCAGAAGGAAATAACTTACATACCAAAAGAGTTGTATGATTTTGCTAATATATATTGGCAGAAACCTGGGGAACATGTGTGGGAATGGATTGTAAGAGTACTAGGCCAAGGAGGCTGGAATGTGGCACTAGATTGGATCGAATTCATTGATTTGGATGAATTTGCTAGACATTCTGGATTTAATGTGTTAGGTTGTGCAGCTGGAGGTGACTCTGTTAGTTTGCTTGATTGGACTCCATGGTTGCCTTCATTTGATGAAGTGGAGATGCTAGAGCTTCCCTGCTATGATGTGGAGGAGAGAATCCAAAGACTTAAGGATATAGGAAAGTCACAGTGGATTTATCATGTTTGACCTACACATGTACCACCAGACACACATCCTTAACCATGAGAAAGCCCAGAAGACACTCCGTTACTAAGAAAGACATTGAGAAGTACAATAGTCAGAGGCATACCTGCATCCCTGAAAAGTTTTGTGTTGCTTTCCTATGTAGGCCAGGTATGACCGCAAGGGATGTTGTCATTGAGATGAGCTCCCTGATTTCAGTGGGTATGATGGGATCCTGAAGTGCCAAAGGATAGGTGGCAGCACTTAGCTTGCAAAGACAACATAGGCACATTTACCATGAAGGGCAGCAGGGATGTAATGGTAGTTAGAAGGCCTTTGCCCACAGGGATCTTTGGCAATGGCTAATTAACGTTATCCCTAGTAACAATGATGATGGGCTGCCTACTAACTAAAGCATAACAGAAACAAAAGTTAGGTCTAGCTAAAACCTCATTTGAGTCACCACAATAGAGAGTCATGGCTTTTCACCCAGTCTCCAGAACAAAGTCAATTCATAGACCCAGAGCCTCTTTATTAAAGGTGGGAGGCATATCCCTCTGAGGATGGACTCTGCAGCATTGCTGTAAGTACATACTGTAAATCTTCCTCTAAGCCTGACCCAAAAGACCTGTGGCTATTTACAGAGTTACTGTGCACTGGGGAAAAGAAAATATCCAGACATTTTGAGATTACTAAATATTGGCTCTGAGTTGATGTTAATTCATGGAGACCCAAAACAACAGTGTGGCCGCTAGTCAAAATGGGGGATTATGGGGGTTAGGTGGTAGAGGGAGCCTTAACTAAAGACTGACTTACTGTGGGTCCACTTGTTCAATGGACACACCCCCCATAGCTATTTCTCCAGTTACTGAATTTGTAGTTGTAATAGACATACTTGGGGCCACTATGGTAGTAAGGGCCAAATAGGATCCTCTGGAACTACCCCTCCATACCAAAATAGTAAACCAAAAGCGATGCTGCACCCCTGGTGGAACTGCATTGATTAGTGCCATCATCAAAGACTTGAAAGAAGCAGAGGTGGTGATATTAATACTCACCACATCCCCATTGAACTTAGCTGTTTGGCCTGTGCAAAAGTAGCATGGATCTTGGAGAGTGAGTGTGGACTATTATAAATGTAATCAGGTGGTGACTCCAATTGCAGCTACTATTCCAGATGTAATATCTTTATTGGAGCAAGTCTTCAATGGCCTCTGGTACTTGGTATATTGCTGTTAACCTGACCAAAGCTCCTGTCTACAAGCCAATTTGAAAAAACAAAACAAAACAAAACAAAAAAACCAAGAAGGAGTTTGCTTTTACCTGCAGGGCCAACAACAGTACAACTTCATAGTCTCACATCAGGGCTATGTTAATTGTGTTCCCTCCCATAATACGGTCTGCAGAGATATTGCTCACTTAGCCTTTCCACAAAACATCATAGTAGTCCATTGGACTAATGACATTACGCTAATTGTATCTGATGAACAGGAAGTAGCAAGAACTTTAGATGCCTTAGTAAGACATATATGTACTAGAAGATGGGAGATAAACTCCATTTTTGGTGCCAACTTGTATCATTAATGATCTATTTAGGTGATAGAAACCATACCAATTATTTGAACAGAAAATTTAACAAAAGAATAATGAGCTATTAATAAGGGATTGGCTACTCAGAAGGGATAAAAGAGAACCCTAAAGAACATCCTAGGGCTGAAGGACAAAATCCAAAGAAGGAATGAACTTGAAAGGTAGGGGGAAGGGAGGATCTTTCCCAAGGCTAAGATTCAGACCCCATTGGAGAGGGTGTGGCGGTAGCCCTTCTGGAAGGCAGAGACCTTTGCTGGGTTGCCCTGGGCCAGAGCTGTCTTACAACTGGAAGGATAAAGCCGGCAAGCAGGGAACTGTGGACCTTACTAAAAGGTTCACCCGACCCATCCCCCAGTCAGGATGAGTACTCAGTTTTATGAGATGGATTTCTTTTTCAATGATGAAACATGAAATACATTAATAGATTCGCTGATGTTGAGTCATCTTTGAATTCTTGGAATAAATCTTACCTGGTCATGTGTTTGGGAAGCAAGAATCCTCCTGTGGTGGTATCAGTAAAACTTATTGGTGAATGAATGCCACTGGGTGTCCCATACACATCCCACTGGCAGCCGTGCTCTAGGAACGAGAAACAAGCCCACACTGGGACCAATGAGAGAAGCCCTCCTGTCATGTTCCTCCAGCGCCCTCTACTGACAAAGCTTAACATTTTGCTCTCTGGCAAAAGAAATATTTATATTAATAGCAAGCATCCAGTTTCACAAAGCAAGGCAGTGAAAGATTAATTTGGTGCTGAGAGGCAATAAATTGATAACTGACACAAGTAGGGATTTTTTAGATTTTATCCTTAAGTATGAGGTTTACTCTAGGTTTTGGTAGATAAACTTTATCAAGTTAAGGAAGTTTCCTTTTGGTCTTACCTTGCTAAAGTTTTTTTTTCCTAATCAGGATTAGTACTCAATTTTATGAGACAGATTTTTTTCATCTATTGTGATGATATAGTTTTTCTCCTTTAATATGTTAATTAAGTAATACATAAATAGGTTTGCTAATGTTGAGTCATCTTAAAACTCTTGGGATAAACCTTACCTGGTTATAATGTATTTTTCTTTTAATGGACTGCTAGAATTGATTTATAGACTTATTTTGTATTTGTATATTTCATAAGTAAGATTAACCTATAAATTTCTTTTTTGGTGCTGCTTTGTTGTATGGCTATCAGAGTTATGCTAGCTTGGCAGCATGAGTTGGAAGCTTCCCATCTTTTTATGCTATGAAATACAATTATTTATCTGTTCCTTGAAGCTTGGTAAAATTCAGTTATAAACAATGTTGTCTAGATACCTTTTTTTAAGGGGAGAGATATTTGGCTACCTTTTCAGCTTTTTAAAAATGATTATTGTTCTCTTATCTCTTATCTCTTTTTGAGTCTTTTTTTTTTTTTTGGTAACTATGTCTTCCTAGAAAATAATCCATTTCACCTAAATACTGATTTCAGATTTATTAGCATAAACCTATGCTCTATAGCCTCTTAACAGTTTTTAAATTTCCTTCATATTTGTAGTTACATCATCTTTTTCCTTCTTTATTTTTTTTAAATTGTATCTTCTGTCCCCTTTTCTTATGAAAACTTGTCAAAGGTTTGACCATTTTGTTGGTCTTTACAAGAAAACCTCCTCTTTTGCATTTATTGAACAAATCTGTTTTCTCTGTCACATTGGTTTTTGCTTTGAGTAATTTTCTTGTACTTTCTTTGAGTTTATGTTGCTAATCTTTGTCTGATTTCCTAAATGCTCAATTCATTTATGTTCAACTCTTATTATTTTTTATTAATAATGCATGTCAGGCAATATATTTTCTGAATCTTTTTGGCTGTAATTTACAGGTTTTGATATAAAATGCTTACACTGTCATTCCTTTCCAAATGATATATAGTTTACAATTTGTTATTTTTTAATTCAAAAGTTATTTAAAAGAATATTTCTTAAATGTCAAAGTAGATGGAGTTGGCGAGGGAAGACTGTAGGCTTTCTATTCACAACAACCCTTTGATGTTTGTGCTATGAACCTCACAAAACCTTTTGAGGTTTATATTCTTATTGTCTTGCATTGTGGTATCAGAATGTGAGTGTAAGATTTATGTTTGTTGGAATTTGTTGAGCTCTTATTTGGGCTTAGGGTTATGGTTAGGTTATGTTAATATTCCATGTATTTGAAAAGAATATGTATTCTCTGTTAGGTACAAAGTTGTATAAATGTCTGTTAGTCTAGCTGTCAAATTCTTCATTTTGTTACTTATTTTGGTCTCTCTGAGCTATTGATTTCAGAGAAGTGTGATAGTCTCCTAAGATGATTGTGGATCTGTCAATTTCTTGTATAGTATTGCTAATAATTTTTACTTTATATGTTCCAAAACATATTAGAATATAAAGGTTCATAACTGTAATATCTTCTTATTATAGGGTATGTCTTTTATCAATATAAAATATCCCTTTTTGTCTCATTATTTTTGACTTGAATTCTATTTTATAAGATATTAATTGCCAAACCTGCTTTCTTTTTGCTCTGGTTGTTTTGTTTTAGCTGTAGTTCTTATAAGCAATATATAGCTGGATTTAAAAAAAAAAAAGAAAAAAAAGGAGGTTTTCTTTTGATAGGGGGTGGAATGGGCTGAATTTTTATGTCCCCCCAAAATCCATATATTAAAATCCTAATCCCCAAGGCAATAGTACTAAGTTAGGCCGTTAAGAAGTGATTTGGTCATGAGGGTGAAACCCTCATAAATAGGATTAATGTCCTTGTAAAAGAGACCCCAGAGAGATCCCTTGCCCATTCCACCATGTGAAGTTAAAACAGAAATATGGAGTCTAGAAAGCAGACCCTTATCAGACATAGAATCTGTCAGCACCTTGATTTTGGACTTTGCAGCCTCCAGAACTATGATAAGTAAATTTCTGTTGTTTATAAGCCACCAGTCTATGGTATTCTGTTACAACAGCCTAAATGGACTAAGATGCGGATTTATTCCAGTTAACTTTTATTGTGATTTTTTTCACTTGTTTATACTTAATTTTTCCATCTCATTTTATGTTTCTTGCTTTTCAAGCTTTCTAGTTGTTTCTTTCCGTCTTAACTTTTCTTGGATTGATGGAATTTTTTTTGTTTAATTTTTTGCTTTCTAGTACAAACTTCAGGTGTTTGCATACCATTTTCATAGTTTTGTAATATCTACATACCACTTGTGTTATTACTTAATATTTTCTACCTACTCACCTAAACAACTAGATAAATTTATTTTAAATTAAGATTTTTATATCTTTACTCTAAAAGGAAAACTTGCCATAAATAGAAATTAATGTAAATTGAAGAATAATAAATACCAAATGATGTTATTACATTGTAGCCAGACTCTCTTGCCTGTCTGAAGCCTGTTCCCTCTGTTGAAAAAGAAAGTGTTAACGAGAGTAAGAGAGGTGTAAGAGATTTGATAGCACCAAACTGACATGTTCTTTCTAACTTAATCAGAATTACTGACTGTGAGTCATATATTTTTAAAAATTCCATGCTATGTACCACCTAAAGTCACCTCTTCATGTCTCATTCTTGAGGTATATAGCCTAGGAGTTTAGAAATTATACATTTCTGTTCTTTAATAGTAATCTTAAAATTTGTTTTTCTGTAAAGTACAAAAAATATGGAATACTTCATGAATTTTCCTGTCATCCTTGTGCAGGGGCCATGCTAATCATCTCTGTATCATTCCAACTTTGGTATATGTCTGCCAAAGTGAGCACAACCCTAAAGATTTTAACCTGTATTTACACTTTTTATTTCTCTTACATCTAGAGTTAATCAATAGCTATACCTTCTTGCCTTTATTAAGGCAAAACTTTCACTTTTCTCTTCGTCTCCTACGTCCTGTGATGAAATCATTTATTTATAGGTATGTATATATATATATATATATATATATATATATATATATATATGCATTGTGCTACATGCCTTACAAGGATTATCTTATTTGAGCCTCACAACAACCCTTTGAGGTTTGTACTATTACTGTTTTATAGATGAGGGAACTGGAGGCTTTAAGTAAAACTTTGAGTACCAGAGTTGAGATTTGAACCTACCCATCTACCTTTAGGGCCTGTGCTCTTTCTACTAGACTGTACTGCCTACTTTGGGATTTTAGTCCCAGATTATGATTTATTACTAAAAAGTATCATATATTTGTACCCTCTGAAATACACAGGAAAAAATAAGAAAAAAGGTATCATGTATTATATAGCTTAAATGTATATTTCACTGGTTTCTCTCCCATTTCATTTTATTTTGCTACAGTACATCCTTGAGTAACTCTTTCAGAAAGACTGGGTATAGTCTTTCTTTCCCTAATGTTTGAATGCTAGGTTGGCTAGGTATAGAATCCTAGAATCACATTTTCTTTTAGAATTTTAAGACATAGCACCCTTCTTGACTAATACTTACTGCTATCAATCAAAGAGATGTCTGATGCTATTCCTTATCCTTCAGACTTTTCTTCCTACCTTTACTTCTTTCTTCTTCACTGCAACTTCCCTTATCCAGACATCTGGATGATCCTCCTCCCCCAATTTTAAATTGAGTAACACACAGTAGAATGCATAAATATTGAGTGTATAGTTTGATGAGTATTTCTGTATGTACACCCACATAACTACCACCCACCCAGATAGAAAATTTACAGCATCCCAGAGGTCTCACTCATGCCCCATTTCCAATCAGTAACCCAACCCTCCACCCAGATAAATAACCACTGGTCTGACTTCTATCACTATAGAAAAATTTTGCTTGTTCTTGAACTCTATATTAATGGAATCATACAGTATACACTGTTTTATGTCTGATGGATGCCATGTTTTAATGTTCTTTCCTAATAGAAACTTGAGGAGAAGCTAGAGTTCTGGATGGAGAAATATGATAAGGACACAGAAATGAAACAGAATGAACTAAATGCTCTCAAAGCCGCAAAGGCCAGTGACTTAGCACGCCTTCAAGAATATGCAAAGATGGTAAGGAAGTAGTAAAGGTACTCACTGAGAAGTGAGTGGTAGCTAAGCTGGGTAATGCTATTTTTGGTCAAAAGTGAAGGTGTATCTGTAAGCCAGTGGGATTAATTTTTGATGATGATGATAATGACCATGGGACAATAGCAGAAGCTAACACTTACATAGTGCTTACACTGTCCCAGGCACTTTTCTAGTATTTTACGCATATAACTTATCTAACCCTCACAACCCCTTGAGATACATACTATTATTTCTACTTTATGGTCTCTAAACACAATTCGTAAATGATGATTTCTAAAAAGCTTCTGATTATGGTTTCATCATTGAGTAAGTATAGAATTTCCCAAATTTCTCTTTTCTGTATTTTTTAGAGACAGGGTCTTGCTCTGTTGCCCAGGCTGGAGTAGAGTGGTGTGACCATAACTCACTGCAGCCTCCAACTCCTGGGCTCAGGTGATCCTCCTGCCTCAGCCTCCCCAGCAGCTAGGACTACAGGCATGTGCCACCGTGCTTGGCCCCAAAATTCTCTTTTAAAAGACAGCTGCTATTTGTATATGTATATTCTACCAAAGTTTTAAAAAAGCAGTATTATTTTGAAATCATTAATCACACATTAATTAGTATTTCATTTTTATGAAAGATTTTACTTTTTCTTGTTTTTTTACACCACACTCCCTTTTTGAAAGATTTTTAAAACTTAAATTTGAATTATTCAAACTGAAAAAATTTGGGGAATAATTATAAAATCAATATGAGAATATTTATAATCTAGGAATCCAGTAAGTTTTTTCTTTTCTTTGGTTCATCTTTAGATTTAGCATGTTTTATTTTAAAATTTTATATTAAAAAGGTGAAAGATTTATACGATCTTAAGAGAAACCAGAGTATAAATTGTATATTAAAAGTGCAGGTCTGGCTGGCACAGCTTAGCCAAGAGAGTACTGTAACGTATAATTAATGTCTACTTTTGCAGATAAGGGAGTATGAACAGGTCATCATTGAAGATCGTATAGAAAAGGAGAAGTGCAGGAAGAAGATAGAACAGGATATCTTGGAATTAAAGAGCATCATAAAGGTAGAAAACTATAATCGGCATCCTGGGGCCCCATCACTGCCACAGCTGGCCTAACACTGAGGAGCACAAAGCATTTCTCATTCATGTATCAAACACATAGGAGTTTACCACAGAACAGGAGATCTGTGAGGAGGCGTCCGCTTGTGTTATTATTGGAATGTGACAGCACAGTCTGTAGTGCAGGGAGACAGTTAACATAGAAAAGGACATGCCCCCAGCTCTTAATCTGGGGAAAAAGAGGTGGTCAGTAGTGAAAGCAAAACCTAGGTCTAGAGGTCAAATATAAGAATACTGTTTCTAATCAAAACCAGCTCTGGACAGAATGATTCTTTTTAATATCCTACTGCTCCTTAAAATCCTGTTTATAAATCAGCCCAGACTATCTGCTGGGTTCTGATACAGGTTCCTTTTGAAAAGGGTGGAAGGGATAGGCAGAAGCTTAGACAAAAATAGAGAGATTTCAGTTTTGTGTGAACTTGTGTATATTAACAATGATGAAACTGGCAGGTCACAGATCCTGCAAAATACTTTCAAGCAAAAACTGTAATGCAAAAATAATATCAGCTGGACTGAAACTTGTCTGGAGAATGGCCCTTCGCTCTGAAGGCTGAGACCCTAGTGGGCAAACTGGAGTTTGGGTTGTATACTGGGGGGTATACTGAAAAAGTAAATTTTGAATACATTCAGGACCAGGTATCCAAACCAAGTTTGAGCTTTCCATTAGGAGAGTCAGATATATACATAGCAAGTATTTATCAAGCTTCTATGGTATTCTCCATTTGTCAGGATTCCTGGATTTAGAGCAAAAATGTAAGGACTAGCTGAAGACCACTTTTGTTTTCTTTTCACTAGTGGATTTCCTTCTAGTCTTTAGGGCTTAGTCTGATTTTAAAGTAGTCTAGACTGTATTGAGAACAGTTGTTATCTAATAACTAAGATATTCAACAGAGCCGTCTAAATCCTTTTTCAAATTAAGAGAGCTGACCCTTTAATCAATCACTAAAGAGATGAAATGCACCAGGAAGCTACTGAAGTCATCTAGACTTATTTGTCCATTTTTGACTGAGTGCTTGCTTCTGTCCTTGGCCTATGTAAATAACATTACTTTGGGATCAGCTAGTTATTAAGTGTGGGGAACCTGGACGTTCATTAAGGGATCAGAACATGGATCAGAACATGGAAGTCAGGTCTGTAAGTATGAAGGAAAAATTGGCCTGCTCCAATTCCTTTTATATTTATTCCTTGAGAATTTCATTCTTGAGTCTAGAGCCTAAGCTCTAGGTCCTGCAGAACAGGGGAGCATGACTGTACTGATTAAGGGGCCTAGCCACTTCCACGTCCCGGATGGAGACCACTCTTCAGACAGGAGTTACATTATCAGACAATCCCTTCAGGTGGAAAGAGCGCAGCTTGTCAGGTATACTGTAAGCTGTACTCACTCCTTTCTCCTCCAGCTCCAGTCCTGGTGGCGAGGCACTGTGGTACGGAGGGAAATTGGTGCTTTCAAACTGCCTAAGGACAAAGAGGATAGCAAGGACTCAAAAGGTAAAGGCAAAGACAAGGATAAGCGGAAAGGCAAGAAGTGACCAAATTATCGTTTGCTGTTCTGGAGATGGGAATGAGGACTTGGAGGGAGTACAAAGCATCTTGTACCATCACAGATAACTCACCTACAGGTTGTTTCTTAGACATTCCCAGAGGAAGCCTGCTGCCTTCACTTTGCCTGTTACAATTGTTTTCAAACACTGAATTGGGTTTCCTCATATTTTGAATTTTGCTGGGAAGAAGTTTCTAGTAGCCATGTGAAGATTCCTCTTGCTCTTTCTCACCAGAAAAAAGTTGATGGACTTAGTTACAGTGATCCATTAAAACTTCAGTAATTCCTGTCATGTCTCTGATTCTGATTTTATCCAATTTGTCAACCTCTTATGAGCAAAAGTGTGTTCAGAAGGAATTACAAGATGATGTTTATCAAGTGTCTAGCATGATACATACCCAGTAAAATTTTAATAAATGTTGGTTGCTGCCTGCCATTTAGATTTTTTATCACTTTAGTGGGTTTTTTTTGGGGGGGGGGGGACAGAGTCTTGCTCTGTTGCCTGGGCTAGAGTGAGTGCCGTGGCGTCAGCCTAGCTCACAGCAACCTCAAACTCCTGGGCTCAAGCAATCCTCCTGCCTCAGGCTCTTGAATACCCGGGATTACAAGTATGCGCCACCATGCCTTGCTAACTTTTTCTATTTTTAGTAGAGATGGGGTCTTGCTCTTGTTCAAGTTGGTTTCAAACCCCTGAGCTCAATCCTAGAGTGTTAGGATTACAGGCGTGAGCCACTGTGCCTGGCCTGTTTTTTTTTTTTTTTCCAGACAAGGCTCTCACTCTGTTGTTCATGCTAGAGTGCAGTGGTGTCACCATAGCTCACTGCAGCCTCAAACTCTTGGGCTCGAGCGATCCTCCTGCCTCAGCCTCCTAAGTAGCTGGGACTACAGGTATGTGCCACTACACCTGAGTAATTTTTCTATTTTTTTGTAGAGAAGGAGTCTCACTATGTTGCACAGGCTGGTCTCAAATTCCTGGCCTGAAGCGATCCTCCCACCTCAGCCTCCCAAAGTGCTAGGATTATAGGTGTTAGCTACGGCACTCGGCCATCACTTTGGTGTTTTTATTTGGGTGGGGAGGGTGGCATGAAATACACATCCTATTATAAGTTGCTTCAGTGACTTTTCCGGGAAATAGGTAGGAATATAAATTATAAATACAATATAGAAATGGGATGTTAGAATACACAATTTTAAAAATAGTAAAGGTGAGGACAGAGGTTCTCTTTAAGGCTAGTTTGGAGATATTTTTGACAAGTGAGACTCTAGGGTCTATAGCTGCTTTGCTTACTCAACAATTCCCGCTTTATGGGGTAAGACTAATAGAGATAAGGCGTGTGAAAATACCTAACCTGTGCCTGGCAGGTAGTAAAGCTGATTAAGTATCTGTCATTCTCTTCCTTCTCCTGAAAAAGAATAAGCCCACTAGGTCATTCTTGCCTTGATTAGTCAAAACAGAATGTCTTGGGATGCTAAAGCTTTCCCAGTGGCATAGCTGGTAACTTCTGAGAGAAAGCTGTCCTAATGTGTCACACGCATCTCATGAATTAAGCCTCCTATCTAATTCCAAATATAGGGCAATCTTGATATCTGTACTTCCTTAAAAAAGTAAATTTTGATTTCAAAGGCCTATTATGAAGACCCAGTTTCTACTGATGTTCCTTCAGGGAATCAGATACCGTTTCCTTGATTCATCTTTGCCAAGGGAAATATGCAAAGATATGAACATTTGCAAATCAGCCTTTATTAGCTGGGCATGGTGGCATGTGCCTATTGTCCCAGCTACTTGGGAGGCTGAGGAAGGAAGGTTGCTTGAGGCTAAGAGTTCAAGGCCAGCAGGGTAATACAGTGAGACCCTGTTTCTAGAACAACAACAACAACAAAACAAAAAGCCAAAAACCAAATCAGCCTTTATTACATGCTACTGAAGTGTTGGCTTTTATTTTAATATCAAGGTTTAAGGTGGCATACAGGCAATTTAAAATAACATACATGATATTGACATATTTATACTTAGAACTTATGCAATATATTTACAGACATACAAATATAGGACAATCTTTTACAAAATCCTTTACTAATTACATGTTTACCACATTTTCAGAAATAAAATGAAATCTGCTGTAAACCATTACTGCAATGTGTATATTAAAAGGCTTCTAAATATCCATGTTTCCTTCATTTCTATAACCATTTAAGTGCTTAGTTTTTAAAAATTCATGAGACTCATCAGCATAGTCATACATCGTTAGTCACTGTTGAGCTGTAGAAAGTAAGAGAAATCACAAACTCCTTGATTAGCTGTAAGGCTGTATTTTAAAAAGCTATTAAGGAAAGCTATTAAGCTATTTTAAAAAGCTATTAAGCATTTTCCTACTCTGCATTCTAGCCAAATACAAAGGACCCTCCTCCCAAGAGTTGTTTCCACACCTGCTTATTACAAGAGAAAATTGGTTTGGAGTGCTAAACAGAGTTGAGTTTGAAAGCCTGGAAACTGCTGACATAAAATCTCTGTTGGTGGCAGGGGCCCTGTTTGGGGAGCTCACAGCCTGTTCACACTCTGAGTGTTGGGAAGGTCACTGCTTCTAGTCAGAGGGAAGTGTCACAAGGTCATCTTCACCTTACACTAGAGTCCAGCAAGGCTAAATGTTAAACTGAACTGGTTGTTTCCAGTTTTTAAAAAAAAAGTACATAAAAAACAGTGAATAGAAAAATTCTCCAACAGAAGCATCATGACATTTTTGCATCTTGACACAGAAAAGAAATTCAATCTATTTGATACTTTTCCTTCATTATCAATCAAAACTACACCAATTTTTTTCTAACAATTCACATACAAATTTGAATTAGTTTGATAAAAACACATTAATAAGGTTTCACGTTATGAGCGAAATTTGAAATAAGTTGAAATTGAAATTTCCATTTATTCCTATGGGAAAATTAGTTGCAAATGTTGCAAGTATTGCATTATGTAATGTCTCCTGGAATTATTCTTCACATAATATGTTAAAAACAGTCCTGTCCTTTGCTGAGTTTCCATTTCTGATGGCGTATAATTTGGAGATTATACTGAGGTTTAATGGTGACTAGAAGGAAAAATACCTGTAGTGTTTAAGAACACACATAGCAAAATTCTAAACAGTTATATGGTTGGTGGGTCTGTTTGGAATTGTAAATATAATGGGGTCCAGCTCTAAGCACTTATAAGACACTTTTGTTCTGTGAGGAACCTGAAAGATTGGGCTTTGACCTCAGATGTTTTATGTTGCACAATTTTAAACTGGGATAAAGCGGTAATGTTCTGATGAACTTGTTTCTCTGCAAGAACTAGGAAGAAAACATTACTTTGGCCAGATGCTCAACATGACATTATCCCAAACTATGTTTATTTTTATAGCCAGTCAAATTAGCCGTGGAGGGTGTACACCAACTTTAGTGACACTAATGTTAGCAAGTTCTGATAACCTACCATTGGACCAGCCCCAAACTACTTTTACATGCTACATTTACATGACAAAAAGAGGGATAACATTATGCTCAAATGCACACACTGGTAAAGAAAATCCAGAACAGTTAACAACTACAGAAAAAAAACCTAGATAATTAGTATCTTTACTTATTCTATTTACTTGGTTTACAAAGGCAGTGAACACCAAGAGATATCACTGATAACTAACATGTGTTCAAATACAAGGGAAGAAAAACCCAAGTGGTTTAAACCTGAATAAAGGCTCCTGACTTTGTGTGTTGTGAACCTTTGGGCCTTTTACTCCACCCTCAACTGAGTATGCAAGGCACCAGTGGTGGAGCCAGATGGTGAGCTCAATGTAAAGATAGGAAGCTGTTTTTAAAATACCGTAAGTGCTTTAATTTAGCCACAGAAATTGGCAGAAGCCTGAAAGAAATGTAAGAAAGCTGGCTTTTCCTTTACTCCCTTTTGCTTTGTTCTCATGCCTTCCATTAGCTGGGGAGCTAGACGTATGTCTGCTGTGAAGGGAATGTGTCTGCAGGGCCGGGTGGTGGGGTGGTGGCAGTGGTGGGGTGGTGGCAGTGGTGGGGGTGGTGGCAGTGGTGGCGGTGGTGGCGGTGGTGGGGTGGTGGCGGTGGTGGGGGTGGTGGGGGTGGTGGCGGTGGTGGGGGTGGTGGCGGTGGTGGGGTGGTGGCAGTGGTGGGGGTGGTGGCAGTGGTGAGGGTGGCTTAATGAAATCAATGCAGATGTCACACAGCAGCACATGTCAGCTTAAAGATAACAGCAGGATGATACAGAGAGTCTCATCCTCTACCAAAAAAAACATGATGCAGTGGTGGACTGGAGTTGGAAGGAAGCCTAGAACGCTGTGGCCTTAAATACGACCCTATCTGTGTCACTGTTTTAGTGTGCAAAATCTAGGCCTTTATTGTTTTTGTTTTGCCTTTGACAGAATAGTTCAAGTCATCACAATATAGCTTTTAATTTTAAATGTGGCCAAAAAATGCCACAAAACATACAAATATCTATCTTGGAACACTGGTCTCCACTACATGGAAAACATCTGAAATGTGTTAAAAATGCAGATTCTTAGGCCACACTCCAGACCTACCAAATGCAAATCTTTTTTTTTTTTTTTTGAGACAAGGTCCTGCTCTGTCACCCAGGATGGAGCGTAGTGGTGCAATCACGCTCACTGCAACCTTGAACTCCTGGGCTCAAGTGATCCTCCTGCCTCAGCCTCCCAAACTGCTGGGATTACAGGTGTGAACCATCACACCTGGCCCAAATCTGTATTTTAACAAATGCTCCAGGGGGTTCTAACGAATGACCAAGTTTAGAAACCAGTGGACTGTAGATGTCTTGAGAACAGGTAAAGATAATAGCATGTTTGGGCCTTCAAGAGAGCCAAGTATCTTCCTGAGAAGATATGCTTTCTGGTATGTGAAATAAGCCTGCTCGCTAGGAAAGCACAGCCAGTTTAGGCTTTGGTGTTGGGTTCTCAGTAATGAGAGAAGTTTCATTTGAGAAAACCAACTATGTCTTCATAAAAAAATTCAATGGAAATGGATATAACCTCCCCTAAAATGGAGAAATGAAGCAAAATATTCCTGTCAGGAATCATGGAGGCAGTCCCTTCTAAGAACACATAAGAGCTTTGTTTAAGCAGACAGCGGGCAGCAGCAATCACGTTGTCCTGTTCCTTGTTTTGGCTAGGCCAACGCCCAAGGTCCTGGAGTCCTTAAACAGCAGATAACTGGTGCTGCTGTTGCTTGGGTGGGGCAAGTTCTAGGAGAGCCTGGACCGTCACTGCAACCTGGCTCAAACCTTTCTCTTCTAAAATGTGGAGAGGCAAACATAATTGCTCCTGAAATGGGACAATGTAAAATAAAAACAAAAGAGAAAATAGGATGAACATCATAGAACTGAAAGGAAAAAATATGCACTTCTTTTCCCTTTTATAATAATCAACTAAGATATGACAAGTCAGTACCTGGGAAACAGAGCTCTGATTTAGAGATGGTGTCTGACAATCACTGTAATTTTATTAATACAACTAAAAGTATACACAGACCATTTTGAAAATTGGAAATTTGACAAGTAGTATACATTTATACATAAAACAGGAAGAACAGAATACTGTGGAGTGAAAGCAACATCTTTTATCCTTGATTGAAATAAATAACCAATGCAGATCTATAAAATAGGCAGGTGAAAAACAAAAACAGTTCCAAGATACCAAATGGCTCCAGACTGAAAGATATAACATTTCAGGAGAAAGCACTTTGTAAATTCCATGTCACAGGAATGCAAGATGGTTTCCTTATATAACTCAGACTGCATAAGAAGGGATGTATTATAATCTGTATTATACTCTTGACTCTGAAAACCAGGATCATGATAGACCAGGCAAGGATCACAGGAAGAAACTCAGGGTATCCTGAGCTCTTGAGATTTAGGTATGTTTAAGAACTTTCCCCTAATTTGAATAATTCATGGAAGGCCCTGTCTGAATTAGTTAAAAATCTGAATTACAGAATTAAAATGAAATTGTATTTGAAAAAGTAAAGTATTTCATATCCTGGTATTTAATGGCTTGAATTATGCTGGAGAACTATTACATGAGTTTAATCAGGAACATCTTAATACCAATATATGAACAGTCTTTTACAATGTTTGCTTAGGGAAGTTACATATATCTATCTTGTGTGCCCCTTTAGTTTGTTTGGTGGGCAAATCTTAAGAATGACACTTATCATTGGCTTTTCTGTTAAGACTAAATATTCAGAAAGAAAAGACATTGCTCTCACAAAGAGAAAGAATTCTGGTTCCACTAAAAAAGAGATTGTACATATTTATTAGAGACAATACTAGGTTTTCTCTATTTTTCACTGGCATTCACTATATTACTAGGAAGTTTTATAAAACCAGTTACAATGAAAAATATAACAAGTATTTATTTTTGAGGCAGTTATTGGTACTTGTGCTTCTTTCTTTTTATTTAATTCTTATTTTGATAAAACAAGGCAACTAATCTTTTGATGTAATAAAACTAGCAACTTTGTAGAAATACTTTGAGTATAACTGCAAATATAGATTAACTGTACTAAAAATGAATCTGCATGGTGTTTTGCTCTGGGAAGAGACATATTTTGTCCAAGGCCGATTCCTTGATCTCTTCTCTGTAGTGCCCTGTGACCTATGTGACCCAGTGGTTTAGACATTCCTTAGAGGCTTAGGCTTTCTAGATGCACATTTACCTTCCAGCTGGGTTAGAGGCATGCTTTGTGTTCTCAACTGCACACAAGCCTGTGTTTTTTTAAAGGGACCAAACTCCACAAAACTCTGAGAATGATCATGGACTCAGACATCTTAAAAATAAAACACACCCAAACTCCCAAACTCTGGAAGGCACTACTACTATATAAAACCAAAGTTTTCATCATCACAGTGTTCAGTGTTTAGCATTAACGGAGAATAGTCCTTTAATGTGTTAAATAACTATCCCATTTAATATAGAAGAAAACCAAAGCAATGAGACCCTCAGGCTGAATTCTACAACAGGATATTACGTTCATTGCCATCTCCCTTCATACTTGAGTTCAATTGTCCAATTGTTAACAGTTCAGAAGATTCCTGAATGTTCAGAAACACCATTTATGAGAACTAGACTCTGACTGCAATTATGAAGTAGTTTCAAGCATTAATGTCCAGCAGCTAATTTACTAAGCATTCTGAAAGAGACAGACAACATTCATTGTCTCGAGTACAGAACAGAGACTGCTGCCTAATACTTTACCTGCTAATCTCCCAACAGCATATAAAATACAAGTTCATCCATTAAGATGGTTTTAATATATTCAAAATTACATAAATTCCAATTTTAAATAGAATTCCAGAAGTGAATCTCAGTTAAGCATAACAAACATAGTAAATTTGGACAGGTACCCACCCTGAAAGTTCAGCTCCAGATCACTTTCTTGCTATGTACTATTTTAAATGTATACATTGGGCTCAGAATAGCAGTCTAGGGAACCTACAGGATCTTTGACCATTCTGAGCAAATTAAAATTATTAAGATTAAATGGTCAATACTTTCCAAATATCCAGACAACAAATGCTTAGATGGACCCATGCCTACCAATAAAGGAAGAATTCAGTATTGCAGGACACAGTTCAATGCAGAAATCTAAGTGACCAATTAGCCCCTAAACCAAAAAAGGCACAACTATTTTCCTTATAAGCAGTTGTTGAAAACATTCAGCAACTTACAATTTCAACACTTGTGTTGAGGCATGGAAAAATGGCCAGGTGGGGGTTTTATTGTGTCATTTGGAAATAAAGTTCTCATGTCATTTTCTAAGAACAAGTTCAGGATTATATTGGTAAAAATGCTTCAGCATTTATGATAAGACAAAGCCACAGGCCAGGAAAATGAACGAATGACCAGGAGAAAAAATGCTGGTCTTTTATTCTTTGTTAGCAATCATAAATGTTTACTAATGTGATGGGCTGCTCATCTGTACCTACGAGGAAAAGGATTTATCTACTTTATTGGTTAGCTCTTTAATGGCCAGGGAGGAAAAAAGCACGTATGTAAATAATTCTGATAAGAAACAAACCTCCTTTACCAAGCACAGGAATGAGGTGGAAAATCACTGGAATGCAATCTTTCAGCTAGAGGGGGAAGATCCAGTAATAAAGCATACAGAGAGTTAACATTAAAGTACAATAAAATGCCACAAAACCCAAAAGTTGGAGAGACAGAGAGACAAAACTGGATTCTTCTGAATGTGCCCCAAGAGAAAGTAGTGTTTCAACAGTTCTTTTAACGCTGAGGTTTAGCTGAAGGATGTCAGAAGGGGAACAAAGATTGTCCTGTCCAAAGTGCAAGCAGGAAAGGAAAACAGAAAAACAAAGTCAGTGGATCAGAAATGCAGATTTGAGTATAGATTTCAATATGATCATTTGTCATATTCAAAGATACATGTCCTATAACATTTTTATTATGAGGAATGAAAATAAAATGCTGAATAAAATTTGCTTATTGGTGACTAGTATGAAAATTAAGGGTATAATTAACAGAACTGGATTGCTTTAAGGTTGTGTGAGGGCTGAAAGTAGGTCTATATGAAGGAACCTCTTTCTCGACTTTCATTCTTCCCTATTAACAAAAAAGGGATAGGTCAGAAAGCAAGGACAAAAACTGCGGCACACGGAGGGGAGGGAAGGTCTCAGAGAAAGCCAGGTAAATCAAGAAGGTTCAAAGCATGAGGAAAACCTAATAATCAGGGGAAATTTGCTACCTAGAAAACAAATGTACCAAATGATTCGGTGTTCCTCGTAAAAAACAGGTCAAGTCCATGTTAGCCAAGTCCAGTTCATTAATATGTACAAAATGAATGTAAAGCTATAAGGGGCCTTAGAGACCATCCAAACCTTCCATTTCACAGATTAAGAAATTAAATAAATAAATAAAAACAATTTCTGGACTTTACAAAATGGAAATATTCTTTAACACGTAACATATAACTGTAGGACATAAGATATTAGACTCAAATACAAGGTTTTAATTACCCATTATAGTTTTTTGAATATAACACATTTAATAAAAGCATAATAATAAAATGAATACCCACTTGTCCAACCTCATCAGAGGTTTTTAATACCTGAATAATTCTTTAGTATTTCATTCATTGTTTAACTTGTATAGCACTTTAAAAGTTATACTAAGAAAGGACATTATTTACCTTTAGACATTATCTGAGCATAGAATCTGACAAATATTTACAATATTAAGTTTTCTGTTTTACATTTTCAAAAGCAATCATTATTACATCCACGATTTTCTTTTCAAGTCAAACAGAACAGGTGCAGATGCCTAGGTAAAGGCTAGAATGAGCAGAAGTGGGGGAGAACAAAGGAAAAAGAGGAGATAGAGGGACTTTAGAATAATTTGAACCTAAGACTTCAAGGAGAGAGAGAGAGAGAGTGTGTGTGTGTGTGTGTGTGTGTGTGAGAGAGAGAGAGAGAGAGAGAGAGAGAGAGAGAGAGAGAGAGAGAGAGTTGAGGGAGTGTGTGTGTGTTTTAAGAGATAGTGTCTAGCTCTGTTGCCCAGGCTGGAGTGCAGTGGCCTGATCATAGCTCATTGTAATCCTGAATTTCTGCCTGGGCTCAAGTGATGCTCCTGCCTCAGCCTCCCAACTACCTAGGACTACAAGGTCTGCACCACTATGCCTGGCTTATTTTTTAATTTTTGTAGAGACAGGGTCTCGCTCTGTTGACCAGGCTGGTATCAACTCCTGGGCTCAAATGATTCTCCAGCCTTGGCCTCCCAAAGTGCTGGGATTACAGGCGTGAGCCACTGTGCCCAGCCAGACTTTGTATATTTATTTATTTTCCTTAACTTTGTTCTAGGCAGATGACTAATCTTTTGGCAGAAGTAGCAGCATAATAGGAACCCATCTGAAATTGTTAGTGGTGCTGATGGTAGGGACTTGGGTGGAAGGCAGAAAGAAGGAAGAGGTGGCCCCTGTGGAGTGTCCATTTCCTCTTTGTGGTAGGGGAGAGGGAGAGGGAGGAAGGATGTGTTAAGATCCCCAGTCTAACCACTCTGGAAAAAGACACAGTCTTTTAAAATTGTATTTTTTCCTATCTCTGTACCTGCTTTCAAATAGCACAGCTCTGGCAGAACAGGAGCAGGCTGGCCCATAATAAATACCATTACCTATGGCATGGCAAATGCTGCCTTAAATGTATGTTTTAGAGCACACTGACTGATGGCAGGAGCATTCTCAGAGAATTCCAGTGTGGGACTTTAAATCTGAGAGAAAGGATAATTCTGACAAGCCCAGCAGACAGGTAGAATGACTAATAGCTGATACACAGTACTTTCAGCAGGTTTCGACACAGGCTAAGCCAGCATGTCTTGCTTGCGTGGAGCCATTTTCAGCACTTCTCTCTACATGTACAGTGCCTCTCTTTGATCACGCTTATCTCTGCTGTGGTTCCTAGTCTCTGTACCGACCCAGGCCACACTGTCTTGTCCAAAGACATTATTGTGGTATAGAACTGGCGCAAGTACTGACCATGTTTGTGTAAGCAGGAATATCTTCAGTATGCAGAAGGGAAGAACTGAATGTTAATGTGCACATATGACTATTAGAAAATGCTTGTTAATATGGAGAAAATACATGTTATTTCTTTAGACAGCATATTAAATCCTCTCTTAAAATGTTTAATAATGACTTGTTCTAAAAGCCTTTATAAAACAATATGCTATACAAATGAAAAATTTGCAGCTAGGTGTGGTGGCTCACATCTGTAATCCCAGCACTTTGGGAAGCCGAGGTAGGATTGCTTGAGACCAGCCTGAGCAAGAGTGAGATTGGTCTCTACAAAAAGTAGAAAAAAAATTAGCCAGGCATAATTGTGCGTGCCTATAGTCCCAGTTACTTGGGAGGCTGAGGCAGGAGCATTGCCCAAGTTCAGGAATTTATGGTTGCAGTGAGCTATGATGACAGTATTGCACTCTAGCTGGGGACACAGTCAAAGCAAATCTTTCATTTGCTTTGAATGAAAGATTTGCTTTGAATTTGTCCATAGGAACAAAAAAGGTCTTTGCTAACTACCACTTTATGTAATTTCAGTTTTTTTTTTTTTTTTCTTTAAATAAAAAAAGACAGGGTCTTGCTCTGTTGCCCAGGCTGGGATGCAGTGGTACAATCACAGCTCACTGCAACCTCAGACTCATGGGCTCAAGTTATCCTCTTGTCTCAGCCTCCAGAGTAGCTAGGACTGCTGGTGTGTGCCACCACATCTGACTAATTTTCAAATGTTTTGTAGAGATGGCTTGAACTCCTGGGCTCAAGTGATCCTCCTGCCTCAGCTTCCCAAAGTGCTGGGACTACAGGGGTGAGCCACCATGCTTAGCCTAAATTTTAGTTTATTTTATAACTCAGGTTAAAAAAAGAAAAAATAGCAAAAGAAAAAAGAAAAATAAACAGTAGAATGAACTACTTAATAAGAGGAGAAAATCATGGGAATTCATGCTGACTAATGCAGATGCTCTATGAAGCTGGACTCTTTCTCTTACACTTTGTAACATGTGAAAGAGCTGAAAGATAAGGTTGCTTGCCGGACAAGTGATGCTGTGGCCTCACTTGTCAACTCCTGGTTAGTTAGAAAGAGGTATGCTGAACTGGGTAAACAGAGTCATTGTCATGAAAGTTACGGGAACAAGGCTTTAACTCTGAGAGAAGTTCTGGGCTCAGGTGATGCTCCTGCCTCCACAGTAGCTCGACTACAGGTGTGTGCTACCATACCCAGCTAATTTTTTCCATTTTTGGTAAAGAAGGGGTCTCGCTCTTGCTTAGGCGAGTGTTGAACTCCTGACCCCAAGTAATCCTCCCATCTCGGCCTCTCAAGAGTGCTAGGATTACAGGGTGGGCCACATTATGGGCCCAAAATTAATATTTTTAAAAGTATTAAAGCAAGTGGTAAACTGAAGCCAACTGTAGCATTCTCAATCTGAGATGCATTTACTTTGAAAGATAGATTTTGTTGTGTATGTAGTTGTAGACAAATCAAACAGGAAGTGGAGAAGTTTAGAAAAATAGAATAATTATTTTAGATTAATTAATGTAATTATTTAAATTTATATGTTTATGATTTCTTTGTATGGTCCTTAGAAATAACAAAAACTGTTTAAAAGTATCTTGACTGACTCTCATAACACAAAATTAGAGCTGATACTGTAAGATTTTAGAGAGTTGCATTTCTGAAATTTTAGGACTATAATACCCAAATCTATTTAGGTAACAAAAAAAGTGATAAATTTATTACCTGAGGTACACCAATTTTTCTGCAAGCTTCTAGGAAATTCTCCACATT
Source organism: Lemur catta (assembly GCF_020740605.2). Lineage (NCBI taxonomy): Eukaryota > Metazoa > Chordata > Mammalia > Primates > Lemuridae > Lemur > Lemur catta. Next base: position 220,230,436 of record NC_059128.1, on the reverse strand, counting down.
TCGCCTGCATTTTGCCATTGTTAATTTAGGCTGCAATGAGAAAAATGTGGTATTACTAGCAAAGTTTTAAAAATTTTGCTAACTTTAAAAATACTCTTGCCAATTGCTTCGTACACTCACAATGCTGTAGAGCAGGGGGGTCAGCAAACTTCTTCCTGACCTAGGTGGTCAGGTAATAAATATCAGTTTTGAGGGCTATAAGAACTGTTGCAACTACTCAATTCTACTAGGAGCTTGAAAGCAACCACAGACAATATGCAAACAAGTAAGTGTGGCTGTGTTCCAATAAAATTTTACTTACAAAAACAGGTGCTGGCCTGTGGGCAGTAGTTTGTCACCCTCCCACTTTACATATTTGGCTTTGATTTTGTAAGGCAAGTGCTAAGTAGAAAAATAGTGGGGGGGGGGGAAGAGTTTTTAAATTTGGAGGAATAGCAAAAAAAAAAATAATTGCCTACAGCTCATCAATCAAATATAACCATTGGTTCATTTCTTTTCAGTCTTTTTTTTTGTTTGTTTGAGACAGGGTCTTGCTGTCGCCCAGACCAGACTACAGTGGTGCCATCATAGCTCACTGCAACCTCAAACGCCTGGGCTCACGCGATTCTCCTGCCTCGGCCTACTGAGTAGCTGGGCCTATAGGTGTACACCACCACGCCCAGCTAATTTTTTCTATCTTTAGTAGAGATGGGGTCTCATTCGTGCTCAGGCTGGTCTCCAACTTCTGAGCTCAAGGGATCCTCCCACCTCAGCCTTCCAGAGTGTGAGGATTACAGGTGTGAGCCACTGTGCCCGGCTGAACTTCCTTAGCTTTTGAATCTAGTAATACTATGCCCGAAATGCCTTCCTCCCTCTCTGTACTGCTAGCAAATTCCCACTTATATTACAAGAATTAGTTCAAATTTGACTGCCTCTTGGAAGGCTTCCCTGCACTCTCCAGGCAGAATTAAGTGATCCCTTTTTTGCATCCCAAAGCACACCTCTTACACACTTACGACATTTATCATACTACTGTGAGTTACTGTATACATGTCAATTTTTTCTCTAGTAGAAGTGAGACCAGGAAGGCAGGTACTAGACTCTTCCTGTCTCCATCTCTAACATCCAGGACAATACTTGCCACTGTGCTTAACAAATGTCTTTTGTTTTTAGCACTATAAACTATAAAAGTACCAATGTTTTTTAGCACTATAAACTTACTACAGCTGGTGAGGGAACATGAATGCTTGGGACAGATCGAGGTCGCACATGATTGGCCAAATGGCAAAGAACAACACCATCGGTTAGAGCTGCTCCAAGATCACAAGGCAGAGATACTTTCAATCGGTACTCAATATGCTAAAAGAATAGAAAAATGTATAATATATGAATTGAAGAGTGATTGACACAGAGGACATAACGGAGTTACAATAAAATATATTTATTTAGAAAGTAAGATATACTGCTTCACTTGACCAGCCTAAAAAAAAAAGTAAGATAAAAAGGAAGTATCACAATATCTATTTCATCCTTCTGTCCTAAATCAATAATTTAGGGACATCCAATATATATATGTATGGCAGCCAGGCTACAGTGGTGCAAAATACAATAAAAATTCGTTTATAATTTTCTAATTAAAAAAAACTAGATTCTCTTTCAATTCTAAAATAAGATAGCTAATCATTGACTATATATATGTAAGTGTGATAAGTACATGTATACATGTACATGCATATAAATTATTAATATTCTTACAAGATTTCTTTATAACAAGAGGCAGAAAGAAAAAAAAATTTTTAATGAGTAGGGCCAGAAATTGAGCTTTACAGAATATAGAACATGTCATCTCACTTTCTAAGTAAACAGTTGAAAAGAATTTCCTTAATAGCAAAATTTCTTTTACATTTATCACGAAACACAGCACACAACAGGCACTTGTTGATTCTATTAAAAATCACATGTCAAATAAAGAAGTGATTACAGGATTAGGGACTGTAGCAGTATCACTGAAAAAGTGTAATTCAAAAGTAATGCACATACTTTCCGTAGTTGATCTATTAATTCCAGTTCTTCCTCTCTCTGTCTTGAATTCTGTCTTGTTATGGGGTCTGTAGTAGTAGTAGCAGGTGCAGAAGACGCAAGAAGGGGTGAAGCATGACCTAGAAAAATATTAGTATGTAAGACAGAAAAGTAACTGCCAGTGCTAAAAAAAATACTCAGATCTGCCTTATCACAGTTTCCTTGCAAGTACAGTATAGTGCTTCTGCTTTCTGGGGTTGACTTTTTAAAAAGGTTTTTTATTATGGAAAATTTTAAATATACACAATTGAGAGAACATTATACAAAAACTATGCAATATCCAGTATCCATTTGACTCAACTACTTTTGTTTGATTACAACCATTTAAAAAGGTTTTTATTGAAAAATAATATACATATATCATAAGAACAGGGCTCAATAAATTATCCCCACAAAGTGAACACAAATCGGTCTATAAATGCAACATTACCAAAACCCAAGCCCTTCTCATGCTCCTTGCCCATCAGTACTCAAAGTTTACCAGTATCCTCACTTCTAACACGGCAGAATAATTTTGTTCATTTTTGAACTTTCTATAAATTAAAGCATATTGTCTGTATCCTTTTGTGTCTGCTTTCTTTTGATCAACATTATATTTATGAGATTTACCTATGTTGGGTATAATAATTTGTTCATTTTCATTGCTTATATAGTATTCCATTGCACAAATAAATGACAATTCGTTTATCCATTCTGTTGATGGACATTGGGTTTGGGGCCATTATGAATAATGCTGTTAAGAATATTTTTGTTTGTATCTTTTGATATACGTATTTCTAAAAGTATAACTGCTGGTCAGGGTATATAGTCATCCCTCAGTATCCATGGTTTCAGAACTCTTCTCATACCAAACTGTGCAGATGCTTAATTTCCTCATAGAAAATGGCAAAGCATTTGCACACAGCCTATGCATATCCTCTTGTATACTGTACTTAAACTCATCTCTAGGTTACCTATAATATCTAATACAATGTAAACACTATGTACATACTGTGTATAGTTGTTACACTGTATTGCTTTATTTGTATTTTTTATTTTATTTTTTAGAGACAGAGTCTTATTCTGTTGCCCAGGCTGGAGTGCAGTGGTGTGATCATAGCTCACTGCAGCCTCAAACTCCTGGGCTCAAGCGATTCTCCTGCCTCAGCCTCCCCAGTAGCTAAGACTGCCAGTCTGTCCCACTACTCCTGGCTATTTTTTTTTTTTTGTAAAGAAAGGGTCTCTATGAGGGGTCTCATAGAGTCTCTATGTTACCTAGGCTGGTTTTGAATTTTTTCCCCCCAGGTATTTTCTTTTTTTTTTTTTTTTGAGACAGAGTGTCCTTTTGTTGCCCTGGCATCAGCCTAGCTCTCAGCAACCTCAAACTCCTGGGCTTAAGCGATCCTACTGCCTCAGCCTCTCGAGTAGCTGGGACTACAGGCATGCGCCACCATGCCCGGCTAATTTTTTCTATATATATTTTAGTTCTCCAGATAATTTCTTTCTATTTTTAGTAGAGACGGGGTCTCGCTCTTGCTCAGGCTGATCTCGAACTCCTGACCTCAAGCGATCCACCCGCCTCAGCCTCCCAGAGTGCTAGGATTACAGGCGTGAGCCACCGCGCCCGGCCCTGCCCCCCCCCAGGTATTTTCTATCTGTGGTTGGGTGAATCTGGAGATGCCGAACACACAGATAGAGAGGGCCTACTGATAATGTAAACAGTTTTCCATATAAATTTACAGTCCTACCCACAGTGCATCTCTGGTTTGATATTTAAATCTGTGAGTGCATCTGTCAGTTACATTAAAAGTAGTTATTTTTAACTTGAAATGTTTTTTTCCACTCTCAGGTAACTTTTCCTTTGGGGTGACCACGCAGAAATTTGTCATTATTAACTAAAAGAACATGAGATTTTAAGTAGATTTTTAAAAAAATTACTGATTCATTTTTTTTAAGAACACAGAAAACAGCTTTTATCAACAGAGAAAAAAAATCTGAAAAGACCTTACAACAAAGAGGAGGAACATTATCTATGGCCTTCAAAGAGCATTTTATTTGTTCAAATGCTTTATAATCTGGTACTATGAAACTTTCTCATCAAAACAAATTCAAACAAGATTCTCCTGATTTAATGACAGTGAGATACAGACTTATGTAGAGTTTAAAGCTTTTGCTAAGGTGATCACTTGGTGTAAGTTTAAAATCATGTAACAGCACCACTGTGTAACACACACACATAACCACTGTCCCTGCCTTTTAAAATCACTACCACCTACCTTTATTTGCTTCTGCCCTGACAGCTGCTCGGAAAAGGAAGCTTTCGGGGCACTGGGGCTGATTTCTCTGGATAGCAGCAGGAAAAGAATATGCAGGGGAATGATGAACTAAATCAGCACAGAAAAGCAAAATGAGATTAAAGGAGACAGAAAGAAAATTAAATATAACAGACAACCACATGTCATAAAATTTCAATAAATAGCAAATAAAGAAAAAATCAAACAGCAATGAGATAAAATGATAATTCTGCTTATTAATAAAAAGCCTGGTATAGAAAAGTAATCCTGAAACCAAGGAGGCTGCTTATATGTGTTTTTAACTGTCATGTTATTTTTGGTATATCAATAAAGGTAGAATGAACATTAACCTATCGAACATAGTCTCTTACAAACCTATAGCCCTGCTAACTGTTATTCATTTGTTCATATCAAATGGCTAAGTAGTTGAACAACCAGATGAATTAAAAAATGGAAAAAAAATACAGAAAGTATCCAATTTTGTGTCTAATTTCCATCTCAGAAAAAGAAGCCACAGCTCTCTAAGAATTAACTTATCATGAAAATCCTGGTACAGAATTATAATCTTATTGCCAATACTGCAGCTCAAATTTAAATTTGTTACTGAAATAGATGTTTAATTTTAAAAAGGAATTATAATCTTAATGTAGTTAATTGCATCTCTGTGTCTGTTACCTGTTTCTGTTGTAGGGGAACTCGATATAGCATTAGCTCTGTCATCATTCTGTAGAGAAACAGAGATATATCAGGAATTATTATTCAAGAAGAGATTCCACATTTATGGTAACTTTGAAATTATAAAACAAAAAAACTCATACAACTCTTCTTCAAAATTAAGTCTAGAAATGAGAATCTGGTGAAATGAATTAATTTCACATTTTTAAAGCCAAACTTTTTATTTAGTTGTATTTATGTAATGTATTCTATAAAGACAGTCCCATTATTTAATAGAACCTTCCTAAGACTGTCAAAAATGATCATCCTAAAGCAGAAGATTTTATTGGGAAATATATAGGAAAGAGAACAAAATCTTATTTTTTAATAATAATTCCTCTAGAATAGTTTCTCAAGTATTCTTTTCTCTGGAAAATAAAATACTTTAAGTAAGTGATAGAGGTTTCTTCATTTCAGTTAGGAAAAAAGGTGCTTGAGAGATGATAGATTGATATATCCTCTAGACTAGTATTGCAGTCCAAGATATTTTTAATTCATTGACCAAAAGAACTGTAAAAAGGAGGAAGAGCTAGCTAAACTGGTATAAAGTTTACGTAAAGAAAGGGATATGCAGTTAAGCTAAATGAAAAAGAAATGGTGGGTTGGGTTGAAGATGATGAAGATTTGACAGGAGAGTAGAATCAAGAAAAGCTATAAAAACATCAACAGTTTTTTAGTCCTTGACATCTAATTAAATTTAAATATAATTTAAATATTATAACTTTATGATATGATAACTAGGACACATTTCTGAATTAAGAGAATGACTTTACAGCTAACACATACATACACATCTGCTCCCATGTTTTTCCTCCCTTTAGTTTCAATATTTTCAGAAATCTTACATCTTTAGAGTTGGGTCAGATGAAATTAATGACAGAATTTTAATTGCTAAAAAAATAATAAACAGAAGCCACACTGTTGAGAAAATTCTTAAGACTGATCTGCAGACAATTTTCTGGTAACAATTCCTTAGTTTGATACCTGTAGGCTGAGAATTAGATTTCAAAAGTAAGCTGCACTTGTAAGTAAAGCAGTGTATTATCTTCAGTGAAAAAGACATGTTCATCAAGTTTATAGATGCAAATAAACTAAGTTTGGGTTATTGAGAAAAAATGGAAATTTAAGTAAGAAATTTAAAACAAGAGTAACCTGAACTAGTAAAAGGAATGAACAGGCAAATGAGGCAAAACCCTGACATTTTTATAAGGAAACTAAGGACTATTCTTATTTTCAAGGGATGTGAGACAGGAAGGAGAAAGCTAAACAAAGACATGTACAAGGAAAAATGAATGGTACAAAGAGAAAAATATTAAAGATAGAGATTATTTTACGTAAAGAAGAAAAATATTTTTTAAAAATTTAAAACACCTATTAGACTAGAAATTTAAACATATTAAGGAATAAAAGGAGAAAGTTAATAGGCAACTTTATTAGATGAAAAGGAAGAGATGAAACAAATGACACTGAAGGGCAGCGAATGTTCTCTGTCTCCAGAAACAGCAATGGGTGATACATAATTGGTTATGATGAAAAACAAAGCCAGAATAGAGATTTGTAAAATGATGATTTAAAAAATTTACTTTTATTGAAATTATAAATCTAAGTAACTTGCACTCTAGAATACTAAAATAATTAGTTTAAATCACTCTGGGGCCATTAACTACATTTGGGAACTCTTGGAGAACTGGAGAGCAAAAAAAAAGGTTAAGAAATAATCTCAGAAATTGACATGAACTCACCTTAACCTGACTAAGCAATAAAAGAAATAAAATCATGCATAAATATAGTATGTAACTGCTGCAAAAGTCATTGGGATACCAGAAAATAAAGAATAAATCTTTTAAAACTAATCATTTGACAGTGTAGCGGGTCTGACAGGAAAAAAGTTAGATTTATCTATCTATCTTACCAAGTAAAGTTTTAGATTTAACATGACAGTTAATACAAAACAGAGAAAATATGGTCTGGAACACATAACTTTTGGTATATTCAGATTTAGCCTTTCTCAACTATGAATTTGAGAGAGAATAAGCCCTGATGCCCTTATCCATTGAGGGTAATGAATTAACTTCTCTCCCATGTATATAAATGGTACTAGTTATATACCTTCCTTGAGAGAATTTTGAAAAAAGTTGCTGAGATAATTGTCTGTGTTGTTGTTCAAATAAGGAGCCCAGTTGAGAAAGGCTAGCAAAGAGTTAACATGGAAGAGAATTATTAAGTTTTTTCAGAAGTCATCCAGGTATGTACAGCATCATCAATAATGACCAGAGAGAAGGTTCATCAGGTTTACAGATGTTATAAAGTTAAGGGTCAGGATTTAGAAGGACATGATGCAAGAATTTGAAAATTCTGGTAAATCGGACAAATTCAAACAGCAAAATTAAACATCTGGGGAAAAAATAAAAGATATGAGATGTGGAAATTGACTATCAGGAATATAACTAAAACATTTGAGAATTAAAGTGAATATGAAAACCAAAACTGAAAAAGCCAAACTAAAGCTCAAATTAAGATGTGAAAAATCCTTGTTTCATGCTCTGAGTCAGGCAGGCAGGGATATATTTTTAGTTTTGAATTGTGGAGCCAAAATGGAGGACAGAGAATTTGAGAAAGTTCATTAAGGATTTTGTTTGTTTGTTTCTTTAAAAAAAAAAATTTTTTTTTTCTTTTTTTACTCCACACACACTTGAGATTGGTATCATTAAGAATTAATGGGAAAGGCATATACAAGGATCTGAGTTTATTTAGGGAGAAGACAAAGATGGGATCATAATAGTTTTCAAATACTAAGATTCTTAAATAAAAATTGCTAAAATAACAAAAAATCTCCACTCTTGGAAGAAAAGAACAAATATAAACCACAGCAGGACAGTTAAAAGTTAGACAAAGGTCTTCTTGACAGTGAGAATTATTAATCATTTCTAATGTATGTTAACATATAGAATTACCATTCTAGAGACCTTTAAAAAATAAAATACTAAAGGTTCTTAATTTTAGAGTTTAGATTCAATTATTCTAGAAGGTGAAATTTATCATCTCTTACGATACTGTTGTTGATATAAAGCAGGAGTTGACAATTTTTTTCTTACAGGGCCAGACAGTAAATATTTTAGGCTTATAGGCATATGATCTTTGTTACAACTATTCCAACTCAGTTGTTTACTGTGAAAGCAGCCATAGACAATACATAAATAAAAGGGATTGGCTGTATAATAAAAAAGCCTGGTAGCCTAGGGGCCATAGCTGACTAACCCCTACTGTAGAGGGTTTTGGCAGTGATAGACTTTTGGATTGGGACTCAAATTATTTTGCATGCACATTAGACAACAGTTAATTTGATATTATATACTAACCAAAGTAATAACTAATGACAAAGAAAAACTTGGCTAAGAAATTAGAATGGTACATCAAACAGAATCTGAATATAATAATTAATGCAGGCTCTATGACTATCTCTGGCATGATAAAACTTTCAAAAAATTTCAAGTAAAATCAATGTTAAAATCAAATAGTTTCATAAGCCTAGGTAATATTTCATACAATCCTAGATTTCAGATTGCTGTTGGACCAATCCATTGGAAAATTTAAGACCTCCATTATACACCCCCTCCCCAAATTTTCTGGTGAGTTACAATAACAAGAGATACCTTAAGAGGTGTGAAGGCAGAAGAATGAGGCAGCATAGCAGCACAGCCCACTTGATTCAACCCTGACAGCGACTAAATTTCAAATGAGAGAGGAAACAGAAGGCAGCATTTATGTTAGCAAAATGTCAGGCAGGCAAATCTGACCAGTGAAATTAGAAAAGGAAAGGTCATTGACAAAGTTTCAACTAGTTTACTAAGATAATGACAAGGCAGAAAGAAAGAATTTAGGGGAAAAAAAACTATCATTTATACATGTTGTTTTTCCACCATTATAAATCCAGGATATTCTCAATACCTCATACCATATTAATCAAGAAATGATGGGCATGATTTATTAAAAACGATTTCATGCAGAAATAAGACAGAAAACATCAACATCTTTAGTACAATAACCTTGAAGCTAATGAGTTCTGTGCTGTTCCTATGACAGGGGAAACAAATCCAAAGAGCTCATTTTAACTGAGAACAGGAATAAATAAGAACAATATTTTCTCAATATTAATCCAACTAAATTTATTTTAATTCAATTTAATGGCTCTGATATGAGAAGGACGTGAGGATTCTGCATCACACCTTAAAGATGAAGCACCATTTTGTTTTTGCCTCTATGAAATTCCAAATGACTTCTAAAAGAGTAAGGTGGAATTTTTCTTCTCTTTGAGCCTTTTATATGTCACCAACCAACATACAACTGGTTAAGCATATTAGAGATATAGTTAGACACAATAAATGTTAGAATCTATTGTATACATGTATATAATTATCATCTGTCAATTAAAAATACAAACAAAAAAGAATCTATTACATAGAATTTTGATTACAGGTAAGAGATACTCAAAACATGACAATTTTTTTTCATTTGCCACATGGGGAATGGAAGTCAGAGGAGACAATACTTTCATAAAGGGCACTGGATAAGGTTTTACCTATTAAGACAACAAAATGCCAAAAGCTTAAAAATATTAAAGCCTTTATAAGTTACATAAATTTAAAAAATTTAAACTAGAACCACAATTTTCTGAATCATGGAATAAATGAACAAGAACATATGAGTGTTTAGAAAAAGGTATGTATATGGTCAATAAAATAAATACAACTATATTTTCAACAAGAGTTAATAGATAGCAGTATCTTTTTTCTTTGACAAAAAAAGCATGTAATACAGTGTTGCTGCATCAAAATCTATCTTAAGGCAGAAAATAATGAAAGAAAAAATATACCAAAGGACAAGACTGTGACAACAATAATACACTGTGTATGCTTCACCTGTTTAGATTTCCTGGGCCTCTATTTATCAAATGGTACTACTGTCAATCTCAAACATAAAAAGGCTACAATCCATTATGTTGGCAAAGAAGGACAAAAAGGAGTGGAAATGAAATGAACCTCTTGCTCTCTTAAAATAAGACGGGATACACATGAAAGCAACAGGAGCTTAAGGCGCAGCCCTCAGAGAATGTTAGTGTAACTTATATTAGATATTACAAATAGTTATTTCAAATCCTACATTTCTAGGTCTTTAAAACAAATTCAATATTTACCTTGCCATATCATCAGGCTTTTTCATCATGAAACAATTTAATGAGCAATTAATAGATGTATAGCATTTACGTGTTCATTAAGGAAATATTTATTGAGTACCTAATATATCCCAGGAACTGTAGTGGGGACTGAGTACATAAAGGTACACACAACAGAGAATATCTTTGTGCCCATGAAGCTTACAGTCTAGCAGTTTAATAGGAAAGAGACAGAAAGTAATAAATGGCCAAATAAAAGTACTACAAAGAAAAAAGTAACAGTGAAGACAGAAACTTGATTTAAGGGTGGGGGTTGCACAACAGCCATTTTAAAGATGTGACGTTTAAGCTGATATCTGATAGATGAGTAGGATTAATCAAGGAGTAAATATAGGGAGGGAAAGGCATTCCATGTAAAAGGAACAGCATTTGCAAAGGTCCTGAGGTGGGAAAGGGCTTACCATATTTGAAAGGCTGAAAAAAATACTGGTATAGCACAAGCCCAGAGATGAGACTGGAGAGGCAGACAGTAGCCAGGGCACAAAGGAGCTTCTAGGCATGTTACGAGGTTTAGATTTTAAGAGCAATATGAAGTCTTTGAAGAGCATTTTGAGAAGAAATATTATTTAAATAGGACTCTTAGGCCAGGCCCAATGGTTCATGCCTATAATCCCAGCACTTTGGGAGGCTGAGGCAGGAGGATTACCTGAGGCTAGGAATTCAAGACTGGCCTAGGCAACATAGCAAGACCCTATTTCTACAAAAAATTAAAAACTTAGCTGAATATGGTGGCATGTGCTACTTGGGAGGCTGAGGCAGGAAGATCCCATGTGGCTAGGAGTTTGAGGTTATAGTGACCTATCATTGCACTCCAGCCTGGGAGTTAGAGTGAGACCCTGCCTCAAAAATAAATAAATAAATAAATAAATAAATAAATAAATAAATAAATAAATAAATCTTTGAAAAAAAACAAAGTATGACTTTTTGCACAGTGTTGGCTTGATACTATAATATTTTGCATACAAAGAAATGTGAAGCCATCTAATTTAGAAGAAATTCCTTGCTTTTAAAAGCCATCTAATTTAATGTTTATGTATTGACAAATGGCTGAAGGCTATTCAAATTTCACACTAAGGGGATTTTGCTATTGTTTTTTAAATTCCACTATTTCCTTGACAAAAGTCCGGCACTCAGACTTATATCCCTTATTGTGTGTGTTATTAAATCTTCTCTTCAGTTTCCTAAACTGTTTTTCAATTACAGTATGAGAGACAATACAGCATGGTGTTTAATGCAGGTCTCAAGACAGCCAGATAATGGATTCTCAGGCTTGTACTATGCGACTTTAGACAAGTCACATTCTGGATATAACATCCTGTGCCTCAGTAATCATTTGTTAAATGATGGTAAGTTTAACCTTAATTCTTACAGTTGTTGTGAGGGGTGAATGAGATAATTTTGGTACAGTGTCTGGATCATCAGAGGCTCTCAATATTTTTCTATGTTCATTTAAATTATTATTTGCTTCTCATGCCAATTAACTTCCACAAAAACTCCAGAGGCTAGTGGTTGTATTCATCTATAAAACTGGCCAGTTAAAATGTGCTTTATCCATCTCTTAGGAAATAAAGATTGCAGAATGTACAGAAATTTTAACAGACAATGGAAGTTTATGTCATAGGAATCTCATGCTGAAGCATGCCGTTCATGCAGTGGTATGCACAATGGCAGCAGTCACTAGCATATAAGACAGGAATTGCTACAGACACTAAAGTTTTGAAATGCTAATTTTCAATACTACTATGAAAAAAATAACATAAAACATGATGGGAAAAGCAATTCTATAAATGGTTAGAATTCTTTTGCAAGGCAGATAAAAGAAGACTTTAAATAAAGCTGTTATGTTATACTCATTTTCAGCTGATGAAACAGGCAATAAAAGTAAACCAATGTTTAAAAAAAAGATCAGTAGGTAGAATTTCAATTAATGTTTTCTTGAGTTGAAAAAATGAGCATGGAGGTTGGGCACGCCTGTAATACCAGCACTTTGGGAGGCCAAGGTGGGAGAATCACTTGAGCTTAGGAGTTTGTGACCAGCCTGAGCAACACAGTGAGATTCTGCCTCTATAAAAAATTTTTAAAATTAGCCAGGCATGGTGGTGCATGCCTGTAGTCCTACTCAGGAGGCTGAGGCAGGAGGATCGTTTGAGGCCAGGAGTTCGAGGCTGCAGTGAGCTATGACTGTGCCATTGTGCTCTGGTGTGGAGGACAGAGCAAGACTCTCTTTCTTTAAAAAAAAAAAAAAAAGGATGGAGACAGAATCTTGAGATGTAAGTATTTAAAACCAAAATTTGAGATTTTTCAGTAGCTTAAAATACATAGTAAAATAGGATGCCAAATATACAGTTGTAATTAGTGTCATGGGGTTAGGGACTCCATTTAACACACGGGTGACTCATGAAACAAATTAATGATTGATAAAGTAAGTTAATGTACTTTCTAATTCACCTGGAATTAGAAATCACATTTAAAAAACTCTAATATTATGTTATGCTTCCTCTCCCCAGCACACATACAAAGCCAATACAGTTTTCAATGCGTATGTTTTACTTTTGGAAGCATTGACAAAGACACGTGAATCACAACTGCAGAACTCTGGAACACTGGGTAAATCACAAACGGTAGTGGTGTAGGGAAATAGTTCTAGTTATTTGTAAAGCATTTAGTAATGATACCCATCATGTTTTATGATATTTAGATCATTTCTAAGTGAAAAGTACAATACCTATTCTTCAATCTCTAGACACAGAAATGTAAAACTCCATTTTGTGCAAGACTCTTACCACTAACAAGGCACTATCATCAGTGTGCTGAGACCTTCTGGATGGGAAGGAACACTGGAGAGGTGAAGAAAAATGAAGCATTGTCAAAAATAAACTATGCACATGTGTGACATATTTTACAAATATACACACAAGGAAAGAGACATATTAAGAGATACTTTTGAAGAAGCTGACATATAGGGCCACATTCACAATCATCTGGAATTCATGCATTATAAAAGTCAATAAATTGATTCTGAGTACTGATTTTCTTTCAAAGAATTTAAACAAGTTCAAATCTGATCTTATTGCCTAAAATGTTCCACAGCAAGGAGGGAACAGGGATTATTCTCTGTTCACAAAAGAGAAAGTGGAAGTACAGATAGAACAATAATATAAAGAATTTGTGGTCATTTAGTGAGCCAGCGACAAACAATAAACCCAAGAATCATGATTTCTAGTCTAGGTATCTCTTCATTACCTTTCTCAGATGAAATAAAAGTACAATTGAAAAATTTAAAACAGTACATGTTATTTTCCTGTGAAGCTTTAGCTGTTAAGAGAATGAGTTACTTGAGAATGACCATCAAGAAGGAAATGTCGGGGTAAAAAAGAAAAAATATATTAAATTTATTAAACTCTGGTTGTCAAAAGTTTGTATAAAATTATTACCATGTGAAGAAAAGACAACTAAAAATGCTTGAGTGAATCTTTCAGGTATTATACCAATACATAATGTTCTCATATAAATAAAAATAGTTATTATATGTCCAATAATACTTAAAAAAAACCCTTTTGTAACGGACAACTTAAAACATTTCAAGCAATACACTTTCTCATACCAGAAACATTTGTGCTTTAAGAACACTGTGCAAAAAATTGATGCTTATAAAGTCCCATATGTTAGGTTTTTAAATAACTTATTTAACAAAAAGCAAAGCCAAAATTCATATAAAGCAAGGCCTTTATACATTTTTTAAGGAGGTAATGATCATAAATTGAAACTAGAAGTCAAAGAGAAAGGGAAAACGGTTACTGAGAAAGCCAACTACAATAAAAATAAGCACATCTGAATAGACCAAATAAATGTGTCAACTTTAAAAAGGTTAAGCAATTAATTTTATATGTTAACTTGTAATGAAAATGTATTACTTGATATTATGAAACAGATGTGTACAAAGTATCACTGATAACACTGAACATGAAATGCCATACAGAGTCTTTTATAATACTGACACCATTTACCCCTACCAGATATAGCTCTCAGGACTATCTCTCATTACACAGTATCTTTGAAAATGGATGAGAGGGAGATGATGCCTCTGGTAGAGGTGGGAGAGGGAAATATAATCTCTAGATGATGTATGTAGATGAAAAAAGCCCCAATGTATAGATTCTGATAAGTTCCTTGGCCTGTATCATCTTCTCCCTTATAAGTAGAATTTTGTGAGGGAGAAAAAAGAAAAATGGCAATATTCTAATCACTAAAAGCATAATAATCACATGCAAAAGGGGCCTGGGGATGAGCAGAAAAAAAAAAATCACATGCAAAACATTTCATTTCCATTGCAAAAATAATAATTCCAAAGAAAAGGTGATCATATAGACTTACCTCACCATCTAAGGGGGGCTGTTGTTTTTGTGGACTTTGCGATGCTTTTTGCTATACATCCCCGACCCCCCCCCAAAAAAGGGAAGTTGGTTAGAATATGGAACACTGGAAATAATAAATTCTATTTACTAAAATAATCATTTGCATTAATTTCTTTATCTCTTGTAATATAGCACTTTTCTAGATTTACTGGTTAGAAAATGTTGCCCCTTTCCTTAAATATCTTACAATTTAAATGAGGAAAAGCAATAAACTGACAAACAGTACTTTCATGTATCTGTAAGCATTTGTAAATACAAATCATAAAAAAACTATATACATACCTATACAAACACATTCAGAGTACTGATCTCTCACTATTTTCTCTCAGTGAACTCATTTTCTCCCTCTAATGGCTCCAAAATCACTCTAATGCCAACAACTTTAGCTCTCGATCATCAAACCTGAAGTTCGTATTTTTAATTGCCTGTGGAAACTCTCTACTTGGAAACCCCACTGTCACCTCATATTCAACATATCCAAGAACAAACTCATAATTTCCCAAATTAACTGGCTATTTTCCCCAATTTGCTAATTTGTTATTATGTCAAATAATATTATAACATCCATATTAGTGTCTTGTAATGTGTCCTTATACACAGTATCTCAAGTGTGTCTTCTTACTCTGTGAGATAAACAAATACCATAATCGTATTTATTTAGAGATGAGAAAATTGAGAAGAGAGGTTATGTGGCGTGTGCAAGGTCACAGAGTTGGTCAGTAGCATAATTAAGATTTGCACCTGTGTCTCCTGACCCCCAAATCCTACATTCTTTCCACAATGGTAGACTCTTTCTTTTAGCCTTAAAACCTTGCTTTGGGAACGTCTTTTTTTCCCATCTTCGATGACTTATTCATCATTCGTACCCATCTATGTGCAAGGTATAGTGATGCTTCTTTTGAAATCACTCTTATAGTTAACTTAGAAAATCCAATGTAGTGGTAGGAGGTACAGCACCCACCATACTAGTATTAAGTATTAGATGCATCTGTAATAATTCTGAAATAGTTAATATGTAATAGTTAAATATCACACACAGGAGGAAACTAAAAGCATAGAATGGTTCAGTAACTTTCCAAAAGTCAAGCACATAGTGAGTGGCAAAGCTGAATTCAAATTCAAATATTTCTGATTTCTTAAGCTCTTCCCACTGTGCAACACTGCCAACCTTAGAAATCATCTAGTTTTATGCCTTCATTTTGCATCCTATTCTAATTATTGTCATTACTTTCTATTTCATTTTCCTCTTTCTAGTCTTTCTTCCTAACCTATTCTAACATGAGTAGATTAGTTTCTCAGAAGTATCTCTCATGTTTTTCTCCTGCTTAAGAACTTATCACTGTTCTCTTCCGCTTAATAAATCAAGATCAAACTCTAATCTGACATTTAATCAAGACTGTCTACAATGTGATTACCTCTTCACTAGCTGTGTGACTTCTACAGAAGGCAAGCTAAATGAGTTAATTTATGCAAAATGCCTAGAACACCACTTAGGACATACTAAATGTTAGGCATTATTAATTACTGAGAGGCAGTATAGCATTGTGGTCACAAGGAAGGGTTTGGAGCCAGCCTGCCTTATCAGAATCCTTGCTCTGCCATTTAGTAGCTGAATATCTAACCTTAGGTAAATTGTTATTCTCTCTGATAATTAGTTTCCTTATCCATACAGAAAGAAAAATAGTACCTATCTTACAAGATTGTTGGGAGGATTAAATGAGTAAATATATATAAAGTACTTAAGACAGTGCCTGGTACATAGTAAGCATTCAATATATTTTAGGAAGTATTATAATTATCATCTTCTTTATCTTCTCACCAATTTCTTCCTATTGGTTTTCAACACAAACTCTCTCTAAGCCAGTTGTTATTTCCCTTAAGTGCCACTATTTTAAATGTATAAATCATATAAGCTCATTGCTAGCTCCCATCCTATTCCCTCAACCTAGAATGAACCCACCTTTACACCATCATCCATTCTTTTCTTCCTGGCTATCCCACCTTTCTTCAGGGTTCCGTATCATTTCCTTAAAGGTCAACTCTGATGATACTTTTTCTCTAACTCTTCTTTTGTCTTTGATATAAAATGACTATTTTTATTGCAAGCTGTCTTATTTTCTGGTTTTTGTTTGTTTGTTTTATTTCCCTATAAGTAATCCTTCATTATTAGAGGTGAGGAGAAGGCAAAAGGAAGAAACATCTCAGGGTAGAAAGGAGGTCTGGAGGCAAGGAGGGAATGAGAGTTACCTTTGTAAACTTCTATTTATAGGAACATTAATTTTAGTTTTTTGCTATTGATCAAAAGATTTGCCTAAATTTTGGTAGAAAATAACAGGCAATGTAACTTGTTAGATGAAGAGAAATCAGGCAAGAAAGCTAAAAATCATCATTATGGGCTTGATATGTATGGGAAACGAATGTATAATGTAAAACAGTAAAACAGACACGTGCATGGTACACAAAGAAGACGGTCTTTGGCTAAAGTTATGAAATACAGGAGAGAAAGCCTTTAGAGAACAACAGTAACCAATTCATTTAATCATTCAACAAATATTTATTGAGTTTTACTATGGGCTAAGACCTGCTGAGAACTAGGGATATAGTAGTGAGTAAAACAGATATGGTTCCTGTCTTCGTGGAGTTTACAGATAAATGAGAGAGACAGATATTAAGCAAACAAAATTACACATAATTATTTAAGTATGAAGAAAAAATCCAGGATGATTTTAGATCAAAAGGATAAGTAACATAGGCAAAATAAAATGAACAAGGTTTAGATGCTACTATAGAGGCTGCAACATGTTAAGAAAAATATATTAAACAGGATTATTAATTGAATGGGTGTGGAGAACAGCAGAAAGGAAAGGATCGAAGGTGACTGTCATGGATTAAGCCTGTGAGCCTAGTAATTTGGGGTATTTACTAAAGTGAGGAAGTTGGAGAGAGGTTCACATAGTAACAGTTTACATAGCACTTTCATTTTCATGATCTTAGTGATCTTTACTATGACACTAGAGATTGAGATAACAGCAGCTAGATAATAAAGTGGCATATATGACAGACTGCTAATTAAGAGGAAGAGATTACTGTTAAACAGCAAGATAATCACTTCTATTGTCCTCATGCAGATAGGCACAAGCAAGAGAGACATTCTATTTAATCAAGATTCCTTATAAAAGAGAGAGGAAAAAAGTTGATGTTTTAATTAAAACAAGAAAAACTGACAGTCTCTGCAAAACAAATAAGCACTTACTTCTAAGTAACTTTAAGGGTATCACTCAATAAATTGAAATGACTCACTTTGACAAAGTCCAGCACAGCATCTCTCTGAATCTGCTTGGTCCTTATTTTCTCCTCCTCATACTGGAGGGCAGCAAGCTGTGCCTCTCTCCGAGTACGCTCTACTAACTGTTCCCTTCTCCGATGAAGTTCCAAGTCTTTATGTGATAGCTGGAACAAAAATATCATTTTGCATATACAAGTAGGGCTAAGGATCAACTTATCAATATTCCCTATCAATTAGGGAACTACTACTGACCCAAGCAATTTTTACTTTGCAGTTACCTAGTGTTCCTATGTGTACTATAAAGCCAACATGTAGGTAAAGATTTATTTTTTGTCTGGTGTCTAAAAACACTATTAGCAAGTATCATGTATATATGTTATATATTAACTGATTGAGGACAAAGGTAGGAAAGTGTACAAATATCTGGCAATTAATGGCAATTTAAGTATTATAAAAGAAGAAAACCGTATTAGTTTAAAAAGCAAAAATAAATAAATAAACCTGCTAAAAATTACCTGATTGTGACTTGGTGATAGTGACAAGAGAGAAGATGGCTCAACTGGAAGCCTGACCCAAAAAAGAAAAAAAAGAAAGAAAAAACTCTTTGATAAAGACAGACATATAAAAAAGTAAAAATTTTTATTGTTAATGTAGCTTTCTATTAATCAGTAGGAACTGCCTAGCTAGCACTGAAAGAGTAATTGCATTTTGCAAACTTGAGCCCAAGTCATTAAATTAAACCATAGGAATACCTGATGTCTCCAACTCACATTTCACATGATGATATCTTGATTAATCTATGGCTAGCTAACAACTGTCTATGTCATCCAATATGGACAACACAGTTGAGATCATTTTTCAAACCGTATCATTTTTTTATTACACAAATAACTATTATCTTTGTTACTACCGCAATTGAAACAGGATACATGTAAATTGAGATACTTTTATATACAGAGCCATTTTATCAACAGAAATCTAGAATACTACAGAACCTGGTAACTAACTCCTACTCTTATTTTCAATAATTAAGATTGATGAAGCAATTTTAACAACAGAAGATTCTGGTGACTTTTATTTTTAAGAGAAAGATGAAACCCTATTTGATGCTTAAAAAAAACAAAAATGCTACTTGCATCAGGGCATAGTGGCTCATGCCTGGAATCACAGCACTCTGGCATAAGCAAGCTACTGTTAAGATGGCTTGAAAACTGTGTTGTTAGTTTAGGCGCATACTTTGATTAATTGTACTGCTTCTTGTTTGAGATATAATAAACTAAACTTTTGATTTGAAATTGGACATTTCATATTTAATGACCTAATACTGGCAGAACCCGGATTAGAATTCAAGCTATCTAATTTGTAGTTTAGTGTTCTTTCTACCAAATCACATTTCCCCTACTCTATAGAGACAGAAACTAGGAAGGAGAAAGGGAGGGGGAGGGATTTCAAAGCATATGGGTATACATATAAAATAAAATTACCCGAGAAGGCAAGAACTAAGCTGTGAAGAAGGTGGCGGCAAAGAAGGAAGCATCTCGTAAGAAAGAACAGAAGTGGTATGGAACAAGACATTTGAGAACCAACAGTTCTCCCATGCCAATCACTGGGTGGTAATATTGGGCCATTACAGCTTTGTTACTCATTGGTTATCACCATGCTACTTCATGTTGCATGACTTTTTCATCTATAAATATGTTTCTTAATAACAGCATCACTAACATTTCAAATAATACAATTTTTTTGATGTTTAAGATTGACCTGCATATTATAGGTAGTTTAGCCTCAATGCCTGCCAAATAACACATGCAGTAATTTTGGCAACCAATTTCCACAATCAATAAACACATTTTCAAATATTCCCTGGGAAATGTTGTTATATATATACTGTTGGGAAAACACTGGTCTACCTTATGCTTTTCTGAGTTTTAAAAATACAAGATAGTCAAAACTTAAGCTACACTATTGTCCTCTTTCTCTCTACCTTTTTTAATATTGGTTCCACATCTTTGAGGTAGTCACAAAACTCTTTTTTTTGGGGGGGGGTGGAGCTTGCTGAGTAGCAGAAGTATTGCACATATTATAGTACAAGTTGTTTTTGACTACTGATGTAGCTAGTGGTATAGCAGGTAGTAGCAGGTAGCCTGTAATTGCCTACTCTTCAGCCTAGTGGACATCCCAATTTGCCCAGGCTACCTAGACTCATCTAGGCTACCTAGATGCTCATCTCAGAGAACATAATAGAGGCAATGGGGAGCATCCTTAGCTTACACACATGCTTTGCATTGCCTAGTATTTGCTTTGGGCATAATCTGTCATCATTCTTACACATCCCCATAAACCCAGACCAGTCTTCATAGTTTGGCCTAATTCAACGAACTAGGAAAGTTATTTAACCTCCCTAAGCATCAGCTTCCTTATTTATAAAATAAGGATAATTACGCTTATTCTAATAAGGTGTTATGAAGATTAAATGAGATTCTGCACATATATACAGACCATTAAAAAGCATATTCTAATACTTACATATTTAGAATAACAGGAATTTACTGTAACTTTGTCCCTAGATTAATTTTACTGTTAAAATTTCCTATAGCTTTTATTTGCCATCTGTAAACTAGACCAAAACACAGAAAGGACCAAATAAATCCATCTCAAAGGTGTTTATGTGCCTTGACTTGAAGACTACACTTTAACAATGCTTTTTAATCACTTAACACGCGTCTTATTTCTACATACATTTCTTTACCTTCTTTTTATACAAAAACTTCTTTAAAAAGCCATTGTTTGCACTTCATTTCATCAGTTTATTTTGTACCCACTCTAATGTGGATCTCATCTTTACAACTTCACTGAAACTGCTCTTTCAGATCAAAAGTTTGGCAATGCTCCTTACATACATCTAAATCCAATAGTTATTTCTTAGTTCTCCCTTTACTGAACCTATCAGCAGTATGTGACATTGTTTATCCCTCTCTACACTTTGTAAAACACTCTCTTCATTCAGCCGCTGGGACACCATCTTCTTTTTCCTATTCCCATGACCACTCCAGCTCAGTCTCCTTTGCTGGTTATTCAAGCCCTAATTCTCTCCACTGTACTCCAAACTCGTATATCTAACTGCCTATTTGACACTTCCACTTGGATGGCTAGAAGGTACCTCAAATAGAACATAACTATAGCTGAACTCTCATCTCACACCTCAAACTCGTCCTGCTTTGTTCATACTCCTTGATGTTTCTTAAATACATCAAACATGTTCCTTACATACATCAAGCATGTTCCTACCTCAGAACCTGTCTAGAATGTCCTTCCCCTAGATAGCCATAGGGCTTGCTCTCTCACTTTTTCAGGTTTCTTTTTTTTCTTTTTTTGGAGACAGAGTCTCCCTCTGTTGCCCGGGCTAGAGTGCCGTGGCATCAGCCTCGCTCACAGCAACCTCAAACTCCTGGGTTCAAGCAATCCTACTGCCTCAGCCTCCCGAGTAGCTGCGACTACAGGCATGTACCACCACACGCGGCTAATTTTTCTATATATTTTTAGTTGTTCAGCTAATTTCTTTCTATTTTAGTAGAGGCAGGGTCTCGCTCTTATTCAGGCTCGTCTTGAACTCCTGACCTCGAGCTATCCTCCCGCCTCGGGAGGTGCTTTAAATGATAAGCTAACTTTAGAAATATTCTGAGAGGCACTACGTGTAGTAGAAAGATCATATTAATTTACATACGAATGAGGACACATATTGTTGTCTCTATCTCCCTATTAGCCAGTCTAAAATATAAGAAAAAAAAATTTAGGACTTTTCTATTTTTTTAATAAGAATGGTCACCTTCTGTTGCCCGGGCTGGAGTGCAGTGAAGTAATCATAGCTCACTGCAATCTCCAACTCCTGGGCTCAAGTGATCTTCCTGCCTCAGCCTCCCAAGTAGCAATCCTCCTGCCTCAGCCTCCTGAGTAGCTAGGGCTACAGGCACATACTATCATGCTCAGCTAATTTTTTTTTTGGTAGAGATGAGGTCTCACTATGTGGCACAGGCTGGTCTCGACTTCTGGACTCAAGCAATCCCCCCACCTTGGCCTCCCAAAGTGCCAGGATTACGGGCATGAGCCACTGTGCCTCACCTGACTCCTGAAATTCTTTTAGCCCTCTATATACATAAATGCGCACATTATCACCACAAAATCTCATTGCTATTAAGTATCTTCAAATCAACTGTACAGGAAGTAATGGTTTAAATCAGGGGTTCCCGACCTATGGTGAGTTGTATAATTACTTCATTATACATTGCAATGTAATAGTAACAGAAATAAAGTACACAATATATGTAATACACTTGAATCATCCTGAAACCATCCCCTCCTCCCTGGTCTGTGGAAAAATTGTCTTCCATGAAAATGGTTCCTGGTTCCAAAAAAGGTTGAGGACCACTGGTAAATTATCTAAATTTAGACTAAAAAAAAAAAAAAAAAAACCAATTTTGCCTCTTTTTTATAACATGGGCACAAAAGTACATTGTCACTCAGTTCTAAATCCGTACTACATAAGTACCTAAACATTTCCCTTATACAAAGATCTGCACAAAACCAAAATTATTTTGTGCTCTTATCTTTGAGTTTTAAGACAGAAACAAGTAAGTAGAATTGGTTTTTCAAACCTGTTTTGATGTGAATATCTTCTCATATCTTCTGTTTTTTGAAACTCCCTAATGGCTACAGGCTTTACTGGTGAACCCTAGGCCAAAAAGGCAGAAATAAATCAATTTAACATATGAATCCAGAACACCATGATACATAGTTCACATTCAACTTGTCATTTAGGGATTTGTACATTAGACTAATATTTTAATAGAATCTTCAAATCAAACTTCATGTTTAAAAGCATGATAGGCTATATTACTGCTTTGACACACAAAAGTCATACTCCACAAATTTGATTTTTTAAAAAAGTAGATTTCCATCTCACTGTAGTATATGAATTATAGTGACCAAACAGTAATATTTACTGAATGATAAGATGTTAGAGTTGGAAAGGATCTTAGAGGTCGTCTGATACAAACTTCCATCAAGGACAGAAATTCCTTCCTACCCTACCCTGACATTTACAGTTTCTCTAGTCATACATAGGGAGTTCACTGGGCACATGACATTTCTTTACTTCCTCATCAACACAAATTGTCTCTTATCATAGTCATATAAATAGTCCTGGGTGATGTTGGTGGGATATCAAGACAAAAACGTCATTTCTGTTTATGATAAAATACAGTATTTAAAAGAGAAATACTATTGGCAATTTAACTTATTTATAAACTAAAGGGTAAAAGTCATTTTCAAAAAGTATTACTGAGGAAAATTAAACTGGCTTAAGTGATATAGACCACACACTGAAAAATAAAATTATAAATCAAAGCAGAGGCTTAAAGGTTATCACAGTATATATTTTGTCAAATGACAATCTATAGAAGCAGGCTTGGCACAGCGGCTCACGTGTGTAACCCTAGCACTTTGGGAGGCCGAGGTGGGAGGATCACTTGAGGCCAGGAGTTAGATACCAGCCTTGGCAACATAACAAGACCCTTGTCTCCACAAAAAAATAGAAAAATAAATTAGTTGGGCATGGTGGTGCATGCCTGTAATCCCAGCTACTCAGAAAGCTAAGGTAGGAGGATTGCTTAAGCCTGGGAGTTTGAGGTTGCTGTGAGCTATCATTGGGCCACTGGATGCATTCCAGCCTGGGCAACAAAGCAAGACTCTGTCTCCAAAAAAAAAAAAAAAAAAGAGAATTCCTTTTTTAAAGATTATAATATGCCATTGTTAATTTTAATTTTATTCTAAAAGAGTTGCCCTTTGCCTCAGAAGGAAGGCTCATAGCCTGTACCACAGGTAGTTTTGATCAGTCACCTGGTACACTGCTATCTCTGAGCTGCAGGACTTTGATTTATATAACTTTATCCAACTTTAAATATAAGAGTGTCTTTAGAATACCAACAAAAAACACTGTGTTTAAAAGCCTTCAGATAGGAAAACCAAAGGTTTGTTTTTTTTTTTAAGAATGATAATATCACTCTACAATGTCCCACCAGAAGTGATTATTCTCTATTTCTAAAAGGCTAAATACATCATTCTCCAAAAAGGACCCAAGTGTTTCTCAAATAACCTCTGCTCAGAGCCTGGGACCAACTCCAGACATCAACATCACAAACACTAAAGTGGGGCCAATTTATTATGCTGACTAGATATATTGAAGAATGCTATTCTATCTGAGACCCTTGGGGAATTGGCAGAGATTCTACAGTGGGCTGAATGCTCATTTGTTTTCTAAAGCAATTCAATGCTCTACTATAAGAGACACCCGAGAATTTTAATAGCAAACAATTTATATTCTGTGTGACTTAGCATAAAAACTCCAATATACTTAAGCTTATTATAAAAATTCTATGATTGTTTATATGTTGCCCTAAAAGTCAACTTTTTGGTTTAATTCTTAATTACTGATCAAAGTACGATTTATCAGTTAGAAACAAAAATACAGCAATAAAAACAACAATGAAAAGTATCATATTCTTTTGCATTTCATTCAAAGGTTTTACATTACTCTTAGGACTTCTTTTATTCCTTCTTCGAAATTTTGAATTTTGCTTTCTTGTTTGAAAAATCAACCTAAATCCTACTTGAGAATACTGTCTGACTTTTCTGAATAAATCTGAAAAATTCAGGATTGAAATTGGAAGAGAACATAAAACAATTAGGCCTAAAGCAACAAATCCCTGATATGACAGAAATTTATACTATCATGAATTATTTTTAACAGAGGATAGCAACACAGTTAGGCTTAAATGTGTGCACTACCTCATGAGAGATTCGCCGTTGTTCAATATACGCCATAAACTGTGAACTAAGGCTGTCTGAGTCCAGGCCCTTGGGCTGTCTCACCTCCTCCTCTTCTTCTTCTGCAGTACAGCTGTCAATGTAGTCAATCTGATCCAGATCATGTTCCACTGTACATACCACACAGATACACACACACACACACACACACACACACACACAGAGAAATAACATTCAAATTAGACACCCAGTAAAAGACATAAATAAACTTAAGTTGTATTCTCTCCTTTTCCCTAATATTGTCTATTCTGAAAGTGGGAGGAATGATCAAAAGTTCAAATTATGTAAGCCTTTATTATTTAGTCCATGGCCACTCACAGAAATAGTCTCCAGAAAACCTTAGTCTAATCCTCTAAAGAATGCAGTAATTGGTAACAATTATCGAAATGTGGACCTCTAATATTTCTTTTTTCTTTGGACAGCTCCTTACTGTTTTAAACAAGATAGTTCGAGTTTGTGAGACAGAGAGGAAGATTCATTTTTAAAGACTGAAAGGTGCATCTTCCTTTACTACTTCATGCTTTGAGTTTTGAGTTTAATATTTCTTTGGGGAGATGGGAGATAGAAACCTAACATAGTGAATTGAAAGAAGGTAAAAGGCAATAAAAAAAAGAGAAAAGGTAGGAATAAACTGGACCTGGAGAGAAAGAAATAGTTCCTGACTACTATATTTCCCTTCCTGTAACTGTTGTCAATTAAACTTTTTTTGAAAACCATGATCAAAACAAAGATTTTCCGATTTAGAAAATTATTTGCTAGAGGTCAATGTTGTAGATATTCTGCAATAGTTTGTGGATGGAAGGGAATCATTAAGGAATTCTTTCTTCTCAAAATGCTTTAGGGTGAGCTGGGCACAGTGGCTCACACCTGTAATCCTAGCACTCTGTGAGGCTGAGGTGGGAGGAGACCAGCCTGAGCAAGTGTGAAACCCCGTCTCTACTAAAAATAGAAAAATTAGCTGGACGCCATAGCATGTGCCTGTAGTCCCAGCTACTTGGTAGGCTGAGGTAAGAGGACTGCTTGAGCCCAGGAGTTTGAGGTTGCAGTGACCTATGATGTCACTGCATTCTACCTGGAGTGACAGAGTGAGACTCTGTCTCAAAAAAAAAAAAAAAGAAGAAGAAGCTTTAGGGTGAGGAAAAGCATATAAATAAAATATAGCACATTGTTTCATATAGTAAGTTTAGGAATGCCCCATTATTTTTAAGTTTTAAAATAATTATTTTAACAACTACTTAAAATGACACACTAGAAAAAACAACTCAATACTAAAATGGTTTCTCCAGTGACACATCAAACCCCAGCCCATTATTTTATGATGTTCTGTAGACTACCTAAAGTTGCAGTTGCTGAAACAGTGAATTTGGAGGTCTATTTCTCAATTTCATCTTCTGATTCAATTATTTCTAAATAATTCCATAACTGCAACAAAACATGAATTTTCAGTTATTAGAGTTTTATTAATAGCTAAAAAGGAGGAGAGAGTGATAAGTCTGCATCCACATTAAAAACCAGGTACATAAATGCATTTTTTCAATGTGCTACAATTTGTCTGACTCAATAAATGGTTTATATTATTACCATTTCCCAAGAAAGCAATATCACTTCTTCATATACTATTTGGACTAGTGTGGACTAAGAAAAAGGAATGCAAACCACAGAAGTGAACCACGTATATAATTTTAAATTTTCTAGTAGCCACACTGTTTTTTTTTTTTTTTTTTTGAGATAGAGTCTCACTTTGTTGCCGGGGCTAGAGTGAGTGCCGTGGAGTCAGCCCAGTTCACAGTACCCTCCAACTCCTGGGCTTAAGCAACCCTACTGCCTCAGCCTCTTGAGTAGCTGGGACTACAGGCATGCGCCACCATGCCTGGCTAATTTTTTCCATATATATGTTTAGTTGTCCAGATAATTTTTTTTTATTTCTATTTTTAGTAGAGACGGGGTCTCGCTCAGGCTGGTCTCGAACTCCTGACCTCGAGCGATCCACCCTCCTCGGCCTCCCAAAGGGCTAGGATTACAGGCATGAGCCACTGCACCCGGCCTTTTTTTTTTCTTTTTTAAAGAGGTAAGTGTCTTACGATATTGCCCAGGCTGGTCTTGAACTCCAGCCTGAAGTGATTCTCCTGCCTAAGCCTCCCAAAGTGCTGATGATCATGGTTGGCCTAGTAGCCACATTTTTAGAAAAAGTAAAAAAAAAAAAAAAAAAAAAAAAAGTAGTAGTATTTTAATAATACATTTTATTTTGTCCAATACCTCTAAATATCATTTCAACATATAATCAACACAAAATATTACTATTTGTTTTTTTTAAGAGACAGGGCCCTGTTTTGTTGATAAGGCTGGAGTGCAGTGGCACAATCAATCATAGCTCACTGCAGCCTCAAACTCCTGGACTCAAGTGATCCTGCTGCCTCAGCCACTGTGCATCACCATGTCTGGCTAATTTTTTTATTCTTTGTAGAGATGGGGTCTTGCTATATTGTCCAGGCTGATCTTGAACTCCTGGCCCCAAGCTATTCTCCCACCTTGGCCTCCCAAAGTCCTGGGATTACAGGTGTGAGTCATATTACCTGGTCAGTTATTTTATATTCTATTTTTTTTTTTTTTTTTGAGACAGAGTCTCACTTTCTTGCCTGGGCTAGAGTGCCGTGGCATCAGCCTAGCTCACAGCAACCTCAAACTCCTAGGCTCAAGCAATCCTCCTGCCTCAACCTCCTGGGTAGCTAGGACTACAGGCATGTGCCACCATGCCCGGCTAATTTTTTCTATTTTTAGTTGTTTGGCTAATTTCTTTCTATTTATAGTAGAGACGGGGTCTCGCTCTTGCTCAGCCTGGTCTTGAACTCCTGACCTCGGGCGATCCACCTGCTTTGGCCTCCCAGAGTGCTAGGATTATAGGCATGAGCCACTGTGCCTGGCCTATATTCTTTTTTTCACATGAAGTCTTCAAAATCTGATGTGTATTTTATACTTAACACAGTACATCTCAATTCAGAAAAGCCACATTTCAAATGCTCAATATCCACATGTGGCCAGTGGTTACCTTATTGGATAGCATAGATCTAGACATTATTTAATAAAGTCTTAAAGTGCCCTTATCAAAAAAAGTAAAAGAATTTAAAGTCTTAAATAAATCAATGAGGAAATATACCTCATATGAGAGGAAAATTTAAAAGAAAACTACTGAAATGTGAATGAAATGTTAAGTGACAGGAGTAAAGAAGACTATAAGATGGTAAGGAAAAGAAAAAATAGCATACATTCTGATGGTTGACAGTTGGGAAAAAAAGTAAATAAAGAAAAGAAAAAAAAAGAAAAAATAGCAAAATACTTAACTGAAATCATCATTTAGAGATGAAAGCTCTTCTCAGAGAAATAATGGATTTCTGAAAATCAGTCATTTCTCCCTTCTAACTGGCCCTAAACATTTAAACATTAAAATTTGATAATTTAAACTAAAGCAACATAGAATGGAATGCTAAAATCAAAACTCTGCTTCAGAAGTACAGGGAAGCAGAAAGAGCTCTGCTTGTTAATAAACTATTAAAGAAAACCTACAAATTTTTAAATGCCAGAGTAAGGAACATTGGGATTCAGATGCCTTTAAAAGAGCATAATTCCAGATGAAAGAAAAGGTAAACACTAGGAGATGCACTGAATTCCTGAAAGAGATCAAACAATGACCAAAACAGGAATCTTAAAAAGGGAAAATGGTACTTCAAAAGAAGATCATGGTTAAATCAAGATTAGTAATGATCTACTCCAGGTGAACTGTATCTAATAAAGTTTTCTCCCAAAATAAAAATAAGGAGGAAACATTGTATTTTACCTGCAAGCCTGAAAACATAAATAGAGGTTTCCAGTGGAAAATAATTTTTTTCCATAATATATGAAAATAAGTCTTTAAGAGTGAAGAAGTCATAGATATACAAAAGGAGTGGATATGAAAAGGACCACTGTAAAAAGTTAAGTGACTATAAAGAGTTTATATGTCATGAAAATTATGTTTACCTCCACCATTTGTTACTACTAAACTGTTGCGATTCTCTTGGTACTGGCTTTCTCTTCGTAGTCTTTGCTCTTTAGTAATCTCTGCTACTCTAAGAGGCAGATCTGAAAATTCATCTGTAGGCTTAAAAAAGTAGAACAAACATTAAAAAAATCATTTCAAATTTTAGACAATGCAAGCATTTAAAATAGGGGTACAATATAAAGGCATTAAAATTTATATTTAAGAAGAAACAGCAAAAAAGTTCTGGAGATGGACAGTGGTGATAAATGCACAACAATGAGAATGTATTTAATGTAACTGAAAATATAAACTTAAAAATGGTTAAAATGGTAAACTTTATGTTATGTATATCTTACCATAATTAACAAAAAAAAGAAACAGAAGGGTATTCAAGACTTTATAAACAGAATATATACACAGATTTAAGGTATCTACATATATCAAGTATCTACATATATATCTGTATGGATATAGCCACACTGATGTACACACAGCAGCTCCAAATTACAAATGGGCTGTGGTCTAAAATTAATTTACTTTGGACTCCCAATGAAACAATGCTATAAATGGTAGGTTATCAGCCCTGTAAACAGAAGCTTATTTAATAATTTAACCCAATTTATAGCGAAAATATTATACTGAAGTAATTTTAAAAAACAGAAAACATAATACCAATAATCAAATAAAACAGAAAAATGATATAATTAGCTAGCAAAATTATTTATCTTGAGCATATGGATATTCTTCACTAAGGTTCTCATCTCCTTTCCCATCAGCCCATAGTCCTGTTTTCTCACATTTTAGCACCCCTTCTACCACCTCTGCTCACGATTACCCAGCCCCTCATATTTTAGGCTTCAGTTTTAACTGGCTCAGCCCCTGTATGGCTTTCCAGGATATGAAACAATTTATATGAGAAAATGAGATAACAAACATGTAAAAATATACATGATAAAAAGATGGTAAAGAAACAGAATACCAGTTTTGGTGGTAGGACTATGTGGGATTTTTGCCCCTCCCTTAACTTTTCTATATTTTATGTAATGAGAAATTGAATCCAATTAAGACACTTTCCATTTTCATCATTTTATCTTCTCTTAATCAAGAGTTATAACATGTAGAATAGAACACTTACTTCATTCCCTGACCATCTCTTATCACCACTGTCCACACTGTTGAAACCTGAATCAAGGGCTCCATAAGGGCGACTTGAGTACAGTTCTTCATGGCTGCCAAAAAGATACTTCGTTACCACAAAGTTTGATATTTTAAAAATTAATGTTTGAAATAAAACACATACAATTTTATTAATAAACATTCTCATGGCACTTAGTCACTTAACTATTAGAACTAAGTGGGAAGTCTTTTAACTTTTTAATATGAAAAATTCCAAATAGAAACAAAGCAAGCAGAATAGTATGAGGCCCCATGTACTCACTGTCCAGCTTCAAAAATATCACAATTCTGCAATTTTTCTTTCATCTATGCCTCCATCCATTCCCCATGCCCCTTCAACTGGTTTTACCTTTAACAGTACACTTTTTTGAGGTAAAATTTACATACATTAAAATGCATTCTTCTTAGCTGTATAATTCTGACAACTATATCATGATATAGGACATTTCTACTTTGCCAGAAAGTTTCAATGCATCCCTTCCCAGTTAATTCCTCTGATTCTACCACTACGTGCATCTCAGAGAGAAATGCTGCCTGATTTTTTTCACCTTAGATTAATGTGGAAGGCTGAATAATGGTCCCCAAAGATGTCCATGACCTAAGCCCTGGAACCTTTGAGTATGTTACCTTACATGGCAAAGGGGAATTAAGGTTGAAGATAAAAATAAGGTTGCTCATCAGCTGACTTTAAAATAGGGAGAATATCCTGGAATATTAGAACAGGCTCAATGTAATCACAAGAGTCCTTAAAAGTGGAAGAAAGACGCAGAAGAGGAGGGCAGTGTGATGTGTTGGCTGGAAGATGGAGAAGCATCGGTACTTGTTAATATGTCTGCTTTTAGAAACTCTACCACAAGGAAATTTTAAAATCTGTTTTAGACTAGGAAACTGAGAAGCAGGCTTATTAGGACTATGCTTTTAAGCAAAATTTAACAGATTCCAAGAGAAGGCCTGAGGGGTTTTCTTTTGAGTAAAATACATGAACACTACTGCACTTGCAATGGGAAATCTATCTTGCCTGTTTAAAAGCTCTTGAATTTAATTCTTGTTACTTAAGATTGTTCCAGATGGTTGGGACTGCCAAGTAGATGACCTTGTATGTCACATGTTATGCAGCTGAGGGATTCACAGACTAAAAAGTCCTGAAGTGACATTAACAGTCAACAAATCCAACCTCTTCACTCTCTGTGGGAAAAAATAAAGCCCTCCAAATTTGAATGACTTGCCACAAGCTAGTTAGTAGCAAAGCTAAGGTTAGTATTCGAGTTACTCAGACCAGTGGTTCTCAGCTGGGGGCCTCCCAAGGGGACATTGGCAATGTCTGGAGATACCTTTGTCACAGTAGAAGGTGCAACTGGTATCTGATGGGTAGAAGCCACATATGCTGCTAAATGTCTTAAAATGTATAGGATAGTACCTCACAAGAAAGAATTATCAGGTCTAAAATGTCAACAGTGCCAAGGTTGAGAAACCCTGACTCAGAACTACTCTTTGTCAGATCTAGGTAATAAAGTTTACACTTACTTCAAGCATTCTGAGATTAAGAATGTTAAAACAGGTTACTTCCTTTTAATCAAATATTCAGGTAAATTTAAGGATCCAGTTTATTTTGATTTCCTATGTGATGCTGTATGATAGAGAGAAGAACAGACCATACTTACCAGGAGCCAAAACCCAAGGGTCTTCTATCATAATCTGGCAGATCTGGAGCAATCTTACAAGCTTGTATGTTCAGGTATTTAAATATGTGGATTTTGCCTTTTATACATATCTAAATGAAGTAACATATAAATATAACCAAATTATTGCTCATCTGAAATATGTATGTTCTTTTTTATCATAATCAGCTTTTTACTAAATGTACACTGGGATAGAAGGCATGTCTATCAAGTATATACAGTGATATTAAAAAACTAATATCCTTATTGCAACAAATTATATTATTTAGTCCAATGCTATTTTAGGTATTTAGCTAATACATATAGGTTTTTATTTTGTAGTCACTAATGAGTTTCAGTAATATACAAAATAAATAATTTATGATTACAAACATTGTTCGAATACCAAATAAACTTATCACACTGATTAGTTATGCAGAGTCAGAGATTTACAGCATTTTCCCCAAATAGAGTATTTTGGCAACTTTTGTTTTTAGGAATCCAATAATCATAGACAATTATGTTTTCAGTCCTGCTTTCTGCAAGAGAGAACAGGAAATGATGAAATATTAGTTATATATATTTCTGTTGCTACCTGTCCCAGAAGTCAAAACATAAATTCTTCAGGCTTATCATATGCTTCTACTGTTAAAGGTTTATTCATAAAGTTTTACAGTTGCCATAAAGATAACCACATGCTTGTATAAAATCATCAATAAACTGCAGAGTTAAAAAAGAGCTACAGGGAAAAGTATGGGTTGTAGAAAACTTATAGACTGTAGGGTATCTAGAATGTATATATAAACCTGCCTTATAAATTATTTTATTACTAAATAGCTTCATTGATAAACAAATGACCACACTGGCTAAATGAGAAACTTATGATTTTGGAAACTAAGAAAGTGTAACAATGGTCAGAAGAAAAAATGCATTGATAATCTCTAGCTCTGAAAGCTGAGTATTTTTATTTGTCTCTAGCATTTATGTTATGTATAATCAAGTTTTACTGGAGAAAAATTAAGAAAGAAATTAACTGAAATTTTATTAGAAAAAATTTAGGAAGAATTCCTCAATTTAAAAAAATACCAATTCAGTGAAAGTAAAAACACTTCTGGAAACATCACCTATCTTTTTTGTTTTGTTTTATGGGTAGCACTCAGAACCGGGAGGTTCAGAGTACTCCCTGCATTGCCTATCTTTCATCCCATCACCTGTCTTTCATCCCATTCTAAAGCATAAGTATGTGTGTGATTTTATTTTAAAAGAACTCATTTTCTAACAAAAAGATAAATGCACATAATCAAATTTTAAATTTCATCCTTTGTCCAAAAAAAGTCCATAGCATACTTCAATTATGGTTTACCTGTGCAGGAGGTGATTGTAGTGGATTGTTATCTAGGGTGATCATCTGTAGGTGCCTGAGGTTCCGATAACAAACAGGGATTGTTGTAATTTTATTGCATGAGAAGTCTAACCGTATCAAAGGCAACTCTGCCAGCTCTGTATGGAGGTAAAATGGAAATTAAAAATTAATAATATTTTAAAAGTAGACAATTTTTACAAAAGCTTCTAGTTAAATGTGGTGGATTTAACATAGGTATTTACCTCCATTCTCTCTTAGTGATTAACTGGCAGCAAAGAGGTATAAAATAAAATCTAGTTGCCTATAGATAGGAATACTAATAAAAGGCAAGTAGTTTGATCCCTCACAGAACTATAGAAAAGTATCAGAAGCTAGAGGCTCTGATACCACAAAAAGGTAAGGATAACAAAAGGATTAGTTGACAGTTACGTAAACAACAATTAGCGCACGCTGTTTTTTACATAACTGTCACCTAATAACCAGGCACAGAAAGACAAATATTGCATTTTCACACTCATATATGGGACCTAAAAAAAACTGATCTCAAGGAGGTAGTGAATAGAATGGGGGCTACCAGAGATTGGTAACAGTGGTGGGAAGGGGTAATGAAGAGGTGTTGGTGAAGGGGTAATTCTGTTAAATAGAAGGAAAAAGTTCTAGTGTTCAATAGTGCAACAGGGCAACTACAGTTAACAATAATTTATGATATTTCAGAATAGCTAGAAGTTTTTAAATGTTCCCAACATAAAGCAATTATAAATGTTTCAGGTGAATCATGTCCCAATTACCCTGATTTGAACATTATATGTTATATGCTTGTATCAAAATATAACATGTACTCCATGAATATGTATAATTATTGTATATCAATAAAAAATTAAAAAAAAAAAAAGAACAGTTAGATGCCTAGGTCCCCAAC
This sequence comes from Lemur catta, assembly GCF_020740605.2. Classification (NCBI taxonomy): domain Eukaryota; kingdom Metazoa; phylum Chordata; class Mammalia; order Primates; family Lemuridae; genus Lemur; species Lemur catta. Next base: position 220,196,444 of record NC_059128.1, on the reverse strand, counting down.
CCCAACTCACACAGCTGGGGCAATATCCTTCTACAGTCTCCCCAGGAGTCAGCAAGTTATTCTCTAGCAAAATTGAATCAAAAACACTCTGAACTCAGGGACCACAGGCACAAGGGAAAGTCAGCATGAGTTGCAAATTGAAAACAGAGAAGAGTAAAGTGGAAGTCTACACACTGAATGCTAAGACCTTAGCACCATCCCATGCCATCCTACCTCATCCCTAGCTCTTGAATGCCAGTAGTCAGCAATGCACACAATAATGTAGAAGAAATGGAGCATCTGTTTCTTGACTATACAGATCCATATAAAAGGACTTTAGGTATTGATATGGAGTTTCCTCTAATTAAATACCCAGCTTGCTGCTTAATTACCATTATACAGTTTTTGCCGGTGTATTCAGAACTTCTAGTCAGCTATATACCGACAGTATATGATCCACAGACATTTAGAGAAGTCTCCAACATGGAAGACAGAAATCAAAACCAACCAACCAACCAACCGAAAAAAGGAACTCAGAAGAAACAGGTAATATAAAGGAAGCAGAAGAAAATTTTGAAAAGCTAATATCTTTAGTTTCAGAGAGATCTTTAGCTTTAGTTATGAATCACTAAAACATAAAAGGGATTTAAAAAAAAAATCACAGAATAACAAGAGTTCTTAGATTGAAAAATATGATGGCAGAAATTAAAAATTCAGAATGGTTGGAATGTAAATGGTTGGAACTATTTTACCATAGGGTAACATAAAATAACAAAGAAATGAACAATAAAAAAGATAAGAAAAATCACAGGATCAAAGAGGTCTAACATCCAATTAAAAAAAAATCCAGAAAGTGCACAGAGAAACCAGAAGAGAGGAAATTATTAATATCAAAAAGATATAATTTCCCAAAATGAAGGATATGAATCTCTGGAAAGAAGCCCAGCAAGTATCCAATACATTAAATTAAGACAACTCATACTACGCCACAGTATCATAAAATTTTAGAGCAGCAGAAAAACAGGAAAGACCTTAAAGTCTTCCAGAGACAAAAAATTGGTCACAAAGGACTGGGATTAGGAATGAATGGCATATTTTCAACTATCAGTTTTTAGCACTGAAAGCTAAAAGTGAAAAAAGACCTAAAAATCCTGAGAGAAAATAGTTTTCAACCTAGAATTTACAATCAAATTATTAGTAAGGGTGAGCACACAATAAAGATATTTCTTTTCAAGTGAGGTTTCAAAAAAATGTTCTCCCATGAGATGTTCTCAGGAAACTACTAGAAGATGTCCTCTGGCAAAACAGGGAGTAAACTAAGAAAGAGGAAGATCCAGAGTCCAGGAATCAGAGTATTCAACACAGAAGAAAGAAAGCTGAGCAACAACACTAGAGAACCACCACCCCTGATCAGAAGAGAAAGAAAAAGGCTCAGCGAGGGAGATATGCAGGGAAAAAACCTGATAGGTAACCTAATTGGTTTGACTAAGAAGGCTGCTGGAAAGGCGGGTGGAAATTACTATAGATACATTTCTTCAAAAAAAAGTAAATTTAAAAAATGAGGAATTATTAACTCTAGAAGACAACAACAAGAAAGGAAATAAAATCACAGTGTATCACTTGAATTGGCAGGGAACAATACATATATAATTACAGTAAACACTGAATAATTATTTAATCAAAAGTTGTGATAAAACTACACTGAGGAGGCCGGGGGCGGTGGCTCACGCCTGTAATCCTAGCACTCTGGGAGGCCGAGGCGGGAGGATCACTTGAGGTCAGGAGTTCAAGACCAGCCTGAGCAAGAATGAGACTCAGTCTCTACTAAAAAATAGAAAGAAATTAGCTGGACAACTAAAAATATATAGAAAAAATTAGCTAGGCATGGTGGCATATGCCTGTAGTCCCAGCTACTCGGGAGGCTGAGCCAGGAGGATTGCTTGAGCCCAGGAGTTTGAGGTTGCTGTGAGCTAGGCTGATGCCACGGCACTCTAGCCTGGGCAACAGAGTGAGACTCTGTCTCAAAAAACAAAAAACAAAAAACAAAAAACACCAAAACTACACTGAGAAGATGGAAGGAGGCAAGTGAAGGTATAGGTGATAGTATAAGGAAATCAAATCCTCATCTATCATAATGGAAAGTTGACATAAGTGTCAAAGTTGCCAAATCCAGCAATAGCTTTAAAAGCATATCAATTAGAAATAAGTTAGCAAATACCAGTGGAAAGAGTCAAAGGAGTTTAATAAGGGTAGATATGAATGCTTCTGGCCATTGAAACTGGGGTGTGGGGAGGTTTGAAGCAAGGGAATATTATTTATTTTAAGCTTTCTAATAACTTCTGAATGATATAATATATTATTTAGTAAAAATTAAAACTAATTTAAAATTAATATGGTGATATAATAAAAGATATAATAAGTTATCTACCAAATTGTAACATGTTAGGGACTAACAATTAATTAATACAAACTTCCACACTAACTTGTGTAGTTGTTAGAATAAAGCTTCTCCTGCCATCTCAGTTCAACTGTATACACTGAGCATACAAAATAAGCTATTAAAAAACCATTTGAAACTATTTGTGTAATTAACAATTTTTTTGATAGTCTACAATCAAAATAAGACACAGAAATAAATTAGATGATACAACTATTAGACTACAATTATCATCTGAAATCTCTAATTTCATTTTTATCAAAACCCCAATGTTTCATTAATTGATTTCACATTAAATAAATATTCATGAGTAAGCCTTTAAAGATCAATCACAGTAGGTAGGTCCTCAGTGGAAGTGTAATCCTAGAAAGAAATGTGGGGTTACAAGGTCATGACTTTTGGTTCTGCTGTGGGCCTTCATTCCCATTCCTGAATTAGCAGCAACTAGAACCAGGAGGAAATGAAGGCGGCCAAATAAAAGGTGTGCAGGTTATGGCACAAGTCTAGTGAGAGGCAAAACACGCAAGATTTTGTGTAGTATGGTTGTGTTAAGTGTATAAATGTGGGCTGGAATGGTTATTTTATTATAAGTTTACTTGGGATCTAAAATGTCAAAGCTACACTAGTATGTTAGAAATGAATATTTTACTAGATCAAATTGGTGTAAATGTTTGGATTCTACACTGAAAGCAAAAACATCACTAGTTAATTCAACATTTCTTGTGTACTGTAAGTCATGTTTTGTACAAGAACATGGAAACTCATTGTCACAAAAACACCTTCAGAAGATTCTTTACCTCTCTTAAATTTTTACAAATAAACTTCTGGAATTTGATTGAAATTAATCTAGAGGACAGTGTGGGGGAAAGAAGATGAGGGTATAGATGAAACAGGAGCTGCCATGAGCTAATGACTGTTGTTGGGTGACTGGGCACATGCAGGCTCACTGCTCTCATTTATATATGAAATTATCCATAATAAAATTAAAGAAATATATATTCTGAATCTAATAAAATAATGGTTCTTCTCATTTTTACTTTCTTTTATAGCATTTTCTTTTACAAATTTATATTTGTGAAAGACTGACAAATTCCTAATTAATCATTTTTTATCATTCAAATACATGTACCAGAGTTTATGGTCAGCCTAAGATAACCAGTCTCCTAGTGTAATCTCTCACCTCATTCATTATTTACGCTACACATTATCTCCATACAGTTAATTAGCCTCTGTTTGAACATTTTCAGTGAAGGATAAAGTTAAGTTCAGGCCAAAGTCCATTTTCAAGTCAGTGCTAATTGTAGGACTGGTTTTCATTACACTAAACTATCCGCTTATCAAAACATGTTACATTTCCCCCAAATAATCATGCTTACTGAGGTTTCCAGTGTCCCTACCCTGAGTTATCAATTATATCAGTTGACAACATCTAAAAACAAAATCAAAGACCAATAGTTATCAAAACTTTTCACTGAAGAGTCTTTTAAAATTCACAATGGTACAGATAACACTATTAAAAAATAAACCATTAGATTTCAAACACTGGATGTAACTCTGATACATTTTTGTCTTGTGCCCATCAATCTGGGAGAGCTTTAAAATAAAAAGAAAAACATCAATAAAACAATTGTTTCACAATTTCTTACCTTCAGGCAAATGTACTAAGTGATTTCTTCTTACATTAAGGTCTCTCAAGGCCTCCAGATTACCAATTTGGCAAGGTATAGTTTGAATTTCATTGCAGCTCACATCCTATTTTGAAAGGATACAAAGTAAAGATTGTTTTACTATTACAAACTTGTCTGCTTTAAACTATCTATAAAATGAGATTAAATAAGATAATATCTATGGTCCTTCTCAGCAGTAAAAATAAATTATGATTCTGTGTCCAAGAATAATTCCATAATTTGAACTTGCATTTAATTTTAAAAACTGATAGGCTTTGACTGATTCTGTATATTTTATATAGAGCTACATGAATTTCGTGAGCAGAACTAAAATTAAATAACTTAAGATGTGAATAGGAGGCCTAGAATATCAAATCAAATGGAAATGTTAGTGAAAAGGTAGCGTACAAAAAAGTATAAAAACAAATCTATTCAGGACGATAATTTCATTTTATATTATTCTAATGAAACCAGAAAAACAAAAGAAAGATAAATATTATAACAAAATTTTTTTAAAGGAAATTCCAGTTTCAAAGTAACAGTCCAAGGGCTAGGCACGGTGGCTCACGCCTGTAATCCTAGCATGCTGGGAGGCAAAGGCGGGAGGATCGCTTGAGCTCAGGAGTTCGAGACCAGCCTGAACAAGAGTGAGACCCCCCTGAACAAGAGTGAGACCCCATCTCTACTAAAAATAGAAAGAAATTAGCAGGACAAAATACCAGTTCAACTGTTCATGAATAGAAAATAAAAATACATAGAAGATGACTAAAATCATTCTTTATCAAACTGAATGTGAAGGAAAACTAATAAAGTACACGTAACTCAAAGGCTATACAAAAAATAGAGTCTGGTGACATACAAAGGGAGACCCATTAGAATTACGCCAGATTTCTCAACTGAAACTTTACAAGCAAGAAGAAGTTGGGGCCCCATTCTCACTCTTCTGAAACAGAATAATGCCCAGCCTAGAATCTTGTACCCAGCTAAGCTAAGCTTTCTATATGAAGGAGAAATTAAGACATTCTCAGATAAACAAGGACTGAGGGAATTCACCAAGACAAGACCACCCCTCCAAGAAGTACTCAAAAGAGAGTTACACACGGATCATCACAACAAAGACCCACGAATGTAAAACCACCCAAGAGCTAAAGATCAAATTCTAGCCACCACAATGGCTCAAGAGAGAAAACATAGCAAAGAAGTTCTACCCAATAAGATAAACAGAAATCTGTCCCAATTATCAGTTCTCTCACTAAATGTCAATGGCCTGAATTCCCCACTCAAGAGACATAGACTGGGCCAATGGATAAAAAAACACAAACCAAGTATCTGCTGCCTTCAGGAAACTCACTTAACCGGCAAAGATGCATTTAGACTGAAAATAAAAGGATGGAACTTGATATTTCAAGCAAATGGTAGCCAAAAGAAAGCTGGTGTGGCAGTTTTAATTTCCAATAACTTAGTCTTTAAACCAACAAAAGTAATAAAAGACAAAGATAGTTACTACATACTGGTGAAAGGCACAATTCAACAAGAAGACATAACCATACTTAATATACATGCACCCAATCTAGGTGCACCCAGATTCATAAAGCAAATCCTACTCGATCTAAACCAAATGATAGACAACAACACTTTAATAGTTGGAGACTTTAACACCCCACTGACAGCACAGGACAGATCCTCCAAGCAGAAAATAAGCAAAGACATAGTAGACTTAAACAGAATGCTAGAACAAATGGGCCTGACTGACATCTACAGGACATTCTACCCGAAATCCACTGAATACACATTCTTCTCATCGGCTCACAGAACATTCTCTAAGATTGACCATATCCTAGGTCATAAAGCAAGTCTTAAAAAAATTAAAAAAATAGAAATCATACCCTGCATCTTCTCAGATCACAACGGAATAAAAGTAATAATGAACCCTAACAGGAACTCTCATTCCTACTCAAAGTCATGGAAGCTAAACAACCTTCTTCTGAATAACAATTTTGTAAAGGAAGAAATTAAGTCAGAAATCAAAACATTCTTTGAATTAAATGACAAAGGTGACACAACTTATCAAAATCTATGGGATGCAGCTAAAGCAGTCCTGAGAGGAAAATTCATTTCCATAAATGCCTATTTCAAAAAGACAGACAACTTACAAATAGACAACTTAATGAATAGATTCAAAGAGCTGGAGAAAGAAGAACAGACTGACCCCAAACCCAGCAGAAGGCGAGAAATTGTTAAGATCAAATCAGAATTAAATGAAAAAGACAACAAAAATACTATAAGGGAAATTAATAAAACAAAAAGTTGGTTCTTTGAAAAGATAAATAAAATAGACACACCACTGGCTAGACTAACCAAGAGCAGAAAAGAAAAATCTTTAATAACTTCCATCAGGAACATGAAAGGAGAAATCACAACCGAAGCCACAGAGATACATGACATTATCTATGAATATTACAAAAATCTTTATGCACACAAATTGGAAAATGAGGAGGAAATGGACAAATTTTTAGAAACACACAGCCTTCCCAAGCTCAATCAGGAAGAAATAGAATTCCTGAATAGACCAATATCAAGAACTGAAATTGAAACAGCAATAAAAAACCTTCCCAAAAAGAAAAGCCCTGGTCCAGATGGGTTCACACCTGAATTTTACCATACATACAAAGATGAACTGGTGCCCATCCTACATAAACTATTCTTCAATATTGAGAAGGATGGAATTCTCCCCAACACATTCTACCAAGCCAATATAACATTGATACCAAAACCAGGAAAGGATGCTACAAAAAAAGAAAACTACAGACCAATTTCTCTCATGAACGTAGATGCAAAAATTCTCAATAAAATCCTAGCAAATCGTATCCAAGTGCTGATTAAAAAAATAATTCATCACGACCAAGTAGCCTTCATCCCAGAGATGCAGGGGTGGTTCAACATACGAAAATCTATAAATGTAATTAACCACATAAATAGAAGCAAAAATAAAGACCATATGATCCTCTCAATAGATGCAGAAAAAGCATTTGACAAAATTCAACACCCTTTTATGATAAAAACACTTAACAACATAGGCATAAATGGGACCTACCTAAAAATAATACAAGCCATATATGACAAACCCACAGCCAACATCATACTGAATGGGGAAAAATTGAAAGCATTCCCACTCAGAACTGGAACCAGACAAGGCTGCCCACTGTCCCCATTACTTTTCAACATAGTACTCGAAGTCCTTGCGAGAGCTATCAGACAAGAGAGCAGAATCAAAGGTGTCCAAATAGGGACAGAAGAGATCAAACTCTCACTCTTCGCTGATGACATGATGTTGTATCTGGAAAACCCCAAGGACTCAACCAAGAGACTCCTGGAATTAATTAACGAATTCAGTAATGTCTCAGGTTACAAAGTCAACACACACAAATCAGAGGCATTCATATATGTCAATACCATTCAATCGGAGAACCAAATTAAGGACTCAATACCTTTCAAAATAGCAACAAAGAAAATAAAATATCTAGGAATATATTTAACTAAAGAGGTAAAGGACCTCTATAAAGAGAACTATGAAACGCTAAGGAAGGAAATTGCAGAACACGTAAATAAGTGGAAATCCATACCATGCTCATGGATTGGAAGAATTAACATCGTTAAAATGTCTATACTACCCAAAGTAATCTATAGATTCAATGCAATTCCTATTAAATTACCAACATCATTTTTCACAGATTTAGAAAAAATAATTATACACTTTGTATGGAATCAGAAGACCCCGTATAGCAAAAGCAATCTTAAGCAATAAAAACAAAATGGGAGGTATTGATTTGCCAGACTTCAAACTATACTACAAAGCTGTGGTGCTTAAAACTGCTTGGTATTGGCACAAGGGCAGGGACACAGACCAGTGGAACAGAACAGAAAACCCAAATATAAAACCATCCTCATATAACCATCTAATCTTTGACAAAATAGACAAAAACATACTCTGGGGACAAGAGTCCCTATTCAATAAATGGTGCTGGGAAAACTGGATAGCCACATGTAGAAGACTGAAACAGGACCCACAGATTTCACCTCTCACAAAAATCAAATCACGGTGGATAACAGATTTAAACCTTAAATGGGAAACGATTAGAATTCTAGAAGAAAATGTAGGAAAGACTCTCACAGACATTGGTCTAGGCAAAGAATTTATGAAGAAAACCCCTAAGGCAATCGCAGCAACAACAAAAATAAACGACTGGGACCTGATTAAATTAAAAAGCTTCTGCACAGCCAAAGAAACAGTCACGAAAATAAACAGACAGCCTACAGAATGGGAAAAAATTTTCACATACTACACATCAGATAAAAGACTGATAACAAGAATCTATTTAGAACTCAGGAAAATCAGCAAGAAAAAATCAAACAATCCTATCAAAAAATGGGCAAAGGACATGAATAGAAATTTTTCAAAAGAAGACATAAGAATGGCCAAAAAACGTATCAAAAAATGCTCAACATCCCTAATCATCAGGGAAATGCAAATCAAAACCACAATGAGATACCACTTAACTCCGGTGAGAATGGCCTTTATCAAAAAATCCCAAAACAACACATGTTGGCGTGGATGCGGAGAGACAGGAACACTCATACACTGCTGGTGGGAATGCAAACTAGTGCAACCCCTATGGAAAGCAATATGGAGATACCTTAAACACATTCAAGCAGACCTACCATTTGATCCAGCAATCCCATTATTGAGCATATACCCAGAAGAACAAAAGTCATTCTTTAACAAAGACACCTGTACCCGAATGTTTATAGCAGCACAATTCACAATCGCAAAGATGTGGAAACAACCCAAGTGCCCATCAATCCACGAATGGATTAGTAAACTGTGGTATATGTATACCATGGAGTACTACATAGCTATAAGAAATAACGATGATACGACATCTCTTTGGTTCTCCTGGAACGAGCTGGAACCCATTATACTAAGTGAAGTATCCAAAGAATGGAAAAACAAGCATCACATGTACTCACCAGAAAACTGGTTTCCCTGATCATCACCTAAATGCACATCGGGGAAGGATACCAATTGGATATCAGACTGGGATGGGGGGTGGGGGGAGGGGATGGGTGTATGCCTACATGACGAGTGCGTTGCACACCCTCTGGGGAATGGTCATGCTTGAAGGTGCAGACCCGGGGAGGTGGGGGGGGAGGGGATGGAGGTATGACTACATGATGAGTGCCAGGCGCACTGTCTGGAGAATGATAATGGACGCGCTTGGGACTCTGACTTGGGGGGATGGGCAGGACATGGACAATGTATATGACCTAAACTTATGTATCCCCATGATGAGCTGAAATTAAAAAAAAATAAATAAATAAAAGTCAGAATGGGATCTAGAGCAAAAAAAAAAAAAACAGAGTCTGCTCTATTAGCATTCGATCAGCCTGATTCCAATACATACATTGGATAGGACTTCTGGTATCTTGGTTAATACCTTGAATCATGTTCTGAAAAGAGACTATCTATAGATTCCAAGATTAATAAATTCAGAATTCCATAACTCTGAGATCAGCCAAAATAATTTGTAAACTTATAATCATGTGTAGCAGAGGGAAGCTCCCTAGGTTAATAGAAGCTCCAAGTTGCCACATTAACACTTAAAATCCCTCCAATATGAGTAAAAGAAAATGATACATTTACTATTTAAGAGAAGACTGCTTACCAAAAACTTCAACAAACTTCAGACATTATTTTTGAATTTTCCCAAAATATTCTTAGAGAAAGCAATACTATTTTTTACTTTTCCTACCAACTAGTGATTGATGTAGAATAAGAAGCTAGACGACTCAGTCCAATGCTTTAGGCATCAAAGTTAAAAGAGTTCTAAAAGAAGTTGAAAGGATATAGGTTCAAATCCTAGCTACAGAAAAAAAAAAAAAAAAGATGAAAGGATAGGAAAATTGAGTCTGAGCCAAAAGGTAACAGCAGTTTATAACAGATCTCTCAGAAAATATATATATGTTGAAAGACAGCAATTTATTTTCACTTAAATATGAAGCGGAAAAAAGGAAGGAGGCAATAAGGATGCTGCAGAAAGACCATCAGATGGGAATTACAAGGTTTAGGGTTACTAATTCTTACTCTGCCACAAGTTTCTTATATGATTGGGAGTATCAATTAACCTCTTTTATAGGAAACTAAAAGCAGTTTCTGTGACACATATCTATCTTTTAAGTATTTAGGATTGAGTAAGTAGAAACAGAAAGTTCAAACGATTTGAAAATAAGAATTTGTATCAGAGTATGATTTACTACTAGGTTCATGTTCTTAACTGAAGTTCTGAAGAAATGCCAATAAATGTACATTTTGGACTTTACTGTGTGGGTCTAACAGGCTCTAAAAATAGTGGTCTAGAATCTAAACTCTAGATTTAATACATTTGTGAATTTTTCTTTTCTTTTTTTTTAGAGGCAGAGTCTTGTTCTGCTGCCCAGGCTAGAGTGTAATGGCATGATCATAGCTCACTGCAGCCTCCAACTCCTGGGCTTAAGGGATCCTCCTGCTTTAGCCTCTCAAGAAGCTAGAACCACAGGCATGTGTCACCACACATGGCTAATTTAAAAAAAAAAAATTTTTTTAAAGATGGTATCTCACATGTTGCCCAGGCTGGTCTTGAACTCCTGGCCTCAAGTGATCCTCCTACCTCAGCCTCCCAGTAGCTGAAACAATAGGTGTGACCCAGGCATATTTGTGAATTTTTACATGCAAGCTTTAATATTCATAATCCATGTGAAATTGAAAAGTGATCTAATTTGTGGTCCAACTATTATATATTACATGTGTATTAATTTTTTCTGTTTATGATAACCATCTTTGTTAATAAATCTACATGGTACACTCTCATATCTCAATGGATTTAATTGTATTTGACCACTTCAGAAATATAAAACATGGGTTGTGAAGGTACACTGGTTTCAAAGTCTACTTCTGTTATATAACGTTAGGCAAATTACTCAACCTATCTGAGTGTTAGCTTCCTCAGCTATACAATGAAAATAATTTTAGTATTCAACTGATTATTGTGGTGATTAAATGAGAAAATTGTTATTCTCATGCTCAGAACATAAGTACTCAAGAGTTGATTATTTTTATAATTTACAAGGAGAGGGAGGTGAAGGAGTTCAATTAAGTGTATCAGAAAATAAATGGCAATGAAGTATATATTACTTTATAGAGTGAGAGATAGGTTCTAAAGATTCAATGTAAGGCAAAAAAGTACATCTGACTTGTGCAGTGCCCACTCCCCTATAGTGACCAACCAAAAATCAGAATATTGATGATATTAATAAAATTTAACTTGAAAAATTCAAATATATTATTTCTCAAAAGTTTAATATACAAATCACTTAATATTGGTTAGAACATAATTCTAATGCCTTTTCTCATTCTGTGTGGGCCTATTAGACTTGTACTTTCAGTTTTTCTTAATTCCTTGCCAAAGCACTTGAATACTAGTCATTCAATAAATGACTCATTACCATTACTGAAAAATAGTTCAAAAACCTATCTTAATAATAGATCTTTACTATATAAAATAGTATGATATGACTGTGAATATATATGAGATAGTAAAAAATAAAATATTCACTTACAAGTTCTGTCAAATGTCTAAGGTGTCCAATTTCTTCTGGAAGTGAGACCAGTTTGTTATTACTTGCAATTAAGACTTTCAATGGCAAATTACACAAGTGTACTGGCAATGTTGACAGCTGGTTCCGACTAAACAGGTACATAGAAAAAGAGAAGAGTCAGATCTCACCACTGAAGAAAAATTTTCCATCTTTCTCATTCTACACTCAGTAAAATAACAAATATGAATCTTGCAATGAAAAAACACGATATTAGATTTGAGTTCTAGACTTCATTTCATTGGTTGTCAGTTTTGTGGTGACAGGCACAGCTTCGAACTTATGTGCATTACAGAGATTCCTCATTTGTAAATTGAAGATCTCAATATCTCCCCTACTTATATTGCAAGGCTCTCGCACAATAGAACTCCTTTGTAAATAATGAAGTACTATATAAACATAACATTATGTTACTTAGGTAAAATTTATATAAGAAAAGATGATAAAAAGGGTAGATAACCATTACCCCTTTTTCCTTCTGAAGGGGAGTTATAAACAAAATTTGTAATCTGCTTTCCTCATCATTACAATATTATAACCAAATATACATAAATGATTTAAATATAGCTGTATGATAAAACAAGTGATTTCATATATCATACCAACTAAGTTATAGGTAAAGAATTTTTATTTATATAAAAACATGCAAATCAGAACTGAAATAATAAAACATCTCTCATTCGAGTAAATATAAATTAAATTTTACGTATGTTGATTTAACCTTTTAATCTTTAGGATCAATTCCCTCCCAATTTTCAAGATCTTTTGCTGATTTCACTAACATAGATCATGAGCCCTTAAAACTTTTTAACCTAATAATAATTCCATTCCTAGACAGTTACCTTAAGAAAAGAGAAAAGTAAACATTCATATATAAAGTTCTCTATTAGTATTATTTTTATCATAGTGAAAAACTGGAAGAAATTTAATATCCAAAGGAAAATGGACATTCAAAAGTATATAAACTGTACAACAAAATAACATGTAAAAATATTTCCAAAGGACATTTTATGACAAGGGGAAAAATTCATTAAAACATCTGACTAAAAGCCTGGAAAAACAGAAGGAAAAGATCACCTATAATTATATAACTCACATACAACATTGTGATAAATTTATTTCTTCCAGCATTATTATGGAGGTACAAATGTTTAGGTTACATATATTGCCTTTGCCATACCCAAGTCAGAGCTTCAAGTGTGTCCATCTCCCAGATGGTACACACCGCACCCATTAGGTATCAATATACCCATTCCCTCCTCCCCGCTCCCACCTGCCCAACATCTGATGAATGTTACTACTACATGTGCACTTAAGTGTTGGTCAGTTAAGTCAGTTAATAGCAATTTGATGGTTATGATAAATTTCTTTTACACTTTTCTACATTTGTGCATTTTCTTCAATGAACATTTGTAATTTTTGCAGTGAAACAGAAGAAAAAAAGAATTCTGGTAAGATGTGGAAAAATGGAGTAAATGAGTTGAATAAATGCATAAATGTATAAACATTGAGAAATCGGTAACAAAAATACATGGTCACAAGAACCGAACGATGTAATTTCAGATCTACTCTGACTGTGATGAAGCTAATTTGAAAATATAATTGGAGAACCACTGCTATAAGACCTATTTGCAAACCTATTAGGCTAATGGCTAGTAGGATTTGTTAATTACAGACACCCCCAACTTATGATGGCTGACTTACGATTTTTCAACTTTATGATGTTGCAAAAGCAGCATGCATTCAGTAGAAACCATATTTCAGTATAATATTCAATAAATTACCTAAGATAGTCAACACTTTATTATAAAATAGGCTTTGTGTTAGATTATTTTGCCTAATGTAAGTGTTCTGGGCACATTTAAAGTAGGCTAGGCTAAGCTATGAAGTTTAGTGGGTTAGGTATGTTAAATGCGTGTCTGAGTTAATCACTGGTTTATCAGGATGTAACCTCATGATAAGTCAAGGAACATCTGTATTGCAAAGCCAAAGATAAAGGGAGAAACTAGAGGGACATATATAATACATATGTTCTTAGGATATATTATATCCTAAGATATCTTATTATCTTAATAATATCCTAATATATCCTAAAAACACATATATATTAGAATATAATATATTCTAAGGACACATATAGAAACTGCTGATATAAAAAGATAATGTAAATATCTGTAAATGTTTTAGTGGAAGAGAAGAGAAAATTGAAAAGACCACATAAAACCCAACATTTAAAATAAGAAAACAATGTTCTTACCTAATATTTAAGAATGTTAGAGCTTGTAGGTTTAGAATTGCCTCTGGGATATACCGAATACAATTTTGGTACAAGTTGAGATTTTCAAGAGAAACAAAGTGACATGCTTCTAGAGGGATTTCTGAGAGGCGATTTCGTGACAGGTCTGAAAGAAAAAATAAATTAAGTTTAAAATCAGTCCTTGGAACTTACTTTGTTGAAGCGTTAAATAAATAAGCAGGTTTCATGCTTATTTAAATTCCCCAGAGTTCCTTATAATGGAGATCAGCCCAAAGTAAGCATTCAAATGTTTATTAATTGACTAAATAAACCATTTTAACATGTCTCTAAACCTGTTGCTGGAAAATGCTTGTTTGAGTTTCCACGTATACTAAAAAAATAAATCCACTATTCTTTACAAGTAACACAATTTCTAAGGCATATCTGCCTACAAATTACATCAAAGATCATTAAGTTCCAAATATCCTAGGAAACAAATGGATCCCTAAAAGCCACCTTCCCAAAGACACAGAAAACATTCTGAGGTTTTTGAAAAGCAAAACAAAATATACTGTTCCTTTCTTTACTAGTCAGATGATCAAGGTCATGGTCAAAAGGACTCAGGAACCATCTTTGTTCCCATTGGCCAAAGATGAGACAAGGTGAACTTCGATAAAGATAATTCCAGTGTATTGAAATCCATCACATATATTAAACTACATGAGATTATGACATACACCCCCCCCCAAAAGATAACAGAGATCCAGTTCAGTATTTTTTTCATCTATTTTTTACTTGTATATATTCATGGAGCACAATTACAATTTTGCTACATTGATATACTGCATTGTGGTAGTCAGGGCCTTCAGTGCACACACCAATGAAGCAACATACATCGTACATACCAAGCAACCTCCCATCATACACCCCCACTCCAACTCCCCCATCCCTCCAAGTCTTCATTATCCATCATTCCACACTCTGCTTCCACGTGTACACATTATTTAGCTCCCACTTATAAGTGAGAACATGCAGTATTTGTCTTTCTGTGTCTGAGTTGTTTTACTTAAGATAATGGCCTCCAGTTCCATCTATGTTGCTGCAAAAGACATGATTTCATTCTTTTTTAAGGCTGAATAGTATTCCATTGTGTATACATACCACATTTTTTAATCTAATCCACTGTTGATGGACACTTAGGTTGCTATTGTGAATAGTGCTGCAATAAATGTAAGAGTATAGGTATCTTTTTTAATATATTCACTCCTTTTCCTTTGGGTAGATAACCAGCAATTTATCTTATAAACTGCTAACTTAAGGAAAAGAATCAAACATTTATCCTGCTTTCCCTATGTGAAGGTATCATTGAGTAACCAAATAGTTAAAACACTATAAAAGTGTTCTAGCTATGAATGAAAAAGAATCATAGAATATCACCATTTTGTAACCCCCAACAAATTAATGGATCTAGAATTGAGCATCAATGGCTGTTATCTTTACAAAAAGACAATCAGAAATCACATGCCTCTATCAGGTGAAATGAGGCTGAAAAAAAAAGAAAAATGATATTAGAAATCATATGCCTCCAACTAGAAAAACAGAATATCACCTATGATCTTGCCGAAGGGACAGAACCTAAGTCTAATCAAGCTTCTGGATCACCTGCAAACTTTCAGGAAACACAGAGGACAAAGGAATATGCTGATATACCATCACTCTATCACTCTCCACTTCAATTTTACTAAATATATTGTGAAATTCATTTGCTCACCCCTGTTTTCTCTCTTCTTCTTCAGTTTTCTCTATTGAGAATTACTTGGTTCCTTCATTGGGAACTTTCTCTAGATAGAGGACCTGCTCATATATTCTCTGACTTCCTGCGTATCTGCTAATATCTTACTTTCACCATAACAAGTAAATGGTATTTTGGCTAGGTACAGGCCCAGTTCTTTTCTTAGTAATCTGTAGATGTTATTCTACTAGCTGCTAGTTTCCAGTGTCACACTGAACAGTCTAGTCACTAGTGCATATCTTATAATTTTTCTTTTGAAAGCAGCTTGTTCTGTCTGCCTATCACCCTCAACACTCTAGTGTGGAACTCAGTGAGCTCTTTCAATCCTTCTTCAAACTAGAGGAAGTCTCTTCTATTATATTTTTAGTTGTTTATTATAGCTCCTCCATTTCTTGTTTCTTTTTCTTTATATCTTTTTCAGTTTTGATATACTCTCAAACTTACTCTGACCATTAATTTGAGTCTGGACAAAAATCATCCTTTCTACAAATTAATATATATAAAAGTTTTTCCCTCACTTCATTTCTTTTATGCTGTGATTAAAAGGATGCTGTTTTATTTCTCTTGAGAATCTCAAGAGAATAATTTGTTTTGTTCTACTGTCTAAACTTGTGATCTATCTCTTCTAATAGTCCTATTTTACTGAAGTCACTTGTTTTGGATACTTTCCTTGTTCATCTTCTCTCTGGCTGTTGGAGTATTTTTAAGTTAATTATTTTCTTTTTCGAATTCATGGTTCTTCTCATCCTTAAAGCTCAGGTCAAGCGGCAAGGATACAATGAATGGCAGTTAACTCCAAAAAAGCAACCTTTAAAAGGGCTCAAACTAAGCATCCCCTCTAGGGCACAGCTATTTCTAGAAACTCAAAGTTTTGATAATTGTCCCATAGGCTTTTGCCTCCTGTTTCCATTTAAACACCAGTATATCCCAAGACACACACATTCTCTATGGGCCCTCCATGCTTGCCAGCCCCAGAGCTGCTTCTGTCTGAAGTGGTAGTTAGTAACTGAAGTTGGGAAAGAGACCATCTTGCCAACTTGCCTCCTCACTGTGTATTCATTTGGAAAAAGTTAAAGCCCAGTTAATAGAAGCCATTAAGTACTTCAGACTAAAAATTTCCCATAGAATCACTTTGTGAATGACATTTTTTTTTTTTTTTTTTTTTTTTGAGACAGAGTCTTACTCTGTCCCCCAGGCTAGAGTGCAGTCATAGCTCACTGCCAACTTCAAACTCCTGGGCTCAAGTGATCCTCTTGCCTCAGCTGCCAGAGTAGCTGGGACTACAGGCATGCACCATAGTGCCTGGCTAATTTTTCTATTTTTAATAGACATGGGTTGTCCCTCTTGCTCAGGCTGGTCTCGAACTCCTGAGTTTAAGCAATCCTCCCACCTCAGCTTCCCAGAGTATTAGAATTACAGGCGTGAATCACCACACCTGGCAGGAATGACTTCTTTAATACAAAGTATAACAAAAATTATTCTATCAATTCCTATTTAAATTATGTTAGCATAATTTTAAAAATTGAAGAAATGAAAGAAATTAACGTCAATTAAAACTGCTCTTTAAATATTTAAGTTTAATCCAATAAAAATAACTTTGGGCAACAAATTAAAATTAAGCAGAGACTATTTCAGTTAGCTTAATATTTGTATTATAAACTTGAATTATTTAAAATCCAGAAAAATGTAACAGATGATGTCCATCTTTTTATTTGTCTAATGAGGGAAAAAATTTTATTTATACTAATGAAGGAAAAAAATGACAACTAGATATATACTAAACTTAGATGCATCTCAATAAGTAACTACTCCTTAATTTTTAAATAATTAGCTAATTTAAGACATAATCTGTTTCCTTTCAAAACCAGAGTTTTTAAGGATTCTCATAAGTTTTTCCGTTTTTAAATTGTATTTTAATTTGGAAAGACAAATAGCTTCTTCCTTGTTTTAACTGAGTAATCTTTTAACATGCTATAAATTTGTGAATAGACTAAACTAGTCACTTGGATCATATTTCATACCATGGAAAACAGTGCAAAATAATACTGGTTTATAAAAGATATTTGTTGTCATACTCCCTTTCAAGGAGGAAATAATTTTACAGCCAAAGAAATGTGATAAAAGGCCAGGTGCGGTGGCTCACACCTATAATCCTAGCACTTTGGGATGAGGCTAAGGCAGGAGAATCGCTGGAGGCCAGGAGTTCTAGACCAGGCCTAGAGAACATAGCAAGACCTCAGTGAGCTATGACAACATCACTGCACTCTAGCCTAGGCAATAAAGCAAGATCCTGTCTCAAAAACAGAAAAAAAGAAATGTGATAAAAGAAGAGAACAAATACATCCTCTCCTCTTCAGCTCAAAAAAAAGTTTTGATATGCTTTATCCTTAAAACTCTTTACAGTTATAAAAGCAGGCCGGGCGCGGTGGCTCACGCCTGTAATCCTAGCTCTGGGAGGCCGAGGCGGGTGGATCGCTCGAGGTCAGGAGTTCGAGACCAGCCTGAGCAAGAGTGAGACCCCGTCTCTACTAAAAATAGAAAGAAATTATCTGGCCAACTAAAAATATATATACAAAAAAATTAGCCGGGCATGGTGGTTCATGCCTGTAGTCCCAGCTACTCGGGAGGCTGAGGCAGTAGGATCGCTTAAGCCCAGGAGTTTGAGGTTGCTGTGAGCTAGGCTGATGCCACGGCACTCACTCTAGCCCGGGTAACAAAGTGAGACTCTGTCTCAAAAAAATAAAAAAAATAAAAAAAAAAATAAAAGCAAATGCAAGTTAACTTCATAATTCAGAAGACTGCATTAAATCATATAGAATACTGCCAGTACTTCAGAAGCCCCAGTGTAGCTCTTCCTGATCATAACCCCTTTCCCTCCCCAAAAGATGTAATCAATGTGCTAATTTTTAAAATAATGATTTCCTTACTAGTTTTATAATTTTAATACTTTATAGTCTGTAGTTTTGCCTCCTGTATTAGTTTCCAATTGCTGCTGTAAAAATTACTATACCGCGAACTGTGGCTTAAAACAACACAAACTTATTATCTCACAGTTTTAGTGGTCAGAAGTTGAAAATGGGTCTCATTGGGTTAAAATCAAGGTGTCAGCAGGGCTGCATTCCTTTTAAAGCCTCTGGGGAGAATCCGCTTCTAGCTTCTAGAGACTGTTCATATTCCTTGGCTCATAGCCCCAGTACTCTACCTTAAAGGCAGCAAAGTCAGGGAAAGTCCTTGTCCTTCTCATATTGCCTGTTCTTTGGTTCTTCCTCCTCTGCCTGCTTTTTCCATTTTTTTTTTTTTTTAAAGATACCAGGTCTTACTATATTGCCCAGGCTGGTCTCGAATTTCTGGACTCGTGCGATCCTCCTGCCTCAGCATCCCTGATAGCTGGGACTACAGGCACACACCACCGTGCCCAGTTTCCTTCTTCCGCTTTTAAGGATCATTGTGACATTGTCTATCTACCTCCTTTTTCCACTTTTAAGGATCCCTGTCACAGTGTCTGCCTCCTGCATGTACCACCCCCCACCCCCCAATAATCAAGGATAATCTTTCTATTTTAAAGTCTACTGATTAGCAACCTTAATTCCCCTTGCCATGTAACCTAACATATTCACAGATCACAGGGATTAGGATGCAGACATCCTTGGGGTGTGGGGAATAATTCTACCTACTACTGTAAACCTCTGAACTTTCTAAAAGTGAAAGTATACTGTTTGCTTATTCATTTGTGATCTTCATTCAACATTTCAGATTCATTCATGTAGTTGCATATTGCAGTAGTTCATTTTCACTCTGCTCATAGTATTTTACTACATAAATCTGTCACAACTTATTTATCCATTCTACTAATGAGCATTTCAGTTACATACTGATGTAGATATATATCTAGAAGTGAAATGCTGTATAATAAGATATATGTATCTTAAACATCACAAGAGAACGCCAAACTGTTTTCCAAAGTGGTTCTACCAATTTACAAATCTACCAGTAGTGTACACAGTAGTGTGGCTTCACATCTTTCCCAATACTTGTTGTTATGTGATGTTTTAATATTTATACAATGCCATCTCATTGTGATTTTAAATTGTATTGGCCTTCTAGATTTCCCTTTTTGTGATGTGCATGCTCAAGTCTTTTGGTTGGCAGGAGAGCTTTATAAATTCCAAACAAGGCCTTTGTCAATTATATGTTACAAATATTTTCTTCCAGTTGTGGTGTGAAGTTTCACTCTCTTTACGGTGTCTTCTGATGAAATCCTTTACTTTTTTTTTTTTTTTTTTTGAGACAGAGTCTCGCTTTGTTGCCCTGGCTAGAGTGAGTGCCGTGGCATCAGCCCAGCTCACAGCAACCTCAAACTCCTGGGCTTAAGTGATCCTACTGCCTCAGCCTTAAGAGTAGCTGGGACTACAGGCATGCGCCACCATGCCCAGCTAATTTTTTTTTCTATATAGATTTTTAGCTGTCCAAATCATTTCTTTCTATTTTTGGTAGAGACAGGGTCTCACTCTTGCTTAGGCTGGTCTCGAACTCCTGACCTCGAGTGGTCCACCCGCCTTGGCCTCCCAGAGTGCTAGGATTACAGGCGTGAGCCACCGCGCCTGGCCTCTTTACTTTTAATAGAGTAAAATTTTTTATTAATCTTTTCCTTTACGGTTAGTTGTCTTTGCAGTTTGAAAAGAAATCTTTCCTTATCCCAATGTTGTAAAGGTATTCTCTTCTGAAAGTTTTACAGTTTGATCATCACCTTTCATTTATCAAGAATTGATTTTCTGGTACGATGTGAGGTAGGAGACCAATTTCATTTCTTTCCACCGTGATACCCAATGGTCCCAGTGACAGTTATTGAAAGAATCATTTTTCTCCTCACTATTTCCCTATAAAACTTTTGTCATATATCAGGTATCTATATTTGTGCAGGCCTGTTTGGGGACTCTCTAATCTGTTTCATTGCTCTTTTTGTCTATCTTTTTGTCTGTAATACACAATCTTAATTACTATAGTTATATAATAATTCTCGATATCTGGTAGATCAAGCATTACTACCTCATTGTAGTTCTTTAACTGTTTCTTGGTTTTCTAGGTTCTTTGTATTTCCCTGTAAATTTTAGAATAAACTTGTTAAATATAATAAAGACACTTTCTGAGATTTTTTAATTAGGACTGCATTGAATCAAACATCAATTTGGAAAGAAACAACATCTTTATAATACTGAATCTTTTCAATCTATGAACATGGTTTATCTCTTCATTAATTAAAGCCTCCTTGAATGCCTTTCAATAGTTTTGTAATTTTCCTCAGAAAGGTTTTTATAAATTTTTTGTTCAATTTATTTTCAGGTCCTTATATTTTTAGTTTTATTTTCTAATCATTTGTTACTGATCTAAAGAAATACAATCGATTTTTATATATTGATTTTGTATCTGACATCTTTGGTAAACTTTTTGATTAGTTTACATAATTTATCTGCTGATTCTTTTGAATCATTCTATATTCATAATTACATGGCTCTGTGAATAATGAAAGTTTTGTTTCTTCTTTTCCAATCATTTATGTATTTACTTATTTAATTTCCTTATTATGCTGGCTAGGACCTCCAGTACAGTGCTGAATAAAAGTAGTAACGGAAAGTACTCTTCTCTTGTTCCTAATTTCAATGGTTTTCTGTGTTTATTCCTTATTGGATTAAGGAAATGCCTTTCTATTCTTCATTTGCTGAGACTTTGTATTGGTAACAGATGCTAAATTTATCAATCACTTTTTCTCCATCTTTTGAGATGATCACAGAATTTTAATATTCTATTAGTATTACATTAATGTGGGATTATAATAATTAATATATTATCATATATCATTATAATCATTATATATAATTATATTATTATTAACTTTGCCTTTTATTCCACTATTTTATTCTGTTAGTGTAGAATTAATTTCTACCCTCATTCATCCTTTATTTTATTAATGTGGAATTAAATTGATTTTCTAGTGTTAAACAAATCCTGTGTTACAGAGATAAACCCAACTTATTAATGATGTATTATCCTTTATATTAGCTGGTTTAAGTCTGTTAATATTTGGTTCAAGATTTTTGCATATGTGATCATGAATGAGTCTGGATTATAATTTTCCTTTCTCACCCAACTTTGTCAGGCTTTAATATCAACATTGTGCTAGTCTCATAAAATTTAGTTTGGGCGTATTCCCTTTTTTTCTACTGACTTAAAGGGTTTATATAAGCTTTCAAGTTAATTTCTTTTTCCAAAAGTTTGTTAGAATTCACTGGTGAAGCCATCTGGGCTTGGCATTTTCCTTGAAGAAAGATTTTGCACTACTGATTTAATTTCTTTGATATTTGTAAGACTATTTAGGTTTACTGTATATATCTTCTTGAATCAGTCTGAAGTTATTATAGCCTAAGATTTTGCTATTTTTATCAGAATTTTCAAATTTATTAACATAAAGTTGTCCATAATCTCCTCTTTAAAAACATTTTACAGCATCTGTAGTGATGTCCTCTATTTTCATTTGACTGGTTATTTGTACCTTCTTTTTTTCTTGATCAATCTTATCAGAAGTTTATAAATATCATCAGAGTTTTAAAGTATCAATTTTAGCTTTGTTAACCCTGTTCACTGTATGATTTCTATTTTGTTAATTTCTATTCTTATCATCTTCCTTCTACTGGGGGAGGGTTGTGCCATTCTTTTTCTAATTTATTGAGATGGATACTTAGCCCATTAATTTTTAGACTTATTTCTTTCAAACATATGCATTTAAAGCTATAGTATTCTCTCCAAGTACTGCTTTATCTCTCATGAGTCTTTATATGTAGTATATTTTATTAGACTATTAGAAAATATTTATTAGACTATAAATATTTATTGGAATATTTTCTAATTCCATCATTTCTTCTTTGACTCATTCTGTTAGAAATGTAATCCTTAATTTCCAAACTTGTAAGGATATCCTATTTACCTTTTTGTTAATGATTTCTAACAACTGTATTATGGTAACAGAACATGCTTCATGTGATTTCAATCCTTTGATATTTGTTGAGATTTTCTTTATAGTACAGCATGAGGTCAATTTTTATAAATATTTTACAAGAGTCTGAAAAGAATAAATATTCTGCATTGGGCATAATGTCATAGTTATGTCTATAGGTCATGTTTTATTGTTCAAAGCTTATCTTTATTGATTTTTTTTAGTCTGTTCTATTAACTGCTGAGAAAGAGAAATATATTATAATCTTTGATTGTTGTTATCATCTTGTCTATTTCTTTCTGTAATTCTTTCAACCTTTCCTTTACGAATTTTGGGGTTTTGTTGTCAGGTACCAAAAATTTTTATATTTTCCTGGTGAATTGAAATAAATAAATTTATTTATTTATTTATTTATTTGTTTGTTTGTTTGTTTGTTTATTTGAGACAGGCTCTCATTCTGTTGCCTGGGCTAGAGTGCAGTGGAGTCATCACAGCTTACTGCAACCTCAAACTGCTGGGCTCAAGCAATTGGCCTGCCTCAGCCGCCCAAATAGCTGGAAATACAATGTGTGGGGCACCACCACACCTGGCTAATTTTAAAATTTTCTATAAAGACTAAATCTTGCTATGTTGCTCAGGCTGATCTCAAACTTCTGGCCTTAAATGATCTAGCAGTGGACCCTGCTCTACTCTAGCAGTAAAGGCCGTGCTTGGACTTCTAACTCAAAGAAATGTGAGATACTTTAAGTCTGCAGGTCCCAAACTCTGGGGCCATGGACGGGTAATGTTCTGTGGCCTATTAGGGACCAGGCTACAGAGCTCCACCTAATCACCCTCCTATCCCCTTTCTCCCCCTTCCCCCCACTCCCATCCCCCATCCATGGAAAAATTATCTTCCATGAAACTTAGGAAGGATGGGGTGCACAGCAGGTGAGTGGTGGGCCAGCAAGCGTATTTCCAGCTGCTCCCCATCACTTCCATTACCACCTGAGTTCCCCACCCCCTGCCACCAGGTCTGTATAAAAATTGTCTTCCATGAAACAGGTCCCTGGAGCTAAAAAAGTTGGGGACCGCTGATTAAGCTGCTAGGTTTGTGGTAATTTGTTACATAGCATAGAAAACTAATAGTCAATAGTTCCACAGAATATCTTTTTCTATCCTTCAATTTCAACCTTTCAGGACCCTTATATTTGAATGAGTTTCTTATAAACCGCACATAAATAGATTTTGTTTTCTTTTTTGACAATCTTTAACTGAAACACTCAATTTATATTTAGCATAATTACCCATTTTATTTGGATTTTTAAAAGGGTCATGTTATTTGTGACAGATACAGTTGACTGCTCTTTGAATATCTATGCTCTCTCTTCCTTTTTTACTATTAGAATCTTAATTGTGTTCAAAATAGTAAAGTGCCAACTAGACCACTGACTGATACTTCCAATTTCACTAATCATTAAAGTTCCAACTAAGGAAATAAAGGAAGATACAAAATTTGACCAATTTTAACTTGGCAACTAAACTGATACAGGTAATTCTCAT
Source organism: Lemur catta (assembly GCF_020740605.2). Taxonomy (NCBI): domain Eukaryota; kingdom Metazoa; phylum Chordata; class Mammalia; order Primates; family Lemuridae; genus Lemur; species Lemur catta. The sequence goes on along the minus strand of NC_059128.1, from coordinate 220,172,114 downwards.
TTAGAGGCAGTGTTCTGAGTTTGTATGTAAACTGAATGCTTAAAAATCACCACCTGTTTTTCCATAATGGGAAAAAAGATTTCTTAGCTTTTCAGGACTAATTTTAACAATGATGCCACTGTAATGCCACATATTTGCAAATATGTTCCTTTTCCAATATTTCCTATCTCAGTACATCATGCTTTTGTCCATCCAGTGGCTTAAGTCAGAATTCTGTAATCATTCCTGACACCTTTCTCTTTTTCCCCAATCTAATTCTATCAGTACTCAGTTTCTTGGCTCAAATATATCTTGCATCATGTCTCCTCATCTCCTCTGTCATTGCCTCTTGGCATCACTCTACAAATCTAATCAAATAACACAAGAAAAACTACATATAACATAAAATACAAACAAGGAAGCATAAAGCCAGCTTCATAATGCTGACAGCAAGAGAGCAAACGTAAACATACGACAACCCCTCCCTCCATTACAGGCAATTCTACTATGCAACAAAATACAACAGAGTACAATAAAACAATTTAGGATCTTTGACCATCAAAAAGAAGTAATATTGTATTTAGTACACTTACTTTTAAAAAGAAAAGCAAAAAAAAAAAAAGAAAGAAAACATTTATTTAAGGATTTATATTAAATGTTTTAAATAGTTTCCTTATCCATTATAATGTAAGATTAAATAAGCAGAGAGATTACTGGATATTTGTGTCACTAGAGTAACTAACTCCCTTTTGACTTCACAGAGATAATACTAGTATTGTCACACAAGCCTCCTAAGTTTCCATCTCTATGTCAGTGTAATCAATCTTACGTTGTTTTCCAGACTGCAAGCTCAGTTGAGATTTGCCAAGTACTATAAAAAATCACAAACTGGATCATAAACAACTTTTCAATTAAGCTATTAAATTACTTCTATGTGTCACATCCTGAATGTGGCCTTGGTCTTTCACCAGCCATTATCTTTTCCTCTAACGCTAGTGATATAAGCCAACGAGTATACCAACCTTTGGCACAGCCCTTGGATATATTATGTGGTTCACTAAGGCAGAAAAATCCTATTTTGGCCTGATACAAGTATGAAAAAATTTTTGACCCAGGGAAATATCATGGAATTAAGTAAAAGAAATATTGCAATAAAAAAGGTGTTAGGGCATTTCTTTTGCAATCAAACCCCTGGGTTTTTTCCTTTTTTACAAAGATCTTACCTTCAAAGTTAAACTCATGTCAAAGGTACTGTAAGTTTTTAAATAATATGCTAAAGAAAAAAGCCTAAACAATAGTTAAGAAAAAAAACCTCTCATTATTAATGAGGGAAGAAGCATAAGAATGGTCACTCTAGATTCACCTAGCAAATTTTTTATTATTAATAATATCATTTTTCATTGACAAATCATAATTGTATACATTTATGGGGCACAGTGTGATATTTCGATACATGTATACAATGTGGAATGATTAAATCAAGCAAAGTAACATATCCATCGTCTCACCACATCACTTTTTATAGTATGACATTTGAAACTTACACTCTTATTTTGAAATATACAATACACTGTTACTGACTATAGTCAATCTGCCACACAGAAAACATTTAATGAGTCACTATGTTATGAGGGTAGGGACTATGCTTTGTTCAGCTCTGTATACTTGTTACCTGGTACAGAGCACATAATAGGTGTTCAATAAAATATTTGTTTAAAAAAATGAGCAAGTAAGTAGATGAAACAAAAACTGTGGACTCAGAAATGAGTAAGGACACCCTGTGCTACATCTACAGAGCTCCATCTATAGTAAGACTACAACACAAATAACATACTGAAAAGCGGCCAAGATATAATTTTACCTTGGTGATTTTTTTTCTTTGAAGAACAAGCAAGCATTTAGATAAAATAAATCAAACCAGCTACTGAGGGGGAAAACTACATATTATGTTTACCAAACTATAGATAAATATTTTATGATTTAAGGAAAAAAAGCTGAGATGGATTACAACTGCAAAACAGAGTGCTTTAGAAATGTATACAACGACCTTAGACCTTTTTAGCCATTCTGAAGTATAAAATACTTATAATTTATGGTATTCTCCTTTCTATTTAAAAAAATACGTGCAAATTTATTATTTATCTATTTACCTATTATCTGCATGAACTTATGGATTTTCATTTTATTCAGTGGTTTATAATCCATTACAGTCCTTATTTATTTTGGTGCTTAAATTGTCCCAGATTTGACTATGGGAATTTCCCTTTAGGTTAACTCTTGTATCTTTTTGATATGCCAGCTTTAGTTTTATTTTATTATTATTACTATTTTAGCATTTCCTTATATTCTGGCACAACAAGATATTCCAGGCTTATCTTGCAACTTCCTTGCCCCAGGTCTAGAATCAGCTATTTCTCACTCATGTGCAATAGAAACTTCTGTGGCAAGTTATATTTGGGTAAGTGGGGAGGAGAGGAAAACCACCAATCTTGAAGGAAGCTGCAGAATTAAATGACTGTTTTTTTTTTCTGAGCCACTAAACTTTGGAGTGGCCTACTAAACAGCAGCTGGAAAGCAAACCAGAAATGAGTGAAGTGGAAGCAGAGTACTGCTATAACAAAAAACGTGAAACATCTGCCATTGGCTTTTGAATCAGGCAACAGGTATTGGGTATAAGAGGCCTCACAGTTGTAAGTAGAGGCCGGAAGGCAATGAAAACCTGCCATTGAAGGCTGGAGAAAAGGTACCCTAGTTCTGTTCTGGCAGAAGAATTACAGAAACTATAACTTGCAGTAACATGATATATAGAAAGGGAACCAAATGAATTTAAATCACCATAAACACATCTGGCTATCTGTTGTGAGTCTTATGTTAGCTGAAGCTATGGAATATTTGACAACAAAGGGTACTAAGTATTTATCTTAAATCTTAATGATGAAAAAGGATATGCATGTATTTACACAAACACATATATTCTAGCGTTTTTCTATCTAATTTCATTTTTCTCCCCTCACTTACTTGTAGGTATCATTTAAATACATTTCATATTTTTCTTTTTCAAATAATGTAGAGAAAACAAAAGACATCAACCAACTTAAAAGATCCTCTTAGCTTACTTAGGAAAGAATATGAATTTCTGCCTATTGTCCTCATTCTTATGTGGCAAAAAAAAAAAAAAAAAAAAAATTTCTGCCTAGGATGGGTTCTGGGTTCACATAAAATTGAAAAATGACCTCAATTTTAGCATCTACAAACTGTGATCCACTTCTTGCAATATTTTCATTCATTTTTCTTTTTTTCATCTTGAAATACTGATTACATACTCTGCCAATAAGGAATTTGCAAAACCATACCCTCAAACAATAAATACAATTTAGAGAAAAATTATTCTTTATTGAGACAAATGACATAACCAGATTTTAGTCCTGGCTCTACCATTTATTGCCATCTTAATCCCTAGAACATTTCAGAATCTAGTGCTTCCAGTGAGATGCTTTCAATTATTTTACTTTTTCTAAGATAAGAAGCATGGTAAGAAGTATCTTTTTCTAAGTCTCTCTCTCCCACTAACTGTTCAATAACTTTATGACTGCATGAATTAGTAGTGGTTGACTCCTACTTTCTGGGGACAAACATGGAGCCCAAAGACTTAACAATAATATGAATTCTTAAATCTAAAAAAATACTTTTGAGAAATGTTTATTAACTTACATGACATTTTTGCACCAGCTAATTTCATTTTCTAATTTTTTATTTCTGTTTGAGGCTATGAAGGTCACAAGGTCCAGAAAAAGAATATAATTATTTTACTGATATGTTATTACTTCTCATAAGGTGGCAAAGAAAAAATAAAAGGAAAAAAACCCTTTTAAATTCCTTATAATAGTTAATAACTTTTAAAAGAAAATAATTATAAAGGTCTAAGTAGAGTTTCAACAAACCTAAGTAGAGCTGAAAAAATCTTTAATTGCTCTCAGAGAAGTCTGCTCAATTTTGCCCTTTCAGATATAATCAGACTGTGGCAATCACCATTCCTGACTCTCTTTCTAGAGTTGCCTAAGGCAACCTTCTTTTTTTTTTCAGACCAGCGTCTGACTTTTATATAGAAGATGCCTGAGATCACTTCCTCTGACCCACCAGATCTAAGTCACACTATCTTCTACCCTTATTCTTCTCCCCATTTTCATGTGAACTATGAAAAATGTAGTAACATATCTGTTAAAAGGACCATTTATCTGAATCAACTAACATAAGTTAAATTCAGCTGAACCAATCAATACAAATATTTTAAATTTAAGTTCTCTATATCCACAAGAAGTCAGCTTTTACAGCTATTGTGCATGAGCAGGTTGCCTAAAACACACAGGAATAAGATACCAGTGACACTCATCCCAAATCTCTTATTTAAAAAAATAGATGTTTTGGACATTATATCTTGTCTGTGGAGAAAAGAGCTCTAGAGATTATCCTATCCTGGGGAAATTGAGACCCAGGGCTGGGTTTGGGACCCAGCCTCTTGCTGTGTGGCCCCAGACAACCTTCTTGCCATCTCTGTACCTCAGTTTCCCTACCTGTAAAAGAGGATGTTGAGAGGTCATAGATGTATATAGTCAGACACTTTTTAAGGTATTTGCTCAGCTTATAATGATCTTAATTTCTCTCATTCATATGGGCAGACCTTCCCTCCCTCCCTGATTTTTAGTCGCATATACCAGTGATTCTTAACACTAGAGAGGACCCTCTCAAAGGAAGTCACATTAAACTTTGGGCTCCCCCAAGTTATGAAAACCTGGAAGATGGCCCCTCTTTCAAAAGCCATCTCAAGCACAATCTCATTACACTTCCCTTGATTTGTCTAGGCACTCCCACTGTGTTTCTATTACTCTACTATAGTAGTAACTTCATGGTACTATAATCCTTCATTAAATTATAAATTCCTTGAGACTAAGAGCTTTGTGTCTTTAGCATCTTAATGCAATAACTGATCCTCAAGCTTATAAAAAAATAAAATTTATTTGCTAGAATTAAGTTAACTCAACATGCTAACATTGGGTATTTCCTGCTGATCAAATCTCTAACTTGCTATTTTATATTTTTCATTAAAAACTGCAAAATTATTTTTGAAAACAAAGTTTATTTGGTAGATAATTAGTTAATTAACTTTTAAAATGTGGTGTCCATGAAGGGAAGCATCAAAAAAAATCCTTGGTAGAGAAAATGTTGTAGAAGACATATCTACGCATCAGGTCAAATCACATCTACACCACCACCAACTCTCTGCAACATGAATTAAAAATAAAATGTGCTGAAAAGAAAAAAGGAAAAAAAAGAGGAAAAAAAGAAAAAATAATAAAACGGATAATCTGAGAAGGGATTAATATCCAGAATATATAAAAAACAACTACAACTCAATTTGTAAAAAAATTTAAAAGTAGGCAAAAGAATTAGCCAGTTTTCCAAAGATGTACAAATGGCCAATAAACATATGAAATGGTATCAACATTACTAATCATTAGGGACATGGGAATCAAAACCACAATGAGATATCACTTCACAAACATTTGGATGGCTATAATTAAAAAAAGAGAGAGAGAGAGAGAAAACAAGTGTTGGTAAGAATATGGAGAAAGAATTCTTGTGCATTCTAGTTAGAATGTAAAATGGTACAGCCACTGTGGAAAAGAGTATGGCAGTACTGCAACAACAAAAAAAATCAAACATAAAATTATGTTTATGCCCCATTTGATCCAGCAATTCCACTTCTCCACATATAACTAAAAGAATTAAAAGCGGGGACTTGAACAGATATTTGTACACCAATATTCACAGCAGCATTATTTACAATAGTTCAAAGGTAGAAATGAACCAAGTGTCTACCAACGGATGAATGGATACACAAAATGTGTTACATGCATGCAATGGAATGCTTTTCTGCCTTAAAAAAAGAATTAAATTCTGGTACATGCTACAACATGGATGAACTTTAAAAACATTATGCTAAGTGAAATAGGTCATACACCAAAGGACAAATATTGTATGATTCCATTTATATGAGGTACCCAGAATATTCAAATTCATAGAGATACAAAGTAGAATGGTAACCCAGAGATGGAGGAGAAGGAAGGTAATGAAGAGCTAGTGTTTAATGGATACAAAGTTTTAGTCTGAGATGATTAAAAAGTTGTGGAAATAGATATAGTTGGTGATGGTTCCTCAACAATGTAAATGTACTTACTACTACTGAACTATATACACTTGAAAAAGGTTAAAATCATAAATTGTAATGTATATTTTACCACAAAAATAAAAAAAATACTCAAAGTAGAAAAGATATATAATCTGCTTCCTTATATGTACCATAAAAAAATTCTCTCTAAAATTATTGGCTTTTCTAATAACCATATCTTGTGCCTCAGCAATAAACTGAATAATACAAAACTTACAGGAACAAAAATCCAAAGTATTCCTGAACTTCAAATCTCAAAAATTAGTCTCACAACTATGTAACAGAGATTGTCAGCTATTTATTAACTCTTTCCTTCCTAACCCCATTTCTTTTTGTCATGGACAAAAATGTTTAATATTCCATTCTATTTGGCTATGTGATTATGACAATAGGACTTATTTCTTTAAATCTCGATAACTTCGCCAGGAAAACCTAGGTTCATTCTACTCCAAACACAAATTAATGTTTTCAACAGTATGGCATTTATTAAGAAATGCTAGCAGTCAAAAAGTCTTATGTTCTTCTAATAACTCCTCAGGCCATTCCACACAATGACATCATCCTTAGCAAATAAAGCCCATTATGCAATACCCACATATACAGTACTGTCACTTTCTATGAGAAGTCACTGCTATGAATGTTAAAAGGGCCAGAGATTATGACAAATTATCTGTGTAACAGATTTTTTTAACACTGAGTAATGTAAAATTTTAGACTATTATAGGAATAATACCCTTTAATACATAAATAAATGGTAAATGCAAACTATAAAAATTTTCTAAAATACAGATTCAATATGAAATAAACTAAAAGGTGAAAGTCTTAACACACTGACTGCCATACTAGAAAAAAAAATTTCCCTGGGGCCACAGTGTTTTATTAAAACAAAAATGATCCTTTCTAATTTGTTATTTTTTACTGTTTTCTGTGATGATTAATATGCCACACAATCCATGTTTTTAGAATTGTCAATATTAATTGTAACAATCAGAAAATCAATAAGAACAAGCAAGATTTTCATAAACCAACTGAAGGGTTTTGCTTCATGAGGCCCTGGACTCAAAACTAGCCTGAGTTAAATACAACGCACATGGCAGTCAATGTACTAAGGAATGTCAAGGCCCTAAAGAATTATATAAAAATAGAAATTTGAAATATTGATAACTATTTAACAAATTATAATGATACCGTTCATGGTGCTTCCCACAGGCTAAAGAATATCAAGGAGAAAGAATACAAACAGTTGCCTGTTAAAAGAAGATACTGTGAGGACAGTTTATTACACTTTTGAAACTTTCCCTTTAAATTTGCCACATTTAAAAAACACGCTAAAAAAAAGATAAAAAAACAGTCTATATTTCAGTATTTCCTTTTTGTTTTCAACCATCTTTCCATTCGCATGAAAATTTTTTTGAAAGAATGCCATAAAAATTATTTTATTTTTGCTATTAATATTAATTATGTAACCCAAAGAGGTAAGAAAAGAGAATATTTTCTAATGCTTTTCATTCTAAAGTTATATTATTTTTATATGACTTATGGACTATCTTTTAAAAATTATTTTTAATTTTAATTTTTATCAAACTAGTAAATTTATATAATTTAAATGTTAATTAGAAGATAGAACAGACGTACTTTTCCCTACTTCTGCTAAGTACAACTACAAACACTAGACATTATATATAAAACAGATATGACTCTAAAAGGTTGAGAGAAGACAACTAGGACTCAAGGAACAACAGTGATGAATTCCTTGGGTTTTCTCTTTGCCTCACATTATCCCAGACTTGGAGCTAATGTCTCCAAGTTAGCAACCCAGAAACACCAATTGGCAGAGATAAATTTTTAAAAAGCCCCAACAAAAGCCTGCTCTCTCTAGTCAAAGGAACAGGAAAGGGGCAGCTTAGATAGAAAACTTTAACAACTATTCTACTCGCTAAACACCCCAGAAAAAACTGTGGCCTTACCACCACTAATGCCAGCAAGGGTTGAGTAGGGACCTGAACTTCCACCCTTACCAGACTGTAATAAGGCATTCTGTTGACTTCTCCCCTCTCCCTACTGGGGTGTTGTCCAAGAAGACCACATAGGGAGCTAGGACTTTCATCCTTGACAGACAGTAATGAGACCTATATGGAGGTCAGTGGAGACCATGTGGGGTCCCTGGACTTCCACCCCTACCCAGCAGTAATGAAACACCTCTCACAGCCCCACTGCTATGGTGTTACAGAAAGCCTAGGAGAAAGTCAGCACTTTCACCACCACCCAGCAGTAACATCCCCTTCCCTTCAAGTAACAAGTAGCAAGCACATGGGAAGTAGTAATGATATACTTCTACTCCTTCTAGCCAGGATGGTGTCAGTGGAGGCCTGGTGGGGAGCCAGGACTCCCATCCCTGCGCAGCAGAAACAAGGAGCCCTCCTGTGCACTCAGGTGTCAATGAAGGCCAAGGAGGAAACCTGGATCCTGTCAGGTCTACCTCTAGCTGGCAGTAATGAGGCAGCCACCTTCTTTCTCAGTCACAATGGTGCCAGAGGAAACCAGCTCAGACAGAAGGTTTAAATAGGATCCAGAGTCTTATAATACTCAAATCCAGATCCCAAACTGAATGAAAATCAATCCACAGATGCCAACACTGAGATGACGGAGATGTTGACAATCATAAAAATTCTTCAGTGAGCAATACAAACTCTCTTGAAACAAATGAAGGCCGGGCACGGTGGCTCACGCCTGTAATCCTAGCTCTGGGAGGCCGAGGCGGGTGGATCGCTCGAGGTCAGGAGTTCGAGACCAGCCTGAGCAAGAGTGAGACCCCGTCTCTACTAAAAAATAGAAAGAAATTATCTGGCCAACTAAAAATATATATACAAAAAAATTAGCCGGGCATGGTGGCTCATGCCTGTAGTCCCAGCTACTCGGGAGGCTGAGGCAGTAGGATCGCTTAAGCCCAGGAGTCTGAGGTTGCTGTGAGCTAGGCTGATGCCACGGCACTCACTCTAGCCCGGGCAACAAAGTGAGACTCTGTCTCAAAAAAAAAAAAAAAAAAGAAACAAATGAAAAACAGAAAGCCTCACCAAAGAAATAGAAAGTCTTAGTAAAGATGTAAAATATGAAGAAGAACCAATGGAAAATCTGGAACTGAAAAACACAATAACTGAAACCAAAAACTCAATGGATGCATTCAACAGCAGAATGGAGAGTACGGAGAAAAGAATCAGTAAACTTGGCCGGGTGCGGTGGCTCACGCCTATAATCCTAACCCTCTGGGAGGCCGATGCGGGTGGATCGCTCGAGGTCAGGAGTTCAAGACCAGCCTGAGCGAGACCTCGTCTCTACTAAAAATACAAATAAATTATCTGGACAATTAAAAATATATATATAGAAAAAATTAGCCGGGCATGGTGGCGCATGCCTGTAGTCCCAGCTACTCAGGAGGCTGAGGCAGTAGGATCATTTAAGCCCAGGAGTTTGAGGTTGCTGTGAGCTAGGCTGATGCCACGGCACTCACTCTAGCCCGGGCAACAAAGTGAGACTCTGTCTCAAAAAAATAAAAAAGAATCAGTAAACTGGAAGACAGTACAAGAGAATTATCCAATCTGAACAAGAGAGAGAAAGAAACTGGGCGGGGGGAATGACAAAAAAAAGAACAGAGCACCAGGGAGCTGTGGGACTATAACAAAAATCTAACATTCATGTCATCAGAGTCCTGGAAAAAGAGAAGGAGGGTGGGGCTGAAAAAGAAGTTGAAGAAAAAATGACTGAAAGTTTCCTCAATTTGGCAAAAGTCACGAACCTATGGAGTCAAGAAGTCAAACAAATTCCAAACAGGATAAACCCAAAGAAATCCACACCAAGACAAACTGTAGTCAAACTTCTGAAAATTAAAGATGAACAATCTAAAAAGCAGTGAGAGAGCAATAACTGAAATAACAGTGGATTTCATATTAGAAACCATGAAGGCCAGAGGAAGTGGCAGGACATCTTACAAATGCTGAAAGAAAAGACTATTCACCCAAAATCATATATCCAGCAAAATATTCTTCAAGAATGAAGGGAAAATCAAGACGTTCTCACAGATCTAACCTAAAAGAATGGCTAAAGGAAGTTCTCTAAATAGAAAGGAAATAGTAGAAGAAAGAAATCTTAGAACATCAAGACAGAATTACAGAGTATTTATTAGTTTCTTGGGGCTGCCATAAGAAAATATTACACGCTAGGCAGCTTCAACAACAAATTTATATTCTCACAATTCTGGAGGCTAGAAGTCTGAGATCTAGGTGCTGGCAAGATGTCTCCACAGGAACTTTCCTCTGTGTCTGCCTTTGTCCTAATCTCCTCTTAGAGGAACAGCAGTTGCACTGAATTAGAGCCCACCTAAATGATGCCATGTTAACTTAATCATCTGTTTAAAGGCCCTATCTCCAAACACAGTCACATTCTAAGGTACTAAGGGTTAGGACTTCAATGTATAAATTTTGGGGGAGGCACAATTCAGCCCATATACACACAGCAAGCAAAAATAAAGGATTTTTGTGAGTTTTTCAAATTATATTTGATGGTTGAAGCAAAAATATAACACTATTTGATGTGATTCTAAATGTATGTAGAGAAAACACTTAAAATGATTATAACAGGGAAGGTGAGGGGACATAAGGGTAGTAAGGTTTCTATACTTCACCTAAACTGATAAAATGATGAAACAAATAGACTGATAAGCTAGGTATATATAATGTAATACCTAGGACAACAATTAAAAGAGCTATACAAACAGATATACCAAAAAACACTACAGATAAATAAAAAAAAGAAATTCTAAAAAAAGCTCAAGAAATCCACAAGAAGGCATGAAAAAGAACACAGAAAAAAAAACAAAAGGACCAAAAAACAAAATGGCAGACTTAAGCCCTAACATAATAATTACATTAAATTTAAATGATCTAACCAAAAGACAGAGATTAAAGCAGATACAAAAACATGATGTAACTATATGCTATGTACAAGAAACTTTCAATTATACGGATATAAGTAAGTTGAAAGTAAAAATTAGCACCTCAAACAGCAGATATCTAATCCCTCCTAACTCCCAATACTTATTCCCCAAAGGCAACCACTTTCAACTCTTTTAGGTGTTCGTTTATATGTAACACACTTATATTGTTATTTCTTTTCTTTTTTTTTTTTCTTTTGAGACAGAGTCTCACTCTGTTGCCCGGGCTAGAGTGCTGTGGCATCAGCCTAGCTCACAGCAACCTCAAACTTCTGGGCTCAAGCAATCCTCCTGCCTCAGCCTCCTGAGTAGCTAGGACTACAGGTGTGTGCTACCACACCCGACTAATTTCTTCTAATTTTAGTATAGATGGGGTCTTGTTCTTGCTCAGGCTGGTCTCAAACTCCTGACCTCAAGCAACCCTCCTGCCTTGGCCTTCCAGAGTGCTATGATTACAAGTGTGCCCAACAGTTGTTCTTGAATTTCAAATTTTTAATACTACTACCATGGACAATGAATATTTAGTCTTTTATATCCTTTACACTCCCATTGCATAAACTTCCCACCACTATCCTCCCTATATAGCTGTTGTCATTTTTTTGAGGATATCATTAATTCACTGTTTACATTATTATGACTGCAAAAATAAATACACATAAGTAGATTCAAGTGAAATCCTATGGTCATGTTCTTTTCTTGTACAACTTTTTGTTTCCCCCGAATTTTCTTAGTTTTCTTTTTATCTATAGTGAATTAATTTCCAAACTCTTTAACAACTGAAAATCTCCTCGTATTATATTAAAACGAATCAGGCACTCTATTAGCTTTTCTTTTTAAGAAATGCTTACTGGAGTCCCTTGTCCTGCTGCTGCAACCAAATCCAATTGTTCTCTAGATCTGTTGCACAGTCATTGTTCTGGAAATTCTCTTCATTATCGTTATGGGAATTCCTTTTGCCTCTGTCATGTGTTTGATTCCCCTACCTAGATCCATCTTGGTAGATCTTATCCTTGAGTTGTTTTAAAAAAAAAAGATAGAGAGGACATAGGAAGTTTTACAAGTCTGAAAATTACATTACTCTAGCCTCACATTTGGCTGGTAGTTTGGCTCAGCAAAAAATTCTTTTTTTTTTTTTTTTTTGAGACACAGTGTCACTTTGTTGCCCTGGCTAGAGTGAGTGCCGTGGCGTCAGCCTAGCTCACAGCAACCTCAAACTCCTGGGCTCAAGCCATCCTACTGCCTCAGCCTTCCGAGTAGCTGGGACTACAGGCATGCGCCACCATGCCCAGCTAATTTTTTCTATATATATTTTAATTGTCCAGATAATTTCTTTCTATTTTTAGTAGAGACGGAGTCTCGCTCTTGCTCAGGCTGGTCTCGAACTCCTGACCTTGAGCTATCCACCCGCCTCGGCCTCCCAGAGTGCTAGGATTACAGGCATGAGCCACCGCGCTGGGCCAGCAAAAAATTCTTGATCGAAGTTTTTCCTTAAGAATTTTGAAGGTTTGCGCCATTGTCTTCAAGTTTCCAGTGTTGCTTTACAGAAATCTGACAGACACCATTTGAGGCCTGCATTGTTTTTGTTTTTCTAGAAGCTTTTGGGATCTTCTTTTTATCCTTGTTTGAGCTAGGCCAGACCACAAAGTCCGATCTGGGTTTTAAGATTAACAAGAATAAAGTCATGTGGACTAAGGATTGCTTTCATTTTGACACCCAAGCAGCAAGTAAGTAATGCAAAGGATATGTAAAGATGCAAGTGAGTAGATTTACCTTCTAGGTGCCTCCCATATGTATCACAAAGGCTCATCCAAAATGTAGTGGTTTATTCACCTGATGAAGAATAAGAAATCACCCTGGGCTTGATGCCTTTCGTATCATTAGGCTAAGGGAGAATCCTGTCACCATCAAGGGTCTAGTTACCACTTTATTGGACAATGCTTGCTGTATAATAATCACAATTTCATGATCTGTACCTTACTGAATCACTAACCCTACACTGACAAGCAGGCTTGTCAATGCATGGTCTACGATGTTGGTGTTCTGAAATTTGACAAGGTGCCCTGATGTATATCTTTTTATTCCCTTCTTTTCATTGTGCAGAATACTTGGTGGGCCATTTTAATCTAGAGACTTGTGTGTGTTCTTCAGTTTTAAAAAACTGAAATGAATTATTTTTTGGATAATTTCCTCTCATTTGTATTCTGTTTTCTCTATCTGGAACTCAGTCAGATGTTGAACCTCTCAGCTTGTATTTTTCTGCTTCCTTTTCATTTCTGAACCCTTCTGCTGAATATATTAATTTTTGCTAGATATAATACTTTCAATTCCAGGAGTTCTTTCCTGTCCTCTGAACTCCTATGTTCCCTTCTTATAGAACCCTATTATATTTCATGCTTGCAATATCTTCTTTTCTGCATTTAAGACTACTAATTCTAGATTTTTGGAAGTTTTTTTATTGTTTTCTGTACTGTTTTTTCTGGGTTCCTTTTATTATTTTTTTGTCTGTCTTTGATATCAGAGATATTCCTCAAGTATCTAGTGGTATTTAGTTTTCCTTTCATATTTAAAAACACAACACTAAAATTCTGGCTGGAAGTCTTATAAAAGGTATAATATGCAGGGAACTGGCTGTTTTGTTTGAGGTCTATAAATATCAATACCTTAAAGTCTTTTCTCTTAGGCTCCCCCCAGAGTTTCTCCAAATAGGAAAACTCCAATATTCAGAGTATTCTACTATACATTCTTCTCCTTTAAAAATATGATAGTGGTAAGAGCCTTAAAAAAGTCTTACTGTAGGTCTGGCATGGTGGCTCACGCCAGTAATCATAGCACTGGGAGGCCAAGGCGGGAGGATGGCTTGAAGTCAGGAGCTCAAGACCAGCCTGATGGAGAGTCAGGCCCGTCTCTACTAAAAATAGAAAAATCAGCCAGGCGTGGTGGTGCACGCCTGTCATCCCAGCTACTCGGGAGGCTGAGGCAGGAAAATCGCTTGAGCCCAGGAGTTTGAGGTTGCTGTGAGCTAGGCTGATGCCACAGCCTCTATAGCCCAGGTGACAGAGTGAGGCTCCATCTCAAAAAAAAAAAGTCTTACTGTAAAAGTTATCAGGGATGGTCCACATATCATGTTTCATCAGTCTGTATACATTCATTGGGGAAAAGCCATCATGTATTCTGAGTGATTTGGAAAAATGGCTTTCTTTTTTCCCCCCAGTTATGTTTTTCACATATCCTAGGAAAGTGGGATGCTGAAAAATGTATGTAGGTTGATAAAATTTTGGTACATATTTCCTAAGCTGGACCATGATAAAAATTATAAAGAAACTTAACAAGAGAAATGAAAAATTAAACCAAACTCAGAATTCCAATTTAATGTAGCTAAGAGAACTATCCTTGCAGTCTTATAGACCTGGGTTCTAGTCTTGTTTTTTTGGTGACATATGTTGAACAGGGACAATGTGAAAGTTACTTACTTGCGAAAGGTAAACATTATATAATAAAAAAAATGAGAACTCTATTCTTTGAAAACAAAATGTTTTATAAATACAAGGCATTATTATCATGATGGAAACTTTCCTGCCAAACATGAAATTATTATTTTGTTACTTCTCACTTCAAATAATAAAAAAAATCTAAAGACAACTAAAGAATTTCTCTAGAAGTTTTGAAAGAAAATCCTTAAAATGACAACCAAAAAATTCAAAGTAAAACAAAACTCTCAAAGTATATAAATTCAGGAGGTAACTAAATCATAGATTACAAAAGATGTCTTTAACAAAAAACTCTAGGAAAACGTGATACCAATTACCAGTAGTAACCAGTCAACCATCTTTACTGTTTATATTAGAAGGAAAAATGTCAATTTAGAATCATGGCAGTATATCAATCTAATCCTATTATATATGTATTTTATGATATCATATTGAAATGTAAAATAAGACTGACAAAATTAAAAACATTTTAAAATAAACAGGAATTGGTTTCTTTTAGATTCAAAAAGCATACCTGAAGGCCGAGTGCAGTGGCTCACGCCTATAATCCTAGCACTTGGGAGGCTGAGGCGGGTGGATCATTTGAGCTCAGGAGTTCAAGACCAGCCTGGGCAAGAGCAAGACCCCATCTCTACTAAAAATAGAAAGAAATTATCTGGCCAACTAAAAATATATAGAAAAAATTAGCTGGGCATGGTGGTGCATGCCTGTAGTCCCAGCTACTCGGGAGGCTGAGGCAGTAGGATTGCTTGAGCCCAGAAGTTTGAGGTTGCTGTGAGCTAGACTGACGCCTCAGCACTCTAGCCCGGGCAACAGAGTGAGACTCTGTCTCAAAAAAATAAAATAAAATTTAAAAAAAAAGCATACCTCAAAAGCTATATCCATGCCTAGAACACTGCCTGGAACATAGGCACAGAATACATTTTTGCTAAATAAAGAAATGTGGCACTAAAGGAAAAGGATGGAAAAAATAAAGGAAGCTAACACTAAGCACACATATGCACTGGATGGAACCTTTGCTAATTCTATATTATACAGCTATAATATTGTTGAATCCACAAGACCTCTTTTGAGGTAGACATTGCACAGATGAGGAAAACTTCCATTCAGTAAGGAAACTTGCCTATGGGTGACACAAAGCTAGTAAGGAATTGAATTGAAATTCAACCCTAGATTTTTCTGAATTCAAAGCCAATGCATAAGTATACCAGCTCTTTTGTAAAACATTTACCATAAGTTATTATTTTAAAAGGCTGAAAAACAGGTACATGATTAATAGGCATCTCAATTATTCCAGTAAAAATCAGGGATTTTGTAAGAGATACTATTTAACACAAATATTAGATACCATCATTAAATTACTTCTTCAGACACAGAGACTCTCACTAAATATTACCTTTTAAGATGCATTGGGATTATAGGTTAGTTAACTATGGTATGCTAGTACTCTGCATGTTACTGGACTGGATTTTCCTTTAGATCTTAAGATACGAAGGTCAAAAAATTATAATGGGAAAAGATGGGGGCTATTTTTCTGAGTCTTACTCGTGCTCCCTGCCCTACCTTCTAATTATCTCCTGCAATTTTTATTCCTTTATTTTCTCGGGGTGGAAATCATTATAATTTTTTTAGTATTCAATAAAACTTTGAATAAAATATCTTCATATTACTATCAGCATTTTACCCCCTCCCCACCCCAAATGATTCCTAAAAAGTAACAGGAAGCTATTCAGTTAAAAAGAAAAAAAAGTATGGGGGTAAGCTATGGTGTGCCCAATATAATTGTATATTGGTAGAACAGGTCTAAGATTTCTAGTCCAAGACAACAATTTCAGCATTTGCAATCAAGAATAACAGTTGGGTTTTTTTTTTTCCCCCTTTCCCAAGAGAAAATAAATGATTGGTTTTTGTAATTATCTCTGTGTGTTTCTACGTTTGTCCGTATTTGGAAAATGTACTAAGAAATCTGAATATAACATTACTATGAAGTTGCAGCTGTGACATAGTTGTCATGTTGCAGTAAGGCTTGTTCCTCCAGAAAACATACATGAGAATAAAAATAATTCAATACTTTGATACATACTGTAATGATAATAATTACATAATAAGTTAAGAAAAATGGAAAGTTATGGGTTATGTCTAGAACCTGGAAATGCAAAGAACTGCCTTTTGGACAAGGCAGCATAATGTAAGACAGCAAAGAATTTACTGATTCTGCAAAGGCCACAATAGCTCATAGAGGCAAAGATTTTATGAAATAAATCAATACTACTTATTGTGGATAATAAAATTATTTTACCTTAAATTTAACTAATGTCTGTTAAATTACCTTGTAAGTTAGTTTAAAAACCTCAAGTTTATGCTAGAAAGTCATTATGGGCCAGGTGTGGTGGCTCATGCCTGTAATCCCAATGCTTTGGGAGTCCAAGGCAAGAGGATCACTTGAGGCCAGAGGAATCAAGACCAGCCTGGGCAACACAGTGAGACCCCATCTCTAAGAAAAGTGTTAAAAATGAGCTGGGCATGGTGACACATGCCTGTAGTCTCAGCTACAGAAGAGGCTGAGGCAGGAGGACCCTCTGACCCGCAGGACTTGAAGGCTGCGGTGAGCTATGAGCCTGAGCAATAGAGTGAGACCCTGTCTCTAAAAAAACACCAAAATGCAAATATACCAATGAGAAATAGAGCCTTGCTTCTTGTTTAACAATTTGGTGTAGAAAGCTCTGATCATTAGGAACGAATTAGGGACAAGCTAACTTAAGACAACTGAGCTCTGGATACACGCTGCAATTTCTGCACTGTGGATACTTTACCAAATCCAATAGGGTCACATACAGAGGTTTTTTTTAGTATTCCAGTGTAACTTAGGTAGGGGTCCTCCTGAGGCAAGGCACAGTCTAAAAGGACTTGCTAACATCACACTTAACTCTTGCCATATACATATCCATGATGTGTCCAGCACATCGTAACCTAGAAACAAGGTAACTGGTGTCATAACCTTCTTCTTTGCTTACCGTACCCTCAAAATGGAGTCTTTTTTTTTTTTTTTTTTTTTAGTAGACTGGTGTTGAGAGTATTCAATTTGGTCACCCTATGTTGTATGGGGTTAGACTAACTGGTGTCAATTATTTACTTGCCTCAGAGATCCTCTGGAAAAAGAGCCACATTTCCTGGAACTCTCCAGGATATCAAAATCCACAGATGAGAAAAATAACTCTCAAACCACATTTGTCCTTTGCTCTCACACCAGACACAACAACAATCAACACAAGAAGATGTCTGTGACCCAAAAATACGTGGGGATTTCTCCAAACCAGGAAGCAAGCAGTCAATTCTGCAGCAGACACCAGCTGAGTGTTCTTCAATTCTGACACTATCTACCTGGATGTAGCATCAGATTCCACAGGGTGAGGGCTCAGTCCCCAAGATTGTCTCTCTCCAGTCAGTCACGAGTCGCCAATCCAGGCCTCTGGAACTTCTGACCAACCAGCTTCAAGTTGGGGTTCCCACACCCTCTCTTTGAATTCAATTAATTTGCTGGAGCAGCTCACAGAACTCAGGGAATCATGATTACTGGTTTATTATAAAGGATATTACAAAGGATACAAAGAAGAGATGCATCGGGTGAGGTATGGGAGAAGGGGCACAGAGCTTCCATGCTCTCCCTGGTGCACCATCCTCAAAGAACCTCCGTGCATTTAGCTATCCAGAAGCTCTCTGAACCCAGTCCTTTGGAGGTTTTATGGAGGCTTCATTACATAAGCATAATTGACAACTGTATAGAAATGTGACTGGACAAAAAGGGTATAATCTCATGCTAATAAATTGAGTAGGAAAACTCAGCAAGGACTATTCAGATTCTTCTGGCCTCTCTATGCAGCATTCTTTCCTTCGGGTATGGGGCAGGACCCTCTCTGGAAGGAGGTGTGACTGAACAACCAGATTAGCGTCCTGCCCTGGGCAGGGAAAAGGAGGGCGAGAGAAGTTCAGAGAGAGATATTGTTTCCTGAGGCCTGCTCCTGAAGCCTAAAACTCTCCAATATTATAACAGAAGACTGTAACAAGGGCTTTGAGAGTTAGGAGCCAGGAACCTTAAGTGAAAACTAATACAGATATAGATATTATAATATCACAATGAATACTTTAAAACTTTGATGAAAGAAATCGAAGATGACACAAATAAATGGAAAGATATCTCATATTTATAGCTTGGAAAAATTAATACTGTTAAAATACCCCTATTACCTAAAGACATCTAAAGATTCAATGCAACCTATCAAAATTCCAATGACAGCTTACACAGAAATAGAAAAAACAATCCTAAAATTCATATGGAACCACAAAAAACTCCAAATAGCCAAAGCAATCTTCAGCAAAAAGAACTAAGTGAGAGGCATCACACTACCTGATTTCAAAGTCTACTTACAAAGCTACAGTAATTGAAAGAGTGTGGTACTGGCATAAAAACATACAAAGACCAATGGATCAAAACAGAGAGCCTAGAAATAAATCTACACACTTATGGTCAAGGGATTTTTAAAAAAGCTGCCAAGAATACACAATGGAGAAAAGACAGTCTCTTTAATAAATGGTGTTGAGAAAACTGGATATCCACATGCACAAGAATAAAATTAGACTGTTATCTTATACCATATATAAAAATTAACTCAAAATGTATTAAAGACTTAAATGTAAGACCTGAAACTATAAAACTACTGGAAGAAAACATAGGGGGAAAAATTTCATGACACTAGTCTAGGCAATGATTTTTTGGATGTGATCCCAAAAGCACAGGCAACAAAAGCAAAAATAGACAAATGTGATTATATCAAACTAAAAAACATCTGCACAGCAAAGGAAACAATCAACAGAGTGAAAAGACAACCTACGGAATGAGAGAGAATATATGCAAACCGTATATCTGATAAGGAGTTAATATCTAAAATATGTAAGAAACTCAACTCTATAGCAAGAAAACAAATAACCCATTTAAAAAATTGGGCCAAAGACCTAAATAGACAATTTTCAAAAGAAGACATACAAATGGCCAACAGATATATGAAAACATGTTCAACATCACTAATCATTGGGGAAATGCAAATTAAAACCACAATGAGGTATCTCACACTTGTTAGAATGGCTACTACTAAAAAGACAAAAGATAAGTGTTGGTGAGGATGTGGAGAAAAGGGAATCCTTATACACTCCTGGTGGTAATGGAAATTAGTATAGCTATTAAGAAAAACAGTATGAAGATTCCTCAAAATATTCAGATTAGAACTACCACATATGATCCAGCAATCCCAATACTGGGTATACGTATCAAATGGAAATGAAATCAGTATGTTGAAGGGCTATCTGTACTTCCATGTTCATTGCACCATTATTCCTAATAGCCTAGATATGGAATCAACCTAACTGTCCATCAACAGATGAATGGATAAAGAATATGTGATATATATACACACAACATAATACTACTCAGCTTTTAAAAAGGAAATGCTGTCACTTATGATAACATGGATGAACATGGAGGACATTATGTTAAGTGATATAAACCTGGTACATAATACTGGATCATCTCACTTATATGTGAATCTAAAAAAGTCAAATTAACAGAAGCAGAAAGTAAAATGGTAGTCACCAGAGACTGCGGGTGGAGGGATTGGGGAGATATTGGTCAAAGGATCCAAAATTTCAGTTAGGAAGAATAAGTCCAAGAGATCTATTGTATATCATGGTGACAACAGTTAATAAAAATATATTGTATACTTGAAAACTGCTGAGAGTAGATTTTAAGCATTCTAACCACAAAAAAAGGTCTAGGAGGTAATGCATATGTTAACTAGCTTAGTTTAACCATTCCACAATGTATACATATATCAAAACAACATGTTGTATACCATAAATATATAAAATTTTTATTTGTCACTTAAACAAACACTCAAAAGGCATTTGGCATTATACAGGGTGTTGTACAATAAAAAGATTGTAAAACAGAACCTGCTATAATAAGTGGAACCCTAAAAGGGCCATGCAAGCTTTCCTACCTGCTATGATTTGAATATTTGTCCCCTCCAAAACTTATGTTGAAATTTAGTTGCCATTGTAACAGTATTAAGAGGCGGAGCATTTAAGAGGTGTTTAGGTCATGAGGGTTCCACCTTCATGAATGGACTAATGCCATTATTTTGGGAGTGGCTTCTCCCTTCTTGCTCTCTCTTTCCCTCTCTTTGCTCTTCTGCTATATGATGTCTTTTGCCATGTTATCATGCAGCAAGAAGGCCCTCACCAGATGCTGGGCTCTCGATCTTGAACATTCCAGCATCCAGAATTGTGAGCAATTATGTTCATTATAAACCACAGTCTGTGGTATTGTTATTGCAGCACAAAATGGACTAAGACAGAAATTGGTACCACAGGAGTGATGAGTTGCTATAACAAATACCTGAAAATGTGGAAGTGGTTTTGGAACTGAATAATGGGCAGAGCCTGGAAGAGTTTGGAGGAGCAGGCTAGAAAAAGCCTCTAGTGACATAAACAGAGCAGTAAGGGTGATTCTGGTGAGCTCGCAAAAGAAGAGAAGAGCTATAGGGAAAGTCAGAATCTTCTTAGAGATTACTTAAGTAGTCATGGCCAGAATGCTGGTAGAAATGTGAATGTTATCATGTGATCAATTCTTATGAGGTCTCATAGGGATATGAGAAACAAGGCATTAGAAACTGGAGGAAAGGCCATCCTTGTTATAAAGTGGCAAAGAACTTGGCTGAATTGTGTGCATACCTGGAGGCTTTATGGAAGGTAGAATTTAAGAGCAATGAATGAGGCTATCTGGATAAACTAGGATATTTGTTGGAAGAAATGTGTATGCAGCAAAGCAGTGAGTGGGCTATGTGGCTTCTTTTAATTGCATATAATAAACTGAGAAAGGAGAGAAATGATGTAGAAATAGGATCTATAATTTGAAAAAAAGCAGAACATAAAAGATTTGGAAAAGTTTCAGCCTTGCCATGTATAGAACTAAAAAGCATGCAAAGGTGTGCCAAGTGACTCTCTGATAAATGGATTAGCATGAATAGAAGGAAGACAGGTGCTATTCATCAAGACAATGGGAAAATGTCCCCAGAGCATTTCAGATAGCTTAAAGACAGCCCCAAGAATAGCTCAGGGTGCCAGAGGAAAATCAGCATTCACTGTCCTGCACAGCCTTGAATCTCCGCTCCCCACATTCTGGTGCAGTGTCCCACTGCTGCCCTAGCTGTGGCTTAAGCAGCCCCAGGTGTGGCTTATGCCACTGCTCTCAGGGTACAAACAGTGGCATCCACATGGTGCTGACTCTGCAGACATGCAGAGTGCAGTAGCTGTGGGGCCAGGCCGCCTCCATCTAGATTCCAAAGGATGCCTCAAAGGGCCTATGGGCCCAGGCAAAGAACTGAAGAGAGTCTCTACTAGGACAATGTCGAGTAAAGCTGCAGGGATAGGGCCCTGAGACCCCAGAACTGTAAAGCCACCAGTGTGCAACACCAGCCTGGAAGAGTACAAGCCTGCTGCATGGCTGTGCCAAGCATATCCATGGGGACAGGGTTGTTCAAGGCCTTTGGGGGTCCAACCTCCATCAGAGTATGCTCAAAAGGTGGAACATGGAATCAAAGGAGATTATTTTAGAGCATTAAGATTTAATGCTGTTTGTTCTGTTGCATTTTGGACATACTTGGGAACAGTTATTCCTTTTTTCTTGTCTATTTCTCCCTTTAGAATGGGAATGTCCACCTTATGCCTGTCCCACCACTGTATTTTGAAAACAAGTAACTTGTTTTTATTTCACAGGCTCACAACTGGAGAGGAATTTGTTTCAGGACAAATCGTGCCTTGAGTCTCACCCATATCTGATCCAGATGACTTTGGACTTGGACTTTTGAGTTGATACTGGGATGAGTTGAGACTTTGGGGCATATTAGAATGAAATTAATGTATTCTGTATGTGAGAAAGACATGAGTCTTGGACGGCCAGGGGCAGAAAGCTATGGTTTGAATGTTTGACCTCTCCAAAATTCATGTTGAAATTTAGTTGTCATTGAAACAGTATTAAAAGGTGAGACCTTTAAGAGGTACTTAGGTCATGAGGGCTCCACTCTCATGAATAAAATAATGCCATTAGCATGGGACTGGGGTGGCCTCCTTTTGCTTTCTCTCTCCCTCTCTATGTCCTTCTGCCATGTGATGCTTCTGTCATGCTATGATGCAGCAAGAAGGACTTGCCAGATGCCGGCCCCTTGATCTTGGACTTCCCAGCCTCCAGAACTATGAGTCAATATATTTCTGTTCATTATAAATTACTGAGTGTGCAGTATGATATTATAGCAGCATAAAATAGACTAAGACACCACCCTAATCCCTGGGACTATGAATACAGGATATCATACCCTAATTATCTTCCTTATGAGAAAGAAGGAATTCTGCAGATATAATTAAGTTTACAAATCAGTTGACTTTAGAATTAATCAAAAGAGAGACAATCTCAATAAACCCAATCTCAACACATGCATTCTCAGATGGCAGCAGAAGAGGAAGTCAGAGAGACTGGAAATGCAAGGGTCCAACACACCATCATTGGCTTAAAGATGGAGGGATGTTGTAAGGAATGCAGATGGCTCTAGGCTGACAACCAGCAAGGAGATAGGTACCTTAGTCTTATAACCACAAGGAATTGAATTCTGTCAAAACTTGAATGAGCTTGGAAGCAAAATCTTCTCCAAAGCCTCCAGATAAGAGCCCAGCCTTCCAACACATTGATTTTGACCTTGTGAGACCCTGAGTAAATAACTCAGCTGAGTCCAGGCTCCTGACCTATATAACTGCAAGATAATAAACAGGTGTTGTTTTAAGCTGCCAAATTTACAGTAACTTGTTATGCAGCAATAGCAAACTAACATGCTTCCTTCAAGGAGCTGCCAATCTAGTAGGAGGAAAGACTACAGTATTGTTCAATGTGACAATAAAAAAGCGTGCACAGAGTATTAAGGAAGCAAAATAAAAGAAGTGCTTAACTGGGGAGAAGGGATGGTAGGGAGACAGGAAGAAGAAAAGGAAAAGAGAAGATCGAAAAGAAGAGGTGCTATGAGAAATACATGAGTTAACAATGAAGAAGTTAGCCTAAATAAATAGAACATATATAAAGAAAAGAGAATAAAATATAAATGTACAATTTAAAAAAAGAAGTGAACAATCACATAATCACCACCTAGGTTATAGAACAGAATATTTCCAGTACTTCAGAAATACATCCCCAGCCCCCTTTCCTAATCAAAACTTTTTCCTTCTCCCCCAAAGATAACCATTATCCTGATTTTTATGGTAATCATTTCCTTGCTTTTCGTTATAATTTTAGCACTTATGTACGTTTTTTTCTGTTTTTGAACTTTCATTTTCACTGCTGTGAAATCATATACAGTTACCACAACTGATTTATCCATTATATTGATGATCATCAAGTCGTTTCTAGTTTGTCAAATAAGAATAATGTCATGGATGTTCTTATACATATAACCTGATACACATATACACAAGAGCACCTGGGGTATATATCTCAGAGTGGAATTTCTGGGTCATAGAATATGTACATTTTTAACTGTACTGCATAGTGCCAAACTATTTTTCAAATGCACACTCCCATCAGCATTGTATGAGTGTCCCCATTGCACCACATTCTATCCAGTGCTTGTTATTATCAGCTTTTAAAGTAGTCCCACTACATGGTTTTATTTTCCATTCTCTTCATTATTAATGAGGTCGAACACCTTTCAAATATTTACTGGCCATTTGGAATTCCTCTTTAGTATCAGTTCAAGTGTCTTCTCAGTTTTCTACTGGGTTGTCTTTTTCTTACTTGTTTGTAGGAAATATATACATATTCTGGATATAATCTGTTTGTTGTATTTATTGGAAATCTCGTATGTTGTGGCTTATCTTTTTACTCTATGATATGCAAATCATTTCTTAAAAACCTGTTTTTAATGGAAAAATCTATCACCTGTTTTTTGTAGTTTAAATCCTTGGTTTAAGACTTACTTCAAACAACAAAAATCTAGAAACTCAGAATAACAAAGAAGAAAGTTAAAAGTGAAGTAAGGGGCCGGTGTGGTGGCTCACGCCTGTAATCCTAGCATTCTGGGAGGCCGAGGCGGGTGGATTGCTCAAGGTCAGGAGTTTGAGACCAGCCTCAGCAAGAGCGAGACCCCGTCTCTACTAAAAATAGAAAGAAATTATCTGGACAACTAAAATATATATATAGAAAAAAATTAGCCAGGCATGGTGGCGCATGCCTGTAGTCCCAGCTACTGGGGAGGCTGAGGCAGTAGGATCGCTTAAGCCCAGGAGTTTGAGGTTGCTGTGAGCCAGGCTGACACCACGGCACTCATTCTAGCTCGGGCAATACAGCGAGACTCTGTCTCAAAAAAAAAAAAAAAAGTGAAGTAAGGAAATACCTTAAATTTTTAGGACTAGTTTGATTCTAAAATTAGTAGCATTGCATTTGATATCACTGGCTACTTTAGAAATTCAAACTAATATTCCTTTGTGCGAATTACGTTTACCATACATTTTCCCAAGCATGAGTGGAATAACTGTTTTATAAATGAACTGAAAAGAATTATAAACATGTATATTACTATACTACCTAAAAGTTAACATGTATACTATTATACTACCTAAAAGTTATATTTTATGTTATGAGATAACATTAACCACCCAAATATAGCCACTGTAAAAGGAATTGGAACCTAGGAAATCCTTGGCCCCTACACTGCTGCCATTCATCTAGTCTCAACATTCATTTTTGTGGTCATCTATGACTCATCTTCTCACCCCTCCTGAAGGCACTATCCTACTGTTTCTCTTTCTTTTTTAAAAAACAATCCCAGTATAGTTCAGTGTAGTTTTCCCCCTGAAACATAAACTCTTACTTCAGATACCTTTATATCCAACAGCCATGATTTCCCTCAGAGTCTGTCTCTCTTTATAAAGGTGTTTGTGTGTGAATGTGAGAGAGAGAAGGGGGGGAGGAGGGAGGAGGAGGGAGAGGAGGAGGGAGGAGAGAAGGAGAGAGAGGGAGGGGGAGAGAGGGAGGGGGAGAGAGGGAGCAGGGGGCGGAGAGAGAGAGAGAGAGAAATATTAGTAACAATTCTTTTTACCTCCTAAGTCTCTTTCCCATTTTGTCAGTACAATTATAAGACTTGTGCTTGTTTCTGAGGCAGAAAAGAAAGGAACAAGTATGTGGATGAGAATATATTAGAGCTATAGATTTTTCATTTCAAACACGAGGTATAGTTATAAGAGGGGGAGTTATAAAGTTATAAATGTTATTGCTTCCTGAGATGTGATCTTCATATCACGCATTTGAATTTTGAATGCATATTTCCATAGAAGCTTGGTTACAAAGGATTATATCCATACTTCTGAAACTGAGGTATGTATGGGGAGTAGATTACAGAAAACCAACAAAACAAATATTATAGAAACTTACTTTTGTTTCCTCTGATGATTGGTAACTCAAAAACCATAAACTCATATTAAATCACGCATAAAAATATACAGTGTAATTCTTAAGAAATCTCCAAGCCTTTAAATTTCAATTTCCTTACACAGCAACTTCAAGCTCCATACCCTAGACCGTACCTGACGTCAGGGGTAGTTCAATAAAAATTTATGTCATTATTTTCCCCACTTCAACTGCCCCCCCTATAGAGAAAGACATAAGAGAGATTGTGACTATTAAGTATAAAGTGGTATGAAATAGGAATTAAGCTGAATTTCACGTTTAAAAAAAAAAACAGATTTTTGTGGGTGGCCTGTAAACCTAGCCAGGCTACAATACATAACACTTTCTAAAAGGAAATGTTTTGACTTCAGCTTGTAAAATAAGTTTGTGTTAAGTTTTCAAAATTGCGTATTATTTCTTTGAACAATTCCACTTCTAGGAATTTACCCAAAGGAAATAAGAACGTAAGCAAAGAGTTATATAAAAGGATATTCATCGTGTTATTTACAATAATGAAAAATCAGAAATAGCCTAAATGCCCAACAAAAGGGATCTGAGTAAGTATAAAGATTAAATGTTCTGTAGTCATTAAAATCCTGTTATAAGAAAATATTTATAGACGATACAATATTTCTAATATAGTATAAAATGGAAAAGAGCTAACCATAAAAAGCCAATACCATGTTTTTTCAATATATGTGTATGTGCATTTAAAAAAACTGGAAGAATATGTCAAAATGTTAACAGTGGTTTATCTCTGCAATGGTATCATTTTTTTCCTTTCTCTCCCTTGTATATCTGTGCTTTCCAAATTTTCTATAAATATATATTACTTTATAATTATAAAAAATTCAAATTAAGTACACAGGAATTTATATACATGCACAAAGAACTTCTGATTCTTTGTTATCAACTGGTTCTATGACAAAAGGTAGAAATGGAAAAAAATAAATCTTTTCCCCCTGAATTTATATACTTTTTCTTATTGTAGAGAGAATTATGTTCCTCAAGATCCACTGAATAGAGAAAGAAGATCAACTCTCACCTATTAGATTCAAATAGTTCAAAATTAATGCAAAGATCCAGTGGGTACAAACAAAGACAATTCATGCACTATTGGTATAAATATAAGCAGAACAACCCTTCCAGAAGGGTAATTTTACAGTCTGTATCTAAAGTCCTGAAATTGTGCATACCTTTTAACCAATTATTTCCTAGGAATTTATTCTAAGGAAATAATTGGACAGGTCTGCAAAGATATACATACTAGGCTATTATTAGCAATATCATTTGTAACAGTGAGAGCTGAAAACAATGCCAATGTGCACCAATAGGATAAATTTTTTTTTTTTTTTTTTTGACAAAGAGTCTCACTCTGTTGCCTGGGCTAGAGTGCCGTGGCGTCAGCCTAGCTCACAGCAACCTCAAACTCCTGGGCTCAAGTGATCCTTCTGCCTCAGCCTCCCGAGTAGCTGGGACTACAGGCATGCACCACCATGCCTGGCTAATTTTTCTCTATATATTTTTAGCTGTCCATATAATTTCTTTCTATTTTTAGTAGAGACGAGGTCTCACTCTTGCTCAGGCTGGTCTCGAACTCCTGACCTCGAGCGATCCTCCCACCTCGGCCTCCCAGAGTGCTAGGATTACAGGCGTGAGCCACCGTGCCTGGCCAGGGTAAAATTAATAACAGTATATCTGTACAGTGGGTTGTGTACCCATTAAAAATTATCCTATAAATCTCTATTTTCTGATATTGTATCTCATGTAGCAAAATACAAGTTGGTGACAGAACAGCCTTTATATGATCCCATTCTTCAAATTAAAAAAATAGTGAGAATGTATATAATCATGAAGAAAATGTTTAGAAGATTTCAAACCAATGTTCAGTACTAATTATCTCTGATGGTGGAATTATGAGTGATATTTTACTGTCTTCTTTAACTTTCTGTACTACAGTAAATATGTACAACTCTTAATATCAGAAGAAATAATTTTCAATGTCTACTAAATTGAACCAGTCTGATTATTCAAATAAAATTAATTTTATTGTTTTCTACTTTCTTCATTTCTAAGGCCCTAGAAGACGCTTCCTGATTTGAATACATAATACTCAGTGGATGGTAAATATGTCAAATATATAGTTAATGCTTCTATTAATAAACAAAATATGCTTAAAGGTAGTCTTTGTTAATAAGATTCAATTTCTAAAAGTAAAAAATATATATTCCACCCAGCCATGAGATGCCTGCAAGAATCTTGTAATTATGATTGAGTCCCCATTTGCTGCTACCTTCTCCCTTTGCCTCTGCTTTCTCAAAATTCATTCATTCATTCATTCATGAGATGGGGTCTTCTTCTGTCGCCCAAGCTGGAGTGCACTAGCATGATCATAGCTTACTGCAGCTTTGAACTCCTGGGCTTACGCGATCCTCCTGCCTCAGCCTCCTGAGTAGCTGGGACTATTGTGTACACCACCACAACTGGCTAATTTTTCAATTTTTTGTAGAGATGGAGTCTTGCTATGTTGTCTAGGCTGGTCTTGAACTCCTGGCCTCAAGTAATCCTTCCAACTCGGCCCTCCAAAGTGCTAGGATTACAGGCATGAGCCACTGTGCCCAGCCTGCCTTGAGTTCTTTGAGGGTAGGAAATGTCTTGGTCTTCTTTGTATACCTATAACTGCCAAAGTGCCTTAGTCAATAAATGTCTGTTGAATGAATGCTGAACCTGTTTATAAAACTTTCAGCAATCTAGCTTCCTTATATGTGAAAGGCAGCTCTTATATTCTCTATTCTAACCATTTATTCTGACAAAATTGGTCTCACCACAACATTATCAAGAGCAGTCTCACTGTGTTAGTCAGGACCTTTCGTTTGTATCAAAAAATTCTACTCAGCTGGGAGCAGTGGCTCACTTCTGTAATCCCAGCACCCTGGGAGGCCAAGGCAGGAGGATCACTTGAGGCCAGGAGTTCAAGACCAGTCTGGGCAATACAGCGAGATTCCATTGTACACACACACACAATTAGCCAGGGAGGTTGAGGCAGGAGGATCGCTTGAGCCCAGGTTACAGTAAGCTATGATCTGGCCACTGCATTCCAACCTGGGCATTAGAGCAAGAACTTTTTTCTAAAAGGTTCTACTCAGCTTAAGCAGAAAAGGGAATTTATTAGCTCACAGAATTTTAAAGTCCAGAGATAGCACTAACTTTAGGCATGACTATTGATCCAAAGGTTCAAATACTGTCATTAGAACTTGGTCTCATTCTTTTCACCTTTTGGCTCTGCTTTCCATTTATCGGTAAGGTCCAGGCTCACATTTTATTTTCTCCACAACCCCAGGGCTCAAAACATGCCTCCTTCCCAACAGTTCAGCAAAAAATTCAGAGTTAACAACTCATGTGCTGACTGGAAAATGTACTCATCTCTGAAAAATCACTATGGCCAGAGCAATGGACTATAACGATTGGCCATTAGCTAGGCCTGAGTCATGTGCATAACCTGTGGCAGGGTGGGATTCATGTAACTTAGAGGCATGGTTCCCTAGGAAAATTGGGGTATTACTATCAGACAACAGGGGAATGGATGATGGACTGGCAAAATTGACTAATGTTCCCTATACTCTAAAACTTTTTACATGCTATCCACCACTGCCTGGAAGGAATGGTTTTTCTTCTTCTTTTTGCCTACCCACATACAAGTTATATCCTTTCTGCTCCAAGGAGTCTTCTGTGATTTCTTCTAAGATTTTTCTTGTCCTCTGGATCAAGTCATCCATTCCTAAATAAGTATTTCCCTTTTCCTAAAGATCTGCATTTTTAAATAAATAGGACAGAAAACCTCAAGAAAATGTTCCTGATAAATTCTAATCATGACTAATTATAAACAACATGGGTAATATGTGCTGTTTCCTAGGATGTAAACTCTAGAAGGACAACAGCTCTCCCATGTACATTCTACATATTATGAAAAAATAGTCTGAGGCAACTTACCATTCAAATAATTTTACTAGGCTTTAAATTTTCTATAAGGTCTAAGCAAAACATCTTAGCTACCATAAGTTGGGTCTGAATTAATCAAAGAACCTGCTATAAAAGGAAGACTATGGGTTTTAGCAAGTTACCTCAACTAGGCTAAAATCCTAGCTGATACTCCCTCTTCTGTCCTTTAGTCACAGGTCTTTGAGCATCTCTAAACCCTGGTTTCCACTACCTGTAAAAATGAGAATAGCGAAACTTATTTGTATATGCGGAGGCTGCATAGTATAGTGGAGAGAACAGAGTTAGATAAACTTAGGCTGAAATTCCACCACTAATATTAGCTATATGACTTTCTCTGAGTGATTCTTCACATGTAAAGGGGGGCTAATAATATTTAATCCATGAGTTGTTGTGTGTATTTAATAAGGCAATGTATTTTAAAAACACCTAACACAATGACTAGCAAGTAGAAAACAATAAATGATGTAATCAGCATTAAATCATCTGTTTTAAACAACTGGAACTATGTTTTTGTACTAATTACCAGGGCCTGCCAAAGATTTTTTATACTTAAGTGATATTTCTATATGTGAGAAATGAATCTAGTCTAATAGATTACAAAATACCTTGTTATCTTCTTTTCATTTTTTTACACTTTTGACCAGATAAAATGTCATCCAACAAAAAATTTGGTTTATGTAAAAACTATTAAAGTGTAGGTAACAGCACACTTAAAAATTCAGAGCACAGTAAGGAAAAACTTCTTTGGGATTAGGTATTCTTCATAAATGCCCTTAGGCTTTCTTTGTTAGTTAATAAAAATATTTCCTAAAGGCTCAACAGGTTGCCCCTAGAAACACTTAAAAGCAGGTAAGATAATGAGCGATAGACTCCTGTAATCAACTTGTTCTTTAGCTTCAGGCTTAACGTAGTAATAATGAAAGGACTCACCACCAATGTGCAATCACTATACCACATAGCCATCTCCTCAACAGAATCAGGAAATATTGGGTACGAATGACAATTTTAGATGCTGTCTATCAGAACACATACAAAAGGCAAGTGACTGCTCATATTTACCTTAGGAAGAAATTTAATTTAAATCATTTACTAAAAAAATACAAATTATATTCTGTATAACTGTTTTCAAAAAGATATTAAACAAGCAGGCATTTAATTTCGTCCCTTTTAAACTGTATCAATAATTTCTTTGGAAGGAAGTTTCTTGAAGTAACTTAACAGTTCTGTTTATTTTTCCAACATAAGTCAATCATATGTAATACCAATCTTTAATGAGTGAACAAAGGAAAAGTGTTAAGTCTAAGATTTTTAAATAAATAAAACAGAATAAACATAAAACACCAAGTACTGCATTTTTTGGCTGCAAAAACACCATATGAAAATAAAATAGCTGACTACATCATATTACAGAAACCTAAGGGATTTTTCCCTTTGTATTTGTGTAAAACATGATAAAAACTCAGCTTTTAATCTAATCCCTGAGGAAGTTATATTTTAAACACGAGAGAAACATTATGTTGAAAACCTCAGTCACCTGACATTGTTCCCTACAACTATGAAAACCAAATGACACCTAATTCCTTATTCTTTCCTGTGTTCAAAAATACGTATAACGCAAAATAATGTTTTAAAAAGAAAAAGCAAATACAAATACGGTAGACTATCTTTTTAAAGTAGTTTTCTTCCTTTCAACTTTTTTTGAAGGACATGAGCGGGAGAGGAAAGAACCAGGAGTCTGAAGGTGGGCTCTAGTTTTTTACAAGTACATTTATTTGGTAAGTCAACTAGATGGAGTTAGAGAAAGAAGTTACAGCGTTCGGGCTCACATTTAAGCAACCACAAAAACACACACCAAGCAACTCTAGGATTGATCCTTCCCTGACAATGCAGCGACCAGAGACATCCCTGCTACTCTGTTAACAGCGCGCTACGCTACCGTCTTAGCTAACAGTCAATTTGGCATCCCAAATCCGAAAGGGCCTGCAGAACCAGGGCGGGGCAAGGGTCTCTCTCAGCAGAGGCAGAAGTTGATATCCTAGCGGAGACTAGAAAACCGTCCATCAATTCCCTCCGGTCCCCTTGCTGGAGCGCTGACGCCTCTTCCCAGGCTCTGGGTCCGGCCCGCAGGCCCAGAGGGCTGGCTGGGTTGGGGCGCTCGGCTTCTCCCCGTTACCCAGGTCCCGACCAAGCGCCTATGGGGCGAGTTGCTTGTAACTACCCCCGCAGCCCCCCTCCCCCGGCTGGGGCGGTCTCCCCGCGCCCCGGTCTCCACCGGCAGGGATACCCCCGCCCCGCTCACCCGCCCGGGTGGTGTCCGTCAGGTCGTGGTTGGCCGCTCCCCGGGGAAACTCCCTCAGTTTCCGGCCGCTCAGGCTGAGCACTCCGGTTACCGCCGCCTCCTCCAGGGCTCGATCGAGAGAGCGGCTCCACGAGCCTGGGCCAGGACCAGGGCCTGCTCCGGGGCTTGGGCCGCAGTTAACACCGGAGACGTTACCCCCGGACGCTACTGGGCCAGAGTACTCCGCTGCCGCTGCAACAGCCACTAACCCCGCAGCCGCCATTTCCCAGCCGAAAACTCTCCGCCAGCTCCGCGCATGCGCGGCCAGAACTGATGGGTGGGCGGGGAAAGGGGCTAACAGACCCCGAACGGTTCCCTTGACCGGCAGCGCTGTGGTGCTGCTCAGTACAGCCAGTCGCTTGCCCACGCCCACATCGAGATTTTCAAGGGAAATTAAAACTCATCTCTCAAACTTGGAGCAGCCCCATGCTCTAAGCTCCCAGCAGCATTTCTAAAATGCCTCTACAAAAATATCTTTTAAACAGCCTTCCTCCCCCAGTGGTGAGGATTAGATTAAGCATTAAATTAAGGATTCCTTCTTAACACTGTTGCTGCCAGAAACTTGGACGGTGAGAGGGGACTCTCTGGAATACGACCTAAAACGTTTCTCAACTTCTGGCATTGTATTACTAGATGATCTAAATCGAGATTTATGGATTTACTAGTAGCGCTTGGGAGGGGAGGGGAACGTGCTAATTTGCCTCCAAACTCTGTATTTCTCATTGAAAGTTATATAAATATTTTTAGATTCTCCCACCCTTTTATAAAATAGTTCTTCTTCATAATGAAAATAAACATTTTCAATAGTACCTGCCCTTCAGGCAAGATTTTATTGTTGAATAATGCAGGATGAATAGTATAAAAGTCTAAATTTTGGTGTGGAACCAAAATTGAGCAAGTGAAAATGATCTGACCATAACCTAAATGTGGGAATTAAAGGTAGATCAAAGAAACAGTCAAAAATAGAAACCATTCGAGTAATAAAAAAAGTGGAAATTACTTCATTTTAAACCAATTAGACTTAATTTATATTGCAACTGGTCTTTAGCATATTCTAGTCTGTTTTACTGAAGAAGCCATTGCTGCTATATGATGTAAATTTCACTATTAATCAACTAGTACTTACTGTGGGAAATAGAAGAGTCTTTTTCCTAGAGAATTATAATCTAATTGTGGAATTCAGACAAATGGGCTAATTAGAAATGAGACCACAAAAAAGGGCTAAATAAGTGTGGTGGAGATTACTTAGGAGTTCAGAGAAAAGGAGTCTATTAATATATCATGGATGAATGAAGTTTTGAATCAAACCTGAAGGATTTTGAAGTGGGACAGGCTGGAAGGTGAGAGAACTATTCCAGATTAGAAGATGGATCAGCATTTACACATCCACATATGATTTATAATGGTACATGTGGAGAACATTAAGGCCATAGAAAGTTCATGTCAGAGAGCAAAAGAAAATAAGGCTGGAGAGATCCTATCCATCATCCAAGGCCCAACTGTTCAATGAAACCTGAACCCCTAAATACAAGAGTTTGTAAAACTGTTTCCTCTCTGTGCCAAAGTGATTAAGAAAAGCTGCCCAGAGAGTTGTTCTATAAACTCTTAATACTACATTCTAGTTTCTTCAGCAACAAGTTTCATGATAAATTATCAATGTGTGTTATGAGCATGGGTCACAATGGCAGGTGATGTATCTGTCATCGTTGTCAACATTTATCCAATGCATGTATTGGTGTTTGTTATACCGGTATTCCTCAAATCATGTAGTTATTCTTAGAAAATAAGCTATTTAAAAGCAGGACCTCATTTTATATCTTATAGAGAAATTTCAACTATAATGATTAAGAGTCTATTCATATACTCCATATTAATAACTACAATACTATAGAATTAGTTGCCAGGTGTAGCTTTCTAAATGCACCATTATGTCATCTTAGTTGATTGCTTA
The DNA here is from genome assembly GCF_020740605.2 of Lemur catta. Classification (NCBI taxonomy): domain Eukaryota; kingdom Metazoa; phylum Chordata; class Mammalia; order Primates; family Lemuridae; genus Lemur; species Lemur catta. Next base: position 220,137,610 of record NC_059128.1, on the reverse strand, counting down.
TCACTTTCCACACTTACACTAAGTTCTTCTGAAAAGTTCTCTGTAATATGCGTCATTCTTCGTATCTGCATGTACATCCCATTGTAATGACAACATACTATGCTAATCCTCAACTAAGCTTATAAATTGATGTTAGTTTGCCTATGCAACTAAATTTTAAGGTCTTTAATATATTAAACTCTGTACTATAATTATCTTCCATCTCTTAGGGCTGAGGATATTATTAATAAGTTAAAAAATAAGGAAGAGTGGAAATCAGAGATACAAGATAGGTTGTGTACTAACAGAAGGTTGGTAGGAGAGGAAAAAGAATTAGCTTTTAAAGAGAAAGTACCTAAGTCTGTAAGTATCTGAAAGCCAAAAGAAAGGCCTGTGGATATGGGGGAAAATGAAGATGCTATATATACTATTATGCGAGAACAAGTTCTAGGTGAAGAAAGGGTGGAAGGAAAGATTGAGCAGTTAATTTTGAGACCTCTTAAGGATTTAATGTTTCAACTACAAAGGTAGACTATGAGAGAATTCTCACCCTACTCCCTCAAATATCTCCATAATGTAGGTGACATCATCTTATGACGATGGAAATGATGAGGAAATGGAGTCTTTCTGGGAGTTAACCAAAGAGTCTAATAATGAATAAAAGAAGTGCTATGGAGAATTGTAAACAAGCTGAGAGCAAAAGGGCTACAGCGATGGGTAACTTATCCTATCACTGCTCTGTGGTTTGGGAGCAGAAGCTGAAAAAATAGGCAGTGGGGGCTATTCAGTGTTAGGAATTGATACAATGAACTTCCCTACTTCTTCCTGTTTATTTTACAGGCTGAAAGTTAACTCATTCAATACCAGGGGCAAAAGTTTCACTCAAATCTCAGTAACTCCAGCTTTGCATCTCACTATTCCTGTCATGCAGAATTAAACTCCTCCTCCTCCTCCTTCTACTCACTAGAAACATACTATGTTCACTCCTTTTAAGACTCCACTTTTGTAAACTCAAAGCAGTAGGATTAAAATCTAGGTGAATCCCATTCTCTTCCTATGTAAAGCACAGAAACTGACTTGTTGAAAATATTCAATAAATGTTTGGTCCTTCCCTTTCTTATTCCTTTAAAAAGAAGCACTAATATTTGACTTTTTTTTTTTTTTTTTGAGACAGAGTCTCGCTCTGTTGCCCAGGCTAGAGTGCCGTGGTGCCGGCCTAGCTCACAGCAACCTCAAACTCCTGGGTTCAAGGGATCCTCCTGCCTCAGCCTCCCGAGTAGCTGGGACTACAGGCATGTGCCACCATTCCTGGCTAGTTTTTTCTATATATTTTTTTAGTTGTCCATATAATTTGTTTCTATTTTTTTTTTTTTTTAGTAGAGATGGGGGTCTTGCTCTTGCTCAGGCTGATCTCGAACTCCTGAGCTCAAACGATCCACCTGCCTCGGCCTCCCAAGTGCTAGAGATTACAGGCATGAGCCACTGAGCCCGGCCACAATATTTGACTATTAAAAACTTTATACAAGGCCGGGCACAGTAGCACTCTGGGAGGCTGAAGCAGTTGGATCGCTCGAGGTCAGGAGTTCGAGACCAACCAGAGCAAGAGCGAGAGCCTGTCTCTACTAAAAATAGCAAGAAAATTATATGGACAACTAAAAATATATACAGAAAAAATTAGCTGGGCATGGTGGCGCATGCCTGTAGTCCCAGCTACTCTGGAGGCTGAGGCAGGAGGATCGCTTGAGCCCAGGAATTTAAGCTTGCAGTGGGCTATGATGATGCCACTGCACTCGAGCCCAGGCAACAGAATGAGATCCTGTCTCAAAAAAGAACTGTCTTTAAAAGGAAGCTTAAATCACAAGCTTAATATTTTTACAATAGCAAAAAACAAATAATCATGTAATTCTGATGAAAGTTGACAGGTCTATTCATCAGAAATGAAGAAATTATTTTCTGCTTTAATACTACCTGCATTTTAGATGTATGGTATTCATTCTCTGTAGTGCCAAGTGAATCATTTTTTCTCACTCATCTCCTTTCAGTAAAAATAAATCAGAATAAAAATTACCCTGAAACTGTACATATTATGTAAATTACAAAGCTATTGACAGCAGAATAAATGACATACATACCTATTCTAACAAAAATTAGCCACTGGACAATGAAGCCTGTAAGTCTCTTCATACACAGAAGTAGTTTATGATTGGCTCACACAGTTGACCCTTGAACAACATGGGTTTGAACTACGTGGGCCCACTTACAGGCAGATTTTTCTTTCAACCAAACATGGATCATAGGATGCAAAACTCATGTACATGGAGGGCGAACTTTTCATATATGTGGGTGCAGGACTTGAGTATACCTGGATTTTTGTATATGTGGGGGGTCCTAGAACCAAACCCCTATATATACCAAGAGATGATTGTAATTGAAATTGTGGTGAAAAGTTTATGCATGTTAAATACAATACATGGCTGATTAGGAACACTGGTTCTTTCCAATAGGTCTACCTAACTTGAAATACCAAAGTAATGAAGTATCATAATCATCACTGGTATAACAGGTTTACTTACCATGCTACAAATGCTAAAACATGGCTGTTACCAAATCTTAGATAGCTGACAAACCACACACCATTCCACTACTTCTGTGGGTGTTCAATTCAGAGAAGCAGTTTATTATCAACTGAGAATTAGATCTGAGCTCAAAAAATGACGGTAACACACAAGTCTTGAAAACGTTGGGACTCACTTTACTAAGATATAAAAAGAAGGTTTAAACTGGATGATCTCTAAAGCCTCATCTAACCTAATATTCCGCATTGTAAGTAAATTTGATTCTCTTTTAATTGCTCCTGGGTACCACTTGTTAGAGCTATGAATAAAATCATCAAAAGGCAGTTAGAGGGATGCTAACAGGAGAGTCTTGATTGATTTACCAATTTAGCTACTAGGTAACTTTTCAAACCCTAAAAATTACAAATATAAATAATCACTACAAAGTTCTTTGTAACACTGAACAATCTAAAAACCACAACTCAATCTTTATAGCTAAGAATAAATCATGTGAAACCTGTAACATTTTATTTGTTAAAAATGAACAGCTTCAGAATAGATCTAAATGTAACTTTTCCAAAAAACACCAAAAAGTACAGTGTAAAGCACCTCCTCATTAAATACAAACTTTCATTTTATGATGCACTGCATCAATGTTTTGCATACACCTTGATGCAAAGGAAATTTTAAGTTGCATCCTGTTTAAAATAAAAACAAAAACTTTTAAGAACTGAACAAGGATGACTACAACCACATTCCAAGAAAGGAAATCTTCCTCCAACAAAGCATATTGTTTTGTTTATATACATCATGTTATTACTCAAGAGTTTTAATTTAGTTGTACCAAAGACAAAATTTTATACTTGAAAATTAAATTACAGATGCATGAAGAGCAAAAGTTTAATATACCAAAGACACTATTATTTGACGCACTTAAATGTCAACATTTGGGGCAATTTTTAAGGTTTTCCAAAAAATGGCATTACTAATAGCTCTGTACAATAATATTTAACAGGAAAATAAAAACACCTTTATACCATATTTTCATAAACTGTTCTAAAGACAGCAAATTCACGGTCAGCTGCTTTTCCTTTGCCTTAAAATAAACTACCAGTAATTCTAAACCAGCATAAAATGTATTGTTCCTGGACCAAATATAAGCATTCATATTTGCAAAAATGTTTTGCAGTGAGTTCTTGGCCTCTATGAAAAGCATCAAATAGCTGAAGAGAAATTGAGTTTATTTTCAAATTCTGTGACTGGCTTCCAATAATCCCTTATCAGTGTAAGTACTAGCAAAATATCAGATATTAAGGATCAGATTTAATTCTTTGGTATAAGCATGAAACTGTTATTGATAGCTTTCCATGGCTAGCATAAATCAGTAAGTAACCCAAGAAGCATGAGAGACAACAATGAAGTCTAGTATACAATGTAAGGCAGGCAGGAAAGATAACTTAATGCTTTGTTTTATAGGAAAAGTCAATAATAGTAATATACTTCAGAGAAACTAACACCCATTAGAGGTTTTAACATTATAGCAAACCAAAAAGTCAAGCTTCAAAATGACCAAACTTGTAACTTGTAGCTGAAATATTTTGCTGCATTTTGGCATTATATCGTAATTTATAGTATACAACTATCTGAGGACTCTTAGCACTATCTTGGCACAACAGACTAACTCTTCCCAAGCCTCCAGAGAGGGAGGAAAAACCCTTTTCTCCTCATAAATGCCTAAACTTTATACCACATAAGCAATCAGAGTGAGAGGTACACAAGAGAGTTACAATGTAACTGCCTTTTTTACTTTGTGACATATACAAGCATATTTTTGTTTCTGGAGCTGTAAATTATTTAATTTAGCAAGCTTAAAAGCTTATAAATTTATACTTTTTAAATAAGTCTAGGAGTTTATGGCTATTAATTTTACTATCAAAATATCTAAGGGACTCAATCCGTTTTAATAATTATAATTCTTCTAAATATCACTTGAAAAATTCTTTATGGACAAGAGACTCAAGACTACACTAAATCCAAACAGTATACCTATGACCTGGGTTTTGAAACTTTTCATCTCAGTTACCTGTCCTTCAACTTGCCACTTCCTCTCATGCTTTCTTCATTTACTAGACATAGACTGTCAGATTTTTAAATTAGACCTTCTCTTCCAAGGCCCTACCAGGTATCTTTGTAAATATGCATTTACAGCCTTCAAATACCAACATTTTTAAACTGAGACTAATGCCTAGAGCCACATTTCTTGTTAAAAGTTCAGCACTAAAGATATACAACTCTGGGGGATTAGCCTAACACTACCTGAAAAATGAACCAAGTTCCAGATATTTCCATACATCTTAAAACCCAAAACTAAAATTTACATAAATTTTTTATATCTCTAATGAAGAAAAGGCAACTGCACTTATTACATCAACACTATTAAAGAATAAGTGACAGCAACAAAGAGACCTACTCATATTTCTGAAGACCAAGATTTACCATGGCAAAATCTAAAAAATGGACAAAGGTGGTAAGATCCTAAATACCACTATCATAAAAATAATCAATTTCTATCTTTCTGTCTTCCTTCTGCTGCGTGAGGAACCAAAGATGTCAAATAGAGAATTGCTCTGTCTGGGTCAACCATGAAATCTTTAAGAACAGATAGATATATTCCCTGTTATTCTTTCAGGGCATTATTTTACATACGTTTTTAAAAAAAACTTCAAAAATAAAAATAAGAGTTATTTAGCCTTGTGAATATTTTGAAGTAAAGTTTCTTAAATTTCTGTGATGAACTCTTCAAGCAATTTAACTTTTCAAACAGAGTCATCACTTGAAAGTCCCTTTGACATGAATCTATCCCACAGTTACAAAGCGGCTTCCTCCTTTGTTGAATGTTAGAGTGGCTCTTTGTTCCTTCAGGATCCCAAACCGCTCATTCAAAGTCATTCCTGTCTAGAGAAAAAGAAAAAAAAATTAACAATTTAACTAAAAGCTACATTTGCATTAGAAAAATAATGTGAACGGTAATTAATAGTAACAAGAGCTAATACTTCCTAAATATTTATGTTTGTGACCTCCTTTAATCCTAACAAAAACCATTTGAAATGTGAAGTTAGGCTTAGAGAAGTTAGTTAACTTGCCTAGTAGCAGTTCCAGAATTTAAACTGGGCAATCTGACTCAGAATCCCTCTCCTAACCACTATAAAGCCTACGTCATACACTATACAAAACTCATACACCCAAAGATGCCCCTATCTGAATTATTTTCAGTCTCTGCAAGTACTGCCACCAACTCTAATGATGTCTCTGATAAAAGGAAACGTGTTTAGACTTCTGGATATTTTGAAACAAATTTTCTTGAATTTCTGTGAGTTTGCCACAGAAATTAAAATCAAATTCAAATGAAAATCTGGTTTTTGATTAACTAACAGAAAGTGCTCCCAAACTATACTTCATTTCCGAAAAAAAGAAAAAGTAACAACAGTGACAAAATAAAAATAAGCAAAATAAACTTCATCAAATTTCTATGCATACTTTTTATCTTTAATTGCAGATTCTTGTTTCACTGGATGCCAAAAAAGCATTACAAAATCCAATACCCATTCATGATAAAAATTCTTAGCAAATCAAGAGAAGGGAGCTCCCTCGATCTGACAAAGGGCATCTATGAAAAACCTATCACTGACATCATACTAAAGGTAAAGGATTTAATGCTTTCTCCTGAGGCTTTAGAACAAGGCATGCATGTAAAGCACACACACCACCGCTTTGATTCAACATTGTACTGGGGATCCTAGCCATTACAATAAAGCAAGAAAAAGAAAAGGCTTAAAGATTGGAAAGGAATTGGAGGAATAACATGATTGTTTACACAAAAAATCCTAAGAAATCTAAAAATTCACTACAAAAGATCACAGGACATGTGGTAAATATAAAAACTGTCAAAACCATAGTGAGATACCACTTCACAATTGGATAACTACAGTCAAATGACAGATAATGTGTTGGGAAGGATGTGGAGAAATTTAGAGCCCTCATAGATGTAAAGTGGCACAACCACTTCCCTGGAAAACAGTCTGGCAGTTTCCTCAAAAGATTAAATATAGTTACGATACGACCTAGCAATTCTACTCACAGGTATTTACCAATGAGAATGAAAACATGCATTCACATAAAACCTTGTACACAAATGCTGAGAGCAACACTATTCATAATAGTCAAAGAGTGAAAACAACCCAGATGTCCATCAACTGATGAATGAATAAAATGTGGTACATACATATGATGAACATTATTGAGCAATAAAAAGAAATGAAATACTGATATAATATGGATAAACCTTGAAAACATTACGCTAAGTGAAAGCAGTCAGTCACAAAGATCACATATTGTATGAGCCAGTTTATATGAAATGTCAAACAGGCAAATCTATAGAGATGAAAGTATATTAATGGTTGCCTAGGTTTAGAGGGCGTTAGGACACCCTGTTTAATTCACTATACAACAATTATTTTGTTAATTAAAATATTCTCAGTGTATGACTCAAAGAAATACAGAAAACCTTTTCTTTTTTTTACCTGTTTTCCAACACTATTTATGTCAAATTGTAGGGGGACACCTTTAGGAACTTTCTTTACATCAGATTGCTCCCGTTTTGTTAAGAACGAAGGTACAGCAGTACGAGTTAATCGTGGCTTCTGAGTTCTGTTAGAAAAATATTAAAATATCAGAGCAGCTTAACAATCAAAAGAAGAAAAATAAATTATTTGGTACTTAAGAATCTTGACTTGTACACATGTATTAGGGATATTTTTTGTTCTCAAAAACTAAGTACCTGACTCTTGACTGACTACTCTAGAGACTAAAATATATAATTGTTCACCAAATACCTCTTTAAGCAGAATTACAAACTTTTCAACAATTTGGAATGACTGGTGATTTCCAAGTCTTGATCTTCTAAAATTAAGCAACTTCTGAAGTCTTAGAGACCCATGCTACATTCTTTTCATTTCAATCATTAAAATGGCTGACTAGATCATAAACTCCATACATCTATAAAGTTTATAATACAATAAATATAATGAAAGGGTTAATTAAATTAAGCTCATCTAGATAAAAGAATATACTATGAAGACTTTAAAGAGAAGGTAGGTCTGTATGGTCTGAAAAGTAAAGACATCCAAAATATTACTGGAGGAGGGGGAGAAGAATAGTATGATATACACTCATAAAACTGTATATTGTTATACATGCACAGAATTTTTTTAATAAAAACATTTAAAAATTGTTAAAACTGGTTATTTAGGGCTACGGAACCAGAAATCACAGAAGCTTTTACTTTCTTTTTTTTTTTTTGAGACAAGAGTGTCGCTGTGTTGCCCGGGCTAGAGTGAGTGCTGTGGCATCAGCCTAGCTCACAGCAACCTCAAACTCCTGGGCTTAAGCGATCCTACTGCCTCAGTCTCTCAAGTAGCTGGGACTACAGGCATGCACCACCATGCCTGGCTAATTTTTTTTCTATATATATTTTAGTTGGCCAAATAATTTCTTTCTATTTTTAGTAGAGACGGGGTCTCGCTCTTGCTCAGGCTGGTCTCGAACTCCTGACCTCGAGCGATCCACCTGCCTCGGCCTCCCAGAGTGCTAGGATTACAGGCGTGAGCCACCGCACCTGGCCTCCGAGGAGCTTTTACTTTCTTTTCTCTTCCTCCCTCCCTTCCTTCCTTCCTCTCTCTCTCCTTTCTTTCTTTCCTTTCCCTTTTCCTTCCTTCCTTCCTTCCTTCCCTCCCTCCCTCCCTCCTTCCCATCCTTCTTTCCTTCCTCTGCTCTCTTGCCCAGGCTAGAGTGCAGTGGTGTTATTATAGCTCATTGCCACCTCCAACTCCTGGGCTGAAGCAATCCTCCTGCCTCAGTCTCCAGAGTAGCTGGGACTACAGGTCTGAGCCACCACACCCGACTAATTTTTCTATTTTCTGTGGAGACGGAGTCTCACTATGTTGCTCAGGCTGGTCTTGAACTCCTGGCCTCAAGTGACCCTCCCACCTCGGTCTCCCAAAGTCCTAGGATTACAGGCATGAGCTAACATCACAGCCAGTTGAGCTTTTACTTTTAACTTTACACTATATTATTTCCATTTTGTATCACAAGTATTACTTTTATCCTCATATCTCAGTTTATCCTAACTTAGACATCATACTCTGAGCAGAAGTCCAATACCTTTCTATTATCTGATATATTGAGGGGTTATAATTTTTGCAAAAAGAAAGAAAAGACTTACACTGGGCACTGCACTGCTCCAGGATTGTCAATAGATACAGTCAAAATTCCTCCATTTGTGGTAGAAGTTCGCCATCTAGTTTCAAAAAAACCCAAAAATTTCATTAAAGTAGAAGTTTATAAATTCTATGCATTAATATATTCCACACAAAAATACACATTTTAAAAGTAGCCATTACTTTTTCTTAGCTTTTAAGAAACAGATACCTGAACCCCATCAGGATATAATGAATCAGCATCTTAGGTATAGGACCTGGGCACTTGACTGTATTTATTAAATATTTTTCAGTGTAATAAATATATATACTTTAAAAAAAAATCAAATAGTACCAAAGGAATTCTAATGAAAAGCAACAGTCCTTCACCCTACTATTCTCCTCCTTTCTATTCCTGCTCCCCAGAGGCAGCATTTTTAACTTTTCCTATTTTTATTACTTGCTGGTTATTTCCAGTTCACTAAACAAGATGCTTATGTAGTAAAATCTCACTGCAATATGTAAAGATTTAGCTCATCACACTATCCTCCAGTTCCCCTACCTACCTCTAAACATTTTGATGGCTATACCACTACTTTACTTCCATTGTAACTTTACTTAAATCTCTATTTCTTTCAGTAGTGTCTCTTGACTCACCTCCCAACTTTGTATGAGCGGATAACAATACCTCTATTCTGTCCTTTCACCTCTTCTCTCATTTTGTACTTCCCACTTTTGGTCAACTCTATGTTTACATTAGTCAAAATTTGATATTTATATTATATTCTGTTCTGAAATTAACTATTTTGTGCTTTGTCTACAGGTTGATTCTCAAAGTTCAAAACAAATAAACATTTATTGTTGTCACAAGTAAATAGTGTTCACTGCAGAAGCAAATTGGTTATGATTATTATTTCCTTCCTTATAGTTTCTAATGTCATGATTCTTGTGCTAAAGAATAGTGCCAGCATCAGGTTCAAAGAGTTTCCTTCCTTACACTTCAATTGCTCAAAATCATGCCCCATGACAGTTGGTATCATATCTGGACCACGACCATGTTTTACAATCAGCCCTCCATATCTGCAGGTTCTGTATCAGTGGAGTCAACCAATCTCAGAGGGTTAACTGTAAGGGACTTGAGCATCCAAGGATTATGTTTATCTTTGCTGGTCCTGGAACCAATCCCCTCCAGATACTGAGAGCCAATTTGTATATGTTTTGTTTCCAAAAAGTAGCCATAATTTTAAATAGTTTAATCTCAAAACCTCATCACATTGGTGGAATTAGAATGTCACAACTCAAACCTGGGAAGTGCAATTATTAACTAATAAAAACACATTTTTAAGACTTTTTATAGGGATAAAGGGAAAAAAAGATTACACAAAAAGCAAAAGCATTCTATTGTTCTTAAAGTTTTACAAATTTTCCAAAAACTCTACTGGATTTTCTTCTATTCATTCTCGAAATAGGTTCATTTGTATAAAAGCAGTTATAGCCAAAAAAAAGAGAAAAAGAAAAAACCTGTTTCATTAAAATGGGATAGCAATTTAAAAAATAGAGTAAACTACTTGGTGCTAAAACTGTTACAATATTGACATGTGAAAACTCAAAAGGTTTTTTTGGAGAAACAATAAAAAACAAAATAGGATTTATTTATTTCAGGCTCAATTTCTTTTCTTTTTAGAGATAAGGTCTCGCTATGTTGTCCAGGCTGCAGTGCAGTAGCTATTCATAGGCACTATCATTGCACAATACAGCCTTGAACTCCTGGGTTCAAGCCTCATGGCTTCCTCCTCAGCCTCTTGAGCAGCTGGGACTACAGATGTGAGCCACTGTGCCCAATTTTCAGGCTCAATTTTATTTTGGGTCTCAGTTGATTTCTTTTGGACTGGGGCACATGGTAATTTGGGCAGTTAGTATTCTGGGAGCTTTGAAATACACCTTGAAAAACAAATTGAAACTTACTGACGAGTTCTCTTTGCTACTACATCGTCTAGCAGTTGTTCTGTGTTCAACTGGGCCTGAACCTGAAGGGAAAAAAAAAGCAGTAGATCCCACAGAAAGCAGAGGATTTGAATCCAAAGAGCTATCCTGCCCTGTAACTTTATAACCCAGTGTGGCCTGTGGATGAATGCAGCATAGAGGCCTGTGCTATTCTAGCAAAACCTCTTGGTTGGAGTTCCTGTATTAGAATAAGTGGCAAATACAAGTTTATTCCTAAATAACATGTTAAATTCTTGTAAGACACTGTTACGGAGGGCAAAAGATAGTATATAGAAAAAATATAATACAAAGAGTTAATCAAACGTCATGTTCTCTACACCCCGAACCCAATCCTGCCTATGACTGATGATTACTAAAGATGGCTGCTTAGGATCCTCTCTGAGTAAAGAGAAAACACCACCAAGGTTTTTGGAATACCTTCAGACCTCTTCTGAAAAGAAAAGTTGCCTGACGTGTATCTTTCTGATGGCTTAATTTATTTCCATTCCTGGTAAAATTAGCTGGAACATTATTTCTGCAACAAAAACACATATACCATGAATAATCTGAGCCACTTAACTACTCTCAAACACCTTAAGAAAAAATAAGCAAAAAGTTAAATTCATAGGCTGAAAATCTGAAGTGCACATAACACAACAACTCTGAATTATTTTCTTAATTACATGAAGCTACTGAGATTTGATCTACAAATATCTCCCTCTGCAGCATATCACATAACAACCTGGTTAATTCTGAAGTAATTTATCTTCCAAAAATTTAACTTTCTAATGTCCCACACATAAGATGTCTTGTGAAGACATTAAAAATCACATTTTTAGTGTTATTTCCTAAATTTGGTGAAAACATAAATTTACAGATTTATTTACAGGATTAGTACAAAAAAAAAACCCATACCTAGGCACATCATAGCAAAACTGAAAAGCAAAAATAAAGATAAAAAAGGGCCAGGTCCGGTGGCTCACACCTGTAATCCTAGCATTCTGGGAGGCCGAGGCGAGAGAATCACTCAAGGTCAGGAGCTCGAGACCAGCCTAAGCAAGAGCGAGACCCCCATCTCTACTAAAAAATAGAAAGAACTTAACCGGACAACTAAAAATATATAGAAAAAATTAGCTGGGCATGGTGGCACATGCCTGTAGTCCCAGCTACTCGGGAGGCTGAGGCAGTAGGATTGCTAGAGCCCAGGAGTTTAAGGTTGCTGTGAGCTAAGCTGACGGCACAACACTCTAGCCTGGGCAACAGAGCGAAACTGTCTCAAAAATAAAAATAAAAATAAAGAGAAAGACTTGAAAAATAACATATCCTCCAGCTTTCTCTTCTTTTCTCACTCAGAAATCTTCATATAGTAATATAAACTACAGAAAAACTTAAATACTTTTCTACTCCTTGTTTCATGCAGACGATGCACTTTCTTTTTTTTTAAGAGAGGGAGCTTCACTCTGTCATCCAGGCTGAAATGCAGTAGCATGATCATATAGTTCACTGCAGCCTCAAATTCCTAGGCTCAAGGGATCCTTCTTCCTCAGCCTCCTGGGTAGCTGACACTACAGGTGTGCACCACCATGCCTAATGTTTTTTTTCATTTTGTTTTTTTTAGAGACAGGGTCTCACTCTGTTGTCCAGGCTGATCTTAAACTGCTGGCCTCAAGTGACCCTCTTGCCTCATCCTCCTAAATTGCTGGGATTACATGGAAAAGCCACTGCACCTGGCTCCACTGCAATTTTTTGTTATAGAAGCAGGGTCTTGCTATATTGTCCAGACTGGTCTCAAAGTACTGGCCTCAAGCAATCCTCCTGCCTCGGCCTCCCAAAGTACTGGGTTACAGACCAAATCAGCCTCTACTGCATTCTTAATAAATTATGTTTGATTTGACTTTCACCAATTTCTTTATGTTTTCTATATGAAGTTGGTGAAGTATGAAAAAACAAAATTTCTTATTTACTTATTATATAAAAAAGTGCTTAACAGGTTCCCCAATTTTACCTCTAACCTTAGAGGTTCAAATGCAAAATTCCCTAGCTAGCCCAATTAACATGTAAATGACAGGTTTTTATTTGAGAAGGTCTCTTTTCACAACAGTTATGACCAAATGATTCCCAAAAGATAATGGTTAACGTTAAACTGCAATTCTAGCCATTCCATTTATTAAAAAACCTCATCCTAGATTTTGTTTTATGAATTATCTTCTATAATATGTAAATAAATGGCACTTGAAACTGAGTAAGAAAACTTTACAGCTTGTGAGCTTCCTCTGTCTACTTTATCCTTACAGAGAACAGAATGCCTTAACAACAACAAGTCATATATTTTTTTTTTTTTTTTTGAGACAGGGTCTCAGCTCCGTCATCCACGCGTGCAGTGGTATCATCATAGCTCAATGCAGCCTCCAACTCCTGGGCTCAAGCATTCCTCCTGCCTCAGCCTCCTGAGTAGCTGGGACTACAGGCACATGCCACAGTGCCCAGCCTATGGGTCACAATTTTTAGGTTTTTGCTATTACTTTCAATTTAGTATAAGAATAATTTCAGCTTAAGATGCATTCAGAGAGAATTCTTTCTTTCTAGTTTGCTTTTTCCACAAATAACATACATTGTGATTCAGTGTTCCAGTAAGAGCCATCCAGACTGAATAACAAATTCAGCTTTCAGAATTCCCAATTTTGAATAATTTTGACCAAGGTGTTAAGATTTTTACCAAGATAAGCCAGGCACAGATGGGGGTGCATGCCTATAGTCCCAGTGACTAAGGAGGCTGAGGTGGGAGGATTGCTTGAGGCCAGGAGTTCAAGACCACCTTAGGTGATACACGAAGACCCCATCTCAAATTAAAAAAGCAAAACCACAAAAACAAAGATTTTTACCAAAATGATCATCTTTTGCAATTTTGTTCTACATGTCAAAGAAACAGGGTGATGCTTTTTAAATAGTTTATATTAGTTAAATCCATCAAGAACACTGCCTCTATGAAATATGGAAGTTATTACTGAATGCTTCTATGTTGGATGTTCAAATAGATATCCCAAAAATCTGTCTTTAAAATGACCAGATAACTAGAAGAAACATCGCAAATCCATTCTATGGAACACCCAGTGCAAAAAGTGTTTACACACAATACACATTATTAACTTAAATTTGAGTACTTACTTTCTGTTTAACTGGTTAGGTCTCTTGAGAACTGCAGCTGGCTTCCTCTGCACTTCATTTTGTCTCAGAAGGTTTGCCTTCCTTTTTAACACTGGAAAATATCGTTCTATATTCTTTCAGAAGGCAAGAAACTATGTTAATCAGATTGCTTTTTGCTATATACCCTACTAAAATAAACATTTCTGATGCAGACTGAACAGGGATCAACAACTGCTTGGAGGTGTAGAGAAGGAAGATGGAGAAATTAAACTACTTAAAAAATTCCAGTCTAAGTGACTGAAAAGATGAAAACCACATTATACTTAAAATACCTGAGGTGCTCTGGGGCATCGGGAAAGGAAAAAAGAAAAATTGGGAGGTTGTGACAACAAAGAAGTGGGAGTAGAAATGGTTAAAAGAAAAAAAGAAGAATTAAATATGATAAACACAAGCACATGAAACGTACACTTTTTCTTCCTCCACACATATAATTAAATCCATCATCAAAGCCAGGTTTCCATATATTCTATGCAGACTTCTCTAAAGTCCTTTACAATATGGACCATATCTTATACTTATCGATTCCCCTATTATTTTAAGCATATGAGAAGTGCTTCATAAATATCCATTGACTAACTAGTATAAAAACATAAAGTCTTCATTTTTGTGAACATTTAGAAAAAAAGTAAACGTAAAAACAGGGATAAAGAATACCAAGAGCATGGGTGAAAAGCTATGAAATCAGACTAATGGCCCATTCCAAACTTTGTACTTTGTCTTTAATAATAGCACCAAGAACTATTTTATAGGTAAATGAGATAGTTCCTTCCATGATGTTGTTGTCACATGTCATTTTCCTTCAAAGTAACTGCCACATTATAATCATATAGTTGTCTGTGTGATAATTTAATGTTTATCTTCTTCACTAGACTTGCATTCTCCATGAAAACAGGAGATTTTCTATCGAGTTCATTGCAGAATCCTTTTTACCTTGCCTACAGCGGGTACACAGTCAACATTTGTTTAATGATGAATACATGTAATAGAACTTATAATAATCCCTTAATATATGGTGAATGCATGTTCCATAGGTCTAAAGTTTGTATATGTGTGAATGTGTATTTTTTAAAAAGTATACCTAGAAATTAGGTTTGTACTATAATTTAAATATAAAAATTATTCCTTGAGGGAAAGAAATAAAGGCATTTATTTTAGTTTTTATGTAAATAATACCTTTATTAAGGTATTATTTACACATAATAAAATTTTCAATGTACAATTTAATGAATTTGGATAATTACATACAATCGTGTAACCACATCATAATCAAGATATAAAATGGTGCCCTTTTTCTAAAACATTTCCTTGTACCCCCCTGCAGTTA
Organism: Lemur catta; assembly: GCF_020740605.2. Classification (NCBI taxonomy): domain Eukaryota; kingdom Metazoa; phylum Chordata; class Mammalia; order Primates; family Lemuridae; genus Lemur; species Lemur catta. The sequence continues at coordinate 220,122,311 of NC_059128.1, read as the reverse complement.
ATTCCTTCTACTCGCCTGACTCCCATCCAGGCAATGACTGATCTGTCCCTGCAGTTTTGCCTTTTCTACAATTTCAAATAAATGGAATCATACAGTACATAGTCTTTTGTGTTTGACTTCTACTGTTTAGCATGATTTGAGATGTACATATGCTGTCATGTGTATTAATATTGTATTTCTTTTTATTGCTGAATGGTATTTCATAGTATGGGTATAAGGTGTTTAACTGTCAAAATCAGACAAATGATTAAAAAACTACCTACCCATGAATATAAAATAACTGCTATACCTATGTAGCAATCACAGATTTTTTTAAGTTCACAGAAGTACTAAATGGCTTAATACTATTGGAATCAAGTTAAAGGCTACGGAACATAATACATCCCTAGTTTGGGGAAATTCTGCATAGAAAACGGAAAAGCTACAGAATTAGCATTGACAAAGGTATATAATCCAGGAGAAGTATCCCTTAGAAACTTAAACACAACTTTTACTTGACAGGTATTTTTAAAGTGACTCTCTTCAATCAAAAAGAATATTTATTCTTAGAAACAATCACTGCTCAGTCAGCACAACCCATTTGCTCCCCCAGTAAATACTAGTAGTGTAAAATAATTTGCTATCTTTTTCCATGTAATTAATCATTCACTTCATAGATAAGAAAATTTGTATATTTTTATTGAAATAAAAACCTCACTAATTCATATGAATTATGGGAAGGAAGAGATAAAGTAACAAAGTCTATGCTCAGAACTTTTTGTTTAAGTGAAATTTTTCTAAGCACATACAGCAATTCAAAGCCAATCAAGTTATTTAGGTAACTTGCTTTAATGAATAGAAAAGAATGATATGAGTTACTTACATTTAAATAGAAATTTTCTGAATTGCTGGAAAATAATCAGCTTCACAAGTACTACATTCTATCCTACTCAGACTATTAATCCATATTCAAGTTGAAGAAAAAGTTTTTAAGAAACAGCAAATTTCAAACCATACTTTTGCCAAAACCATCAAACTTACAGAGTTTGAATAAATGAGACCTTACTATTCAGTACATTCTTAGCACTCTATAATTTAACATTTTTAATTTTAACTATTTTCAAGAAACTCAAAAGACTAACAGGTGTGATAATTTATAATTTTTACAAGCACAAGTCATTAGTTAGTAGTTAAACCCAATCTCATTTCCAGCATCCACGTTTCACTGATATTTTCTAATCCTTGGATAAATAGTAACTTCTTTTCCTTTTTTTTTTTGAGACAGAGTCTCACTCTGTCACCTGGGCTCGAGTGCAGTGGCATCAGCCTAGCTCACAGCAACCTCCAACTGCTGGGCTCAAGCAATCCTCCTGCCTTAGCCTCCCGAGTAGCTAGAACTACAGGTGTGCACAGCCACGCCCAGCTAATTTTTTCTATTTTTAGTAGAGACAGGTCTCGCTCTTGCTCAGGCTGGTCTTAATCTCCTGAGCTCAATGGATCTTCCCACCTCGGCTTTCCAGAGGGCTAGTATTACAGGTGTGAGCCACTGTGCCTGGCCTAAATAGTAACTTCTGCGATAGAATTTTAGAGGAAAAAGAAAATATTAGTGTTGGCAGAATTGAACAGTTAAAGACTCTAAGGCAGTTGTTGTTCCAACCAGAATATCCAAGTTTAAGATAACAAAGGAATGAACATCCTAAATTTTTTACCAATATGATTTACTCTCATAAGTAAAAGAAACAAAAGGGATTAAAAATAGATGAGTAGAATATTAAATTCCTTGATGGCTCAGACCTACTATACATAAAGCAATAGAAGAAAAACCATTTGTGAAATGCTTTAGCCAATTCAAAAACTACATATTGAGATGTAAATAAAACTTCAGTTAAGGGTTGAAAAGTAGTTAACTTATGGTGGTAAATAACTATAATTAAAAATATCAAATAAGGGATAGGTAGGTACCCAAGAGAAATGAAAATCTATGTCCACACAGAATTGTAGGTGAATGTCCATAGCAACATTATTCATAATACCCCCCATAAGGGAAATAAGGAAAATGTACACCAATTGGTGAATGGATAAACAAAATGTGGTGTATCTACATAACATTACTCAGCAATAAAAAGGAATAAAGAACTAACACATGCTACAACATGAATGAACCTCAAAAATATGGCTAAATGGCAGACCACATATTATTATTGTATGATTCCAGTTATATAAAATGTGTAAAAAAAGGGAAATCTACAGAAAATCTACAAAAAGTAGATGAGTGGTTGCCTGGGTCAGATGATGGGGCATGACTGCAAATGGGCATGAGATTTCTTTTTAGAATGATAGAAATGTTTTAGAAGTAGATTGTTGTGGAGATTGTACAAGTCTGTAATTTTCACTGAATTGTGTACTTAAAGCAAGAGAATTTTATGGTATGAAAATTATACCTCAATAAAGCTGTTAAAAAGTATACATAGACACACATACACACACACACACGGGAAAGCCAGGAACCCATAAAAAAAAATTTTATATTTTGGTATTCTTCATCAAAGACAATGATTTTTATTTAGATTTTAAATTTTTTATATAAGCCCCAAAGTACATAAAAATAAAATAAAATAATATGCTCTCTCAAGTTCATTCACAGAAATGTTAGTACAAATAAAGGAAAAGAATATCTGATCCAGGATTAAGCCATCATACTACCTACCTTGTCACTTAGAGGTGGACGATTCATAGGACTAATTCCTTTTCGAATTCCAGTTGCTTTCCTAGCTGCAAGGCCTGTGATAACTCCATAAGGACGTCTCTTTCCAGGCATTACTCTTCCTCTATGGCTCAGACTAGTCTTACCAAAACCTGTAGGAGGGAGGAAAAAAAAAGGAAAAAATATCAGTTTAAGAGCAAAGGACTAGAGGATTCCCATACGTTCCCCCTAGCCATCCCCTCTTTACCATTACTTTCTCAACAAACAGGACAGTCTAGAGACTTTACCTGTGAATATGGTAGCCACTAATATATGTGGCACATTAACTGTGACTAGAATATTAAGTATGACAAAGAACATTTTATTAATATTGTAAAATATTTTATTAATGATTTAATATTAATCCATATTGAAAAATATTTTGGATATGTAGGGCTAAATGAATTATGAATATGTAGCTTGCGTTTTATTTCTGTAGGACATTGCTGATTTAAAGTGGAATCACTTTCTCATCTCCCATTTACTTACTACTGTACACTGCAATCTGGCTTCTTCATTTTCAGCCCTACTCTATTTATTTATTTATTTATATTTATTTATTTATCGATTGATTGATTGGAGACAGAGTCTTGCTCTTTTGCCCTGGCTACAGTGCCGTGCTGTCAGCCTAGCTCACAGCAACCTCAAACTCCTGGGCTTAAGCAATCCTTCTGCCTCAGCCTCCCGAGTCGCTGGGACTACAGGCATACGCCACCATGCCTGGCTAATTTTTTCTATATATTTTTAGTTGTCCGGTTAATTTCTTTCTATTTTTTAGTAGAGATGGGGTTGCGCTCTTGCTCAGGCTGGTCTCGAACTCCTTACCTCCAGCGATCCTCCTGCCTCGGCCTCCCAGAGTGCTAGGATTACAGGCGTGAGCCACCATGCCCCGGCCTGGCCCTACTCTATTTAAATTGCTTTTGTTAGAGTCCCCAGTGAGTTCCAATGGACATATCTTAATCTGTGGCATGTGACATTGCTGATGTTGCTTTTCCATTTTGTATCTTACCTATTTAAATACTTTTTCTAATTATTAAAAAAAAAAACGTTCACTGCAGAAATTCTAGAAATATTCTAGAAATTCTAGAAAGTACAAAGAAAATGAAAATCATCCAACGGCCCACCACCTAGTAATAACCACAAATATTCTTTCTAGTCTTTCCTTTACATACTACATATATATGTGTGTGTGTGTATATATTTTAAAAGTTAACATTTTTAGTTTCAACTATTTTTAAGCAACTCAAAAGACTATCACATGTGGTAATTCACAATTTTGCAGTAGTAAGTGTCTAGAAGGTATAGAGTCAATCTTCTGGCAAGTATATTTCACATTCTACATATACGACTTTGTAGCCTACATTAATACTATATACTGTGACTATTACTGCATGTTTTTAATATCCTTTTATTGCATTTCTTTTTAATGTGCCACACTTGATCCAACCAACTTTGCACTAATCATTTCAGTTACCTCTAACGTTACACTATGATAAATAACATTACAATAGAACCACAGATACATTTTTTAATTTTTTTTTTTTTTTGAGACAGAATCTCGCTTTGTTGTCTGGGCTAGAGTGAGTGTTGTGGCGTCAGCCTAGCTCACAGCAACCTCAAACTCCTGGGATTAAGCAATCCTTCTGCCTCAGCCTCCTGAGTAGCTGGGACTACAGGCATGCACCACCAGGCCCAGCTAATTTTTTCTATATATATTTTTAGTTGGCCAGCTAATTTCTTTCTATTTTTAGTAGAAATGGGGTCTCGCTCTTGCTCAGGCTGGTCTCAAACTCCTGACCTCAAACGATCCAACCGCCTCGGCCTCCCAGAGTGCTAGGATTACAGGCATGAGCCACCACGCCCGGCCCATAGATACATTTTTTATACCTGTCTATGATTATTTCCTTCAGATACAAATTTCTAGAAGGTGAAATGCTAGGTGCAAGAGTAAAGCAAACTCTTAAGGATTTTTATTTATACTGAAAAAATTCCCTCCGGAATGAATGCATTCATTTATAGTCCCAGGAACATAAGGGTGTCACTTTCTCTACATCATTGACAACTCTGAATATTATCATTCTTTCTAATCTTTATCACTTAGCATTTGAAAAAATAATCTTGCCTTACATGGTAATTTGATTACTAGTGAGAAACATTTTCCATTTATTTCTTATCCACCTGTATTCTTCCATTCATTAACTGTAGTATTGATAAACCAGTTTTCTATGGCTGAGCTCTAATTTCCTTCTCATAATTGGAATTAATTTTTCAAGAATCAGTATCTTTACAACACCATATCATTTAGGAACATGGCATATCTTTCCACTTATTCAAGTCTTCTTTTGCTAAGCTTTGCCTCCTATATGTCCTGCACGTTTCTTGTTAAATTTATTATTAGGTATTTTATACATTTTGCTGTCAATCACAAAAAGACCCTTTTTCTAATAATAATTTTCATATTGTCATTCCTGTTATTACAGAAAGCTATGAGGTTTTAATGAGTACTTTTTTTTTTGGTTCCTATTAATATTTTGAGTCCAGAGTTCAACAAGACAGTTAGAAAAACCTGTTATGTTATGATGGCTGAAGCACTTATCAAATTGTCTTTCAGCTCCCAATTCACCCTTGACTGCCCTGCTTCTGGTACTGGAACATTTCTCTTTTGCCAGCTGGCACGATGTTAAGCTTTGTCAGTAGAGGGCACTGCAGAGATTTTGGAGGAAGAAGGCTTTTCTTTCAGGTTTCCATAGGCTTTCTCAAGGTTTGTTCCTGTTACATAGGACAACTCCTCCCCATCCCCCCATCCTATCCCCCAGGGCCAGGATGAGACTATGGTGAGGCTAGAGAGACAGCAAGGGCACAAAATTTGTGAGTGATGCCTGAAATTTTGTGTCCTGGGTATCAGTCTAGTCCTAGTTCTAGTTTTAGGCATCATGCTAGCCCTGGCCTTTGTTCCCCAGTGAATTTAAGCTGCACCACCTGCACATGCAGCTTCCCAGTGAGTTTCATCAGCATTGCAACTCAGTGAACTTCTCTGCCATCGAGCATGCCATGACCTTGCCCTCTCTATCAAAGTTGGGAACTTGGTGGTGGGTAGGGGTGGTTTTCTTCCAGATTTGTTCCTTTCTCAGGTGCTCTTTCTAAGTTCCAAAGGTACCGATTGCTATTACTTTTAAAATCAGGGGAAAGAAGCAATAAAGATGTAAATTTTTAAAAATTTTAAATCAAGTTATTGCTTTATGTGTGATTTCCTTCTAGAATTACAACAAAATGAAGATTAAACCATGTTAGAGGGAAACTGTACGTTAAAATTAACTTAAATCTATAATGACTTGCTATTTTTATTCGTATTAAATAATGAAACAGCTACTCTTTACTGTGGATATTTTACAGGAGGCATTGTGCTGAGTGTTTTAATTTGCATGAGAACCTGACCAGCTTGATGCTAACATCACAACTTTTGCAGGTGAGCAAGTAAGGCAAAGAATGATGACTACCTAGAGGTCACAGTCACGATATGGCAGAGCCATGACCTAGTGCAGGTGTGTGTGGCGCCAAAAACTGAACATTTAGCCGGGCACCATGGCTCACTTCTGTTTTCTTAACATTCTGGGAGGCCAGGCAGGAAGATCACTTGAGACCAGGAGTTCAAGAGCCGCCTGAGTAAGAGCCAGACCTCGTTTCTATAAAAAATAGCAAAATTGGCCAGGTGCGGTGGCGCATGCCTGTAGTCCCAGCCACTTGGAAGGCTGAGGCAAGAGAATTGCTTGAGCCTAGGAGTTTGAGGTTGCAGTGAGCTATGATGACGCCACTGCATTCTAAGCCCAGTAGCCCAGGAGAGAGAGAGCAAGACTCTGTCTCAAAAAACAAAAACAAACAAAAAACAAACAACAAAAACTGAACACTTCTCCAAACTGTTATATAAAAAGCAAAGAGTAGAAAAGGCAGAATGTAATCTACAATACACATTTTCAAGGAGGAAAAAATAACTATTATAGAAAAAGTGTGTGCACTCTGCGCTGGGTATTACAAAATGGGCAAGATTGGAGTAGAGATGAAGGATTCTAGGTTGGAGTGATAAGTACAAAGTCATGGATGATCACAGCACATTGAGAGACAGTCTAGGGAAAAAGACAAGAAGTGAAGAGGCCGGGCGCGGTGGCTCATGCCTGTAATCCTAGCACTCTTGGAGGCTGAGGCAGGAGGATTGCTTGAGCCCAGGAGTTTGAGGTTGCTGTGAGCTAGGCTGACGCCATGGCACTCTAGCCTGGGCAACAGAGTGAGACTCTGTCTCAAAAAAAAAAAAAAAAAATTACAAAAAATAAAAATGAAATTATTCCAAAAGAATGAATAAATTAGCAGGGCAAAGAGAAAGATAAAAGGGAGGAGGAATCCATTATTTATCATACCAAAGATTCATGATTAGATGAGAAAGACTGACAAGAAAGTCTCATTAACAGGAATAAAATTGATTAAAACAAGAAAGCATGGGACAGAACTCATCCTTTCATACCTTCTATTTCGGACCATTTGTTTATAATACAAATACTCATCATCCTTTCTACTGTCTTTGATTTCTCTCTTATTCATAGCTTTTTCTCCTCTACCTTCTAGCAGGCCTAGATAATCCCTTCCTCCACCTTTCTACCTTTGAACAAACTTCATTAGCTGTATCTCAGTTTTAGCAGTGGTTCTATTTTTTACCCTTTCATTTGTCATATTCCATAAAGTAAGAAAGATCTATACGTACTGCTCCAATTCTCTCCCCTCTTATGTTCAGGAACTGTCATATATTCTAAAAAGTACTATAAAAGGGTACTAAAGATATCGTCCAGTGCAACAGTCTTTTCTTAGTCTTCATCCATTTAGCCTCTCTGGAGAGTTTTCTTCTCTTTCCAAAGTAACTTCATTCTCTTTGTACTTCAATTACCACTTCTATGAAGATTCTTTCATTTTTAGCTCCACTAGAGCAGCAGTTTAACACCAGCTGTGTATCAGAACCACCCAAGGAGCTTTAAAAAAAATCCCTATGCCCTACATCTATAGATTCTGGTTCAGCAGAAATGGAGTGCAACCAGAGCATTTGACTATTTTTACAAAACTCTATAGGTACAACTAAGGTTGAGAACAACTAAAACTAGAGACAGAAATTTTCACCTTTCTTTTGAATCCCTAGACTAATCCCTTCATGAATTTCTTTCACAAATATACCATTTGTCTTAATAATATCAGGAGCCTTATCATTTAAATGAAGATTTGAGGAATTTTCTAGAAATACAACATCATAGAATATATGCAATTGTATTACTGGCTCATTTCCAAAGCAACCTGTAAATATGCCCATCTCTCCTACCTCTAAAAGGAGCAGCACTATAAAATTTTTTGGTCTCAGGACCTCTTTATGCTCTAAAAATTATTGAGGACTCCAAAGAGTTTTTGTTTCTGTGGGTTATGTTTATTGATTTTTACTGCACAAAAAATGAAAACTAAGACATCTAAAACTATTTCATTTAACAAACAACAATAATAGACCTACTACATATAGGGTAAACAAAATATTTTTAATGAAAACTATTATTTTCCAGAACAAACAAAAATATTTAGTAAAAGAATGGTATTGTTTTTGCATTTTTACAAATCTCTTTAGTGTCTGCCTTAACAGAAGATAGCTAGATTCTCACATCTGCTTGTTGTGGACTGAATGTTTGTCTCTCCAAAATTCTTATGTTGGGCCAGGCACAGTGGCTCATGCCTATAATCCTAGCACTCTGGGAGGCCGAGGCGGGAGGATTGTTTGAGGTCAGGAGTTCAAGACCAGCCTGAGCAAGAGCAAGACCCCATCTCTACTAAAAATACAAAGAAATTAGCTGGACAACTAAAAATATATATAGAAAAAAGAATTAGCGGGGCATGGTGGCACATGCCTGTAGTCCCAGCTACTCAGGAGGCTGAGGCAGAAGAATTGCTTGAGCCTGGGACTTTGAGGTTGCTGTGAGCTAGGCTGACGCCATGGCACTCTAGCCTAGGCAACAGAGTGAGATTCTGTCTCAAAAAAAAAAAAAAAGAAAAAAAAATTCTTATGTTGAAATACTAACCCTTAATATGATGGTTATTAGCAGACAGGGCCTTTGGGAGATAATTAAAGTCATGAGGGTGAAGCCACCATGAATGGGATTAGTGCTCTTATAAAAGCTCTCTAGCCTTCTTTTTGTTGTGTGAAGATACCACAAGTCCATAGTCAGCAATCCAGAAGAGGGTCCTTACCAGAACCCAACCTTGCTGGCACCCTGATCTCAAATTTCCAGTCCCTAGAACTGTGCAAAATTAATTTCTGTTGTTTATAAGCCACTTAGTCTATGGTACTTTGTTATAGCAGCCTAACCTGACTAAGACACTGCTTCTGCATTCAATTCGTTTTAATTATCAGATGTCATGTAGACTCTGGAAAGGTCTACTGTATGGTCATGAGAATGACAGTGAAACACAATTAATGTCTTAGTATTATAAAAACTGTTTTGATCTTGTGGATCCCAAATCTTGGAGATTCCCCAGGGGCCCCCAGACAACATTTTGAGAACCACTGCTATACAGCACTCTACCACTGAAGGACATCTAGGTTGTTCCTACAAGTATTCATTGAATGCCTAATTACATCAGGCACACAGACTTCATTCACTTATTTGTTCAACCATCAAAATCATATTGAGTATCTGCCAAAGGCTCTCTGTCCTTATTCTCTTACCTCAAGCTAACATCTTCATTGACATTACAATGCAGAAATCTGGAACTTTTCCTAGCCAATCAGAGTTTAAGACAATCCCCTATCTCTGCACATTCAGTAACAGCAGCAGCTGTTCTATTTTCACGCCTGTCACATGTAAGTAATGAATGTACAAGTCCAAGCTCAATCTTATGAGAATCCTAAGCCGCCTCTAGATATCATTTATCTCAAGGCTCAGATCATAATTCCCATAAAAGGGAAATATTTTCCGACCCTTTATGGGCCAGATCATATTTCACCTTATCATTAAATCACCTAATCTTCTTAGCACAAAATCCCTATCTAAAATTCTACGTTACTATCTAAATTTCTCTTATGGCATTTCTCACACTTTATCTTTTCTATCTTATCTCTGCTACTAGAAATTAATTCCTTGAACTAAAAGACCCATCTTTACATACCCCTGGAACCTGGGTCAGTTCTTATCAGCATTTATCAAATATTTAACATATCAATGAATATATTTCTGGCTTCTGTGAGCTCTGAATAGTTACTTTAACATATGGTACATTGAATCACATTTATAAGAAATCTTGAAATACCACTGGAATTAAATATTCATTTGCTACAGCTAAATACCTGTCACAAAATTTACTCCCTTAGGTTCAGCTAGTCAAGAAACTATCAGGGAAGAATAAATTTTTTGTAGAGCCCAATCTCATTTATACATATTTTGAAGACATGTTGGCATATTAGCTGTTAAATATAGAAGTAATTATGCTCAACCCACTGGAGATTATTTTTATGTTTTTCAACATATAGAATAAAAATCAATTTAGAACATAGTTTGTCTCTTTTTATATAGGTGAAAAGATTTAGAGTTTTTTAATTTGAACAAGGGTTTTTTCCTAAAATGATGACATTGCTACTAAGAAAGTTAACAAGCTATGTATAATTAATAGTGTTCAGTTACTGCCTCCAATCCATTTTAGAACAAGATGGTTATAAATAAATAAGTTTCCAGATTAGCAAAAATAACCATATATGTAGAGTTTCAGACTACATCTAAAGAATTCAATTCTGAGTGTCACCTTTGGAGGATTTAACAAATCCTAAAGGTCTTGGATGATAAGATAAAGAGTCTGGAGGTCATTTTCTATGCAGAATATAATAGTAAACTCTATATATTTAAAGCGTTCTCATGTAGAAAACAGAGTTTGCTTCCTACAACTTTGAAGAAGTAATAGATAAGCATGCTTTAATTCAAATTAAGAGAGTTTTCTATTTACTAATAGAGCTGTCTCCAATGATGGAACAAGTTGTCTTGTGAAGTGATATACTCCATCACTGAATATATTTAAGCTGGAGTTAGATAGCCATCCATCAGACAGACTGTTAAAGGAACATCTCACTGGGATGGAGACTGGAGCTTATGATATGTAAGATCCTTTGCAATTCTACACCAGAAATATAATTTAGGCTATTTATAAACTGAGGTTATTTCAAAATGACTTAATGTTTTCAAGAAACAGTGTTACTGCCTATTTAAGGCAACTTAAATTTTTACCAGATCTTAAGATCTAAACAAAAATTTGAGAGTAGAGGAAGCACAAATAACAAAGGAAACTGATGTAGTTCCTTCATATGTTAGGTATATGCTGTAAACACTATACTATGAACCCACAAATAACAGCTTTTTACTAAAGCTTACTTTCATAACTTACCAGAATTCTGTTGGATTCCCCATCGTACTCTCATCCTGAATTGCCGGGTACCACTCTGCTGGAGTCTTCTATTTAGTCTTGGAAAATTCTGCTTCTTTCCTTCCTTTCGGTTCAATTTGATGATATCATCTATGATAGAGGAAATGCCATAATTATTTTCATTTTAACTTAATGTTAATTGCTCAGTCTCATTTTCTAGTTGATAGAGTTCCTCCATTCCTAAGTTCTTTGCTACTTTGAAAGCACTTCCATAAGAAGATAATAATGATAAGAAGATAAAGCTCAAATTAGCTATTTTACAATAGCCCAAAGCAAGGCCAGGCATGGTGGCTCATGACTGTAAGGCTTTGGGAGGCCAAGGCAGGAGGAATGCTTGAGGCCAGGAATTTGAGATCAGCCTGGGCAACATAGTGAGACCTCTGTCTCTACAAAAAAGTAAAAACTTAGCTGAGTGCAGTGGCACGTCCCTGTAGCCCTAGCTACTCAGGAGGCTGGGGTGGGAGGATCCCTTGAGCCCAGGAGTTTGGGGTTATAGTGAGCTGTGACTGTGATACTGTGCTCCTGCTTGGGCAACAGAGCAAGACTCGTTCTGAATACAAAACAAAGGAAAATAGCCCAAAGCAGATCTACCAATTAATAAAGAGATCTATTATCCATAGTATTTCTTCTCCTGATAAATGTACAAGCTAAAACTTGTTCACAAAAATTATTCATGCTTACTTTCCATAATCACAGAAGTCTCCATTTTTTTAAAGATAACTACCTTTCAGTATAACTACAGGTAGTCAAAAATAAGTAAATCATTCAATCAAAAGACCAAATTTCTAAATTCACCTCAATTCAGCAAATATTTATTGACCATAGACTATTTGCAATGAATACATATCAGACTGTGCTGTAACCAAAACAAACAGAAGTAAAATATGGTCCCTTTTCTCAATAAGTTTACAATTATTCATGGAAATAGACATGAAAATAGCAAATACAAAATTAAACAAGTACCATAATAAAGGTATAAGATAAAAGAATATACTATTGATTTCCCTCTTCTAGCAAAGTAACTCATATTTACCTTATTTTTCTTTCTATACTGATCTCTCTAAGCCTCAGTATATTCAAAAATACTTTCAAACTGCCCCAAGTAATTCAAACATCATATTGCTGTAATATCACAACAGAACAATGTGAAGATCAAGAAACTAAATGTAACTCCAGATTCCTACTTACTAATATATCTGTTAAAGGAGGTTACCAGATGCCAAAAATACTCATCTAAGAGATACCCAAACACTTTCTACACAGTCCTAACTTCAATATTAATTTTGATAATTGATAAAACAAACCAAAGAAACTGTACATAGTTGATAACTCTTTAATAAAACTTCAGAAAACTTATTAACCTCAATTATTTTTTCCAAACTGCTCTAAGCAAAATAATCTATGTCAATATAGTCTTTACAGAAGTCAGAGAAGGAAATATAGATAATAAGGATCCTTTCTAACATACACTGTTCTACCTCACCCATCAGTAATCTTTTAAGACTCTTAATCACATTCAAATATTCATATAAAATATTTCAAATCTCCCCAAAATATTTTGCCTTCCTGAAATCAATGTCCAGCTACAAGAGTTTATCAAAGTTAAAAGATAAAAAGTTTTTTAAAAAATGAAAAGTTCTCACGAATATCAACTATATGAACATGCTAAATTCTCAATGAGCAGGTAGGGAACAGTTAGGAAGACACTACTTATGAAACATTACTTTCCTTTAACAAGGCACCATTTACTCTTCATCAGAAGTCTGAAATTTCAGAGCCTTGAGAGTATGCCAAAAAAATCAATTTGGTCTGGGGACCATTCAAAAAAAAAAAAAGAGGCAGAATACAATTCTGACTAACAAGGTTAATTTTAGAATACAGCATATGGAGTCTAAATATAACTAAAAATTAAAGGTAGCAAAGCATATTAAATATAAAATTATGTTTTATATTTAAACATTTTACTATCTAAATCCTCAAACATGTTCAATGAGCTACTATGGCAGAAAGGATGCTTCCAATCTAAAAGAAGAAAATGGTTTTCTCCTACCCAATGAATAGACAAGTAGACACCATAAGGAAAAAACTCCCTTACAATGAGCTGCTTATAGTTTCTTTCATAGCACTAGGTGTATATACATAATAATAGCAGTAGTAGTAACCGAGTACTAATAGGCATTGCTCTGACATGTACCCACTTAATTCGTACAACAATCCTATGAAGTATCCATAATACCCATTTTCAAAATAAGAAACTGAACCATGAGGCCACCTACATAAACCTGGTAGATGTTCTATATGAAGTTCATATAAACCAGCTAGAGCCATGATTTAAAACAAAAAACCAAGAAATCAGATTCCAAAACCTCTGCAGACCTGCAGATGAAATATTCAGAAAGTATAACAACTGCCCAAAATAGATCATCTCTTCATCCCATTTCCGTAAAATTCTCACTAATAGAAAGGCACCTGCCAGACTGCCGTATGTTCTTGGGGGAGAGAAGAGAATAAGCTCTATTTTAGCTCTCCAAAGCACTTCATTTCTATCTCAAAGAGAATTACCCCTTGATTTTCTTCACTTAAACATCCTAATTACCAAATAGGATACATGCAAAAAAGCAAACAAAAAAACCCTAGGAACTTAAGAAATGTATTGGTATGAAAATATATGTTTGACATTTCCCTACATCTGTACCTGGGGGTTCCAGAGCTAGACTGAAATCCTGGCTCCACCACCTACTCCCTGCATGACTTTGAGCAAGTTATTTAATTTCTCTATGCCTCAGGTTTCCATAAAATGAGAGTAACAACAATGGCTTATGTAATATATATAGTGTGTGTATGAAAATAAAATACAGTGCCTACTGAGTACCAAGCAGTTTACCTATGCCTATTGATTCATTTAATGCTTACAGTAACCCTATGAGACAAACACTATTATCACCTTTCTACAGATGAGGCACTGGGAGGTAATTTGCCTATGGTCACTATGGCTAGTAAGTGGCAGAGGCAGGATCTGAACTGAGACAGTATGGCTCTGAATTTCTCATAGGGATATTATGAGGATAAACCAACTTAATATATATAAAATGACTAGGCCTAGCCAGCGTGGTGTCTCACGCCTGTAATCCCAGCAGTTTGGGAGGCCTAGACAATAGGATTGCTTGAGGCCAAGAGTTTCAGTCCAGCCTGGGCAACACAGTAAGACCTCATTTGTACAAAAAATTTAAAAAATTAGGCTGGTGGCGCACGTCTGTAGTCCCAGCTATTCGGGAGGCTGAAGCAGGAGGATCACTTGAGCCCAGGAGTCCCAGGATGAGGTGAGCTGAGTGCAACAATGCACTTCAGCCAAAGTGACAGAGTGAGACCCCATATCTTAAATAAAATAAAATGCTTCATCATCAAAGTCCAGGACCTGGCAAGTAGTAAGCACTCAATAAATATTCATTATTATACTATTTCTTGGCCTTAGCTCAAACGATTTCTCATTCCTTTCAAGCTCACTCCTGACAAGCAGTAAGGGGAGACTTGAAGCCAAACTTATTATTCTGATAATTTACTTAATTCACATATTGAGTTCTGACCTGTGGCAATCCTGGAAACCAAGAGTTCTTGGCTTTTGATCAAAAACTTTCCAGATAAACCACAACAAAAGACAAAACAAATGGAAAGCAATGACAACCAAAAGAAATGTTTTCATGACGGATATTACCCTAAATACCATCCTGGGAAAGGTTACACCTCTGAAGCCACCAGGCAGGTAGTTACTTTTCAAATATTCGAAACCTGCCAGCCACAGAAACAGCTGGCAGAGCTGACTACAGCCAATACCATCACTTGGATCGCGACAAAAATGGAATTACTTTTAGCCCAGCTAAGCCAAACACAGAGGCCAGTGCCTCAGTAGTGTGAGGTCTGAATTTTTAACCGAACCACCAACCTCCTGCTTTTTATATAATCAGCACCAAACCATGCCACCTTTCTTATATGTACGAAACCCTACGCTTTATCTGGCTTCTCAGCAATCCACATAAATCTTTTTTAGTTTTTGCTTTATTTATTTTTTTTTAATTAGCTAACTCTGAGGCCTGGATAGGGAGAACGTGCTTTTCCAGGCTGCGCTCCACAGAACATCTGACAGGACTGCTAGACGGTATCTTCCGACAGACGCCCCAGGGCCGGCCCGCGCCTGGGTGGCGCCCGTCGGAAATCGCCAGCGCCGCGCGCAGGCCTGGGCACAGTGATGCCCAACAAGCCCTTTTCTGGAACCACCGGTTTCAACCGATCGCAGAGCCAGCCGCGCTCTCAAAGACCTTTCTTCAGAAAGAAAGGCTTAGTCGGACCTTTACCCCCGCTCCCGGTAACACTCACAGCGAACACGCTCAAGGGAAACCTGCGGAGTTTTCCTCACAAAGAGCAGGGGTAACCGGCGAGCGGCAGCGCGCCTCTGGGGAGGAAGGGTGCGCACCCCTCGACCCGCCAAGCCTCCGGCCCGCAGCGCCCCCGCCCCACAGCCCCTCCTCAGACACAGCCTCGGCTGAGGGGCCGCCCGCTCCCACGAGATCGGCCCGGGCGCCCGGCCGCGAACCTGCGTTCCCCGCTCGCCTCAGGGCCGCCTGCTCGGTTCCGCCCACCCGCAAGAAAACTCGATCGGCAACTGCGGTCAACCGCCCCTTCCCCCACAAACCGCGCCACTTGGTTCCACCCACACCCTCCCCCCACTCCCACTCAGCCCCTCACCCAAAGACATATCAATTTTATCGAGGTTTTCGTTGCTGCGGACTTTCGGCAGCGGCGACGGAGTCGCCGTGGCTCCCACCAACCGGGTACCAAACCGGTTCATGGCTGGAGACGTCGCGCTAGAACAGTCAGCG
This sequence comes from Lemur catta, assembly GCF_020740605.2. NCBI lineage: Eukaryota > Metazoa > Chordata > Mammalia > Primates > Lemuridae > Lemur > Lemur catta. Next base: position 220,106,231 of record NC_059128.1, on the reverse strand, counting down.
GCGAAGGCCAGAGTCGCAGGCCTGCCACCTCCCACTCACGCACGCAGACCAGCTGCACCGAGGAGCGCGCACGCGCGCCGGCGGCGTCCTCGTCCTCCCACCCGCGGCCGCGGGCGGAGGGGGCGCTACAGAGACGAGCGGCCAACAAGAGCGGCCCCACGCCGTGACTCGCTCCTAGCGGCCCTTGTCGGACCGGACGAAGCATTGCAACCGCTGCTCTGAGCGCTAACGAGGACGGCTGTTTTAGCTGTTCGACTTTCGGCCCCAGTTGGGGAATGCGAGACCCTGAGCACCTCAGAATCATATGCCTTAAATGATATCATGATCCTCTGTGTCCCTGAAGTCCGTGCTGCTGCAGAAAGGCCCCCTATACTTCGGTACACAAGAACCGCGCACAACTCACTGCAATGCAGCCTCGGGAGGCAGGACAGACCCCTGCGAGCGTAGATTGCAGTGCTGCATCCCAGCTCCCTTCTCCCTGGCACGCTCCTCCACCTGCAGCTTGCAGAGTTGCCACGTCTGAACACAGAGCACCGCTGCAGTGACAATTCTTGCGTCACCTTAACAACAAAAGTAAATGCTAACGTTTCCCGTATCTGTACCACCTCTCAATCGGCACTCTCAAAACATTTGCCACGGTACTACCTACCTTAATAAGACCTCATCTTCCCTTGGGAGGGGTAAGTACCTCTATTTAGTTGCATCTTTCTCTGATTCATTTGCGTTGGGAATGGATAGGAGGATTCATTTTCTTTCTAATCATCTCTATAGAAAAACTTAATAATATTTGATGAATTCCTGCATAATAGTTTTCTTTTCCTATTTGCAAAATGTGGTATTCCCTCTCTTCTTACATCATTCTCCTTCCCCAAAGTAACTGCGTTTGTATGGAAGCATTTAAATTAAATAATCCTCATAACAGCTTAAAACTATCTCAGACATTTGCATCCAAGGAAAAAACCTAGGGCAGGTATTCTATCCATCTAGAAATCTCTGCCACCTTTTTCTTTACACTTCTTAAAATGCTAAAATTTCTTTAACATAGAGAAACGAGTCAGAGCTTTGAGGTGACCTGAACCACAGTAGCCTGTGCTTAATTTAGTAATGTCATAATATCATGTGGTTTCCAATTTCAACACCAATGACACACTTTACTATTTTTTGCTTGGGGATCCCATGTTTTAAAATATCTCTTATTATGTCCATTGCATTTATTAATAACTTATTTTCCAATTTTTATTAATTAAAAAATGGCCATGTCCCAGCTCTCCTTTCCAAGTCTGAATTCAAAGTAAAGTTTGCAGTGACAATTTTGGGGTCACTACTACAATAAAAGTAACTGTGAATGGTTCCCTTATCTGTAGTGTGGATAAAACCAACGGCCATCACACAGACTTATGTTTCCAGCTGAAAGCTAAGAACTATAACTTTTTTGTGAGCTTGGGTAGTCTTATATTGGGGGAATGTATGATTTTTATTAGGTTTTTGGAAATATTATGTTACTTCTTATTCTCGAAGGTCAAGTTGTTTTTTTTTCCCCATGACAAAAATATAACTATATAGAAAGAGTGAATCAGCATAGGATACACTAGGTACAAGAAACTTTAATGGTAGAGGAACTTTTGGATTCAGAAAGATGCAAGGACAACATTTCACATGCCAAGGAGAATAGCGTGTATGCTTAGCACAATGTGCTTGATTTGATTTTACTACTCCTCTACCCTGTAGCCACCACCCCTCCCTGGACTACTAAAAACTAGAGAAAATGGGTTGTAGGCTCGATAGCTTAGTGGTACCTTTTTCATTCACTTCTGTCATTCACTATGTAATCTTGGGAGAGTCTCTGGGCCTCAAACTCAATCTTCAAAACAAGACACTAGTAATACTAAGTGTGGGAAGTATACTAAGTTATTCCTAAGATTTCTTACAGTTCTAAAATTCTCTAAGCACAAGACATTTTTCTCCACATTAATTAGCCTTCTCTCATTAGAAATAATTTCTACAATCTACGCTTATTTGTGGGAGTAAACTACAGGGAGGAACCTTAGGTTAAGTTCTTAATTTTATGGAAGAAAATTAATGCATTTAGAGTTTGGATGCATTTTGCACTTCAGATATTTATAGGACAGATAACAAAAATCCCAAATGGATAAAATCCTCCTGACCACTAACATTAAGATTCTCTTTTATCCTGAACTTCTCAAAACTGAAGCCTCATGCCAAATCTCCTTGGCTCTAAAGGACGTGCCCCCAGTATTTCCTTAACCAATCCCAGCTGTTGTGTTTTGGACTTTCAGGTTTCCCCAAGGCCCTAGGGTCTCAGACTCTCAGAGCAATCACCCAGATTCTAAAGGGAAAAACAAGAAAACAAGAGTGAGGCATTATGGGCAAAAGTAGGTCTGTCACACACAAAACAAAACAAAATAGCAACCTGAGACACACACAGCAAAAATGAAGAGACAAACCAAGAAACCAGAATGGGGTTTCTGTCCAAGAAGTCAATCAGTCAACTACAAGGGCTGGAGTTATCATAAAAGGTGAACCTTACAATTTTCTGGGGCATGAGAGGCAGTTATTCATTTAATCATGTATTCATTGAGCACCAGGCATTGTACTAGGCCCTAGGGATAAAATGGTGAGTAAGGTGGATACAGTCCTATCTTCACACAGCTTGCAGAACAAAAAATATTTTCTGAGCACCTGCTGTGAGTAAGGCACTATGCTGAACATGGGGTATACAGCCTTTGTCTGGTGTACAGCAGTTCAGCAGCTTCATCTCAGTCAAAATAAACATAGAATTCAAGCAGTTGCCCTTTTAAGAGGCATGATTTCACACAATTTAGATAAGACAACATCTAGGATTGCCAGATAAAATACAAGGCCAGTTGAATTTGAATTTAAGATAAACAGTGGACAATTGTTTAGTATAAGTATGGCTCAGGTTTCAGGTAAACAGCAACTTTTTTTAGTACAGTATGTTTCATGTAATATTTGGCATATATTTACACTAAACAATTACTCATTGTATGAAATTAAAGAATTCAAACTTAAAGCTGCTGCAACTTTAAATTATTCTGTGCCTTGAGGGGAATATGGCTATGTAGCCTGAGTCACATAGCATGCAGTTGGAACTTCTGCTTTTTCCTGTAAATGATGAGGAATGACCAAATGGTGCCAGAGAGAAGACCCTCTCTAGTTCCCCCCAGAACATTACTCCTCCTCATGAAATGTTAAAGCAATCTTCCTTGGAATGTAACAAGCTATACTAATCGAATTGCTTTAAAGAATGGCCTTGTATGGAAATTATTGCAACCCTGCTAGAGCTATTACTATCTGTGTAAGTGAAACCTTAGCTTCTGCACTTTGGAGCCCTAACCCCCACATCCCTTCAGAGTCTGTTATTCCCAGATAGCTATCCTCAAGCTTTGTGTTAGAATAAACTGTACACTTAATCATATTTTCTGAATTTCATTATTTAAAGTTGTTATTTGTTTATCTGAAATTCAAATTAAACTTCGAGTCATATATATGTATGTATGTATGAGTGTGTGTGTGTGTGTGTGTGTATATTTTTTTTTTTTTTTGAGACAAGGTCTCCCTCTGTCACCCTGGCTAGAGTGCAGTGACATCATCATAGCTCACTGCATCCTCAAACTCCTGGGCTCAAGCAATCCTCCTGCCTCAGCTTCCTGAGTAGCTGGGACTACTTGCATGTTCCACCATACCCGGCTAATTTTTCTAGATATTTTTAGTTATCCAGCTAATTTCGTTCTATTTTTTTAGTAGAGACAGGGTCTCGCTCTTGCTCAGGCTGGTCTCGAACTCTTGAACTCAAATGATCAGCCCGCCTCGGCCTTCCAGAGTGCTAGAATTACAGGCGTGAAACACCATGCCTTAAGATGCCATTTATTAGATTGAGGAAATTTCCTTTTACTCCTGATTTGCTGAGAGTTTTAATCATGAATGAATGTTGAATTTTCTCTAACACTTTTCTGCATCTATTATCAAATGGTTTTTCTTTTTTAATTTATTAATATGGTGAATAACATTGACAGATTTTCAAATGTTGAATGTTGATTTCTTTTTTGAATATTGATTTTCAAATGTTTGCATTTCTGGGATAAACCTACTTGGTCATAGTGTGTTATCTTTTTTACATATTGTTGGATTGGTTTGCTAGTATTTTGCAAAGAATTTTGTCTTTTCATGAGTTATAGTGTTATGTAATTTCCTCTTGTAATGTCTTTGATTTTTATGTCAACCCATTTGCTTTTCAGAAGAGGATTTCTAGAATTCATATGTTGGCATAATGTGTATTTTGCCTATATAATAAGGGAGTAAGGTATAATTTATATTATATATAGAGATGATATGTGTTAGATATAACTAATTGTTGAGGGTTAGGGTCAAGACATGAGAACCCCAGGATTGGGACAGGACTTTGCCAAACAGCAACCTGTGGACATGTCATTTCACTGAGCAAAAGCTGCTCGACCTTGAGGCGAACCTTCCACTGATCGGGGATGTCTACAAACGGACCCCCACCTTGAAGCCTGAGGGCCACAGCCTGGATGTCTGCAAAGGGACCAGGGCTTGTAATCAGAAGGCAGAGAGAATGATCAAAGGATGTCAGCCCAGCAGATAAGAGCAGTTTGCTAGTCTAAGCCTGAGGCAATGTTCCTATCTCTCTCCTGAGTTCATGTTTCAGTAAATAAGGAATTAGATAAAGTAGAAAGAAGTAAGTGGTCTCTTCATTCCGTTTGGATTATGTGCTTTACTGCTGACTCACGATTTTATCTTTAGCTTGTGTATACTTAGCTAGTTTATTGTTACTTTGGGAGACCTCAAAACTTAAACTCATGATATGTGCATGTAAATGGGTGACTGATAATAATTATTTGCTGAAAGAATAAATATTAATGCGGGACTCCACTCATGGCCTCCTGGCTCACGGGAATGATGGAGTACCCCTGATTTCCCCATCACTTTAGTCTATACTTTGTCTCTGTCTCTTTTATTTCCAATCTCTTGCAATGTTCCTGCCTGGGACCTGATTTGTTGGGAGAGTCGTTAACTCCCAGCAACTAATTAACTAATAATTAGTTATTAATTACTAATTAGTAGTTCCCTTAAACTACTTATATATACAGTACAGGTTTTTCCCCTTTTCTGCTCAGTTTTCCCGTTCTACTTCCTTTGCCACTGTTTTCTGCTATAGTAGTTTTTTCTTTGACACCTTGCTATAGCTTTCTGTGCCTCTTCTCCATTGCTCTTTTCCTTTGTTCTAAATTTTGCTGTTCCAGTCTTCTGCCTTTTCATCTCAGAATTTGTTCATTCATTTATTAATTCATTCAACAGAGTTTGAGTTCCTACTAGGTGTAAGACACTGTGCTAGATGCTGTGGATGCTGCGGAGAACATGAGAGACAGACTTGCAGGCATGGCTGCTGCATTTAGGAAACTCAAGAGCTACAGAAGAGCCTGCCCACCTCAGCTAGCCAGTTTAAAGGACCATTACTGGTCTCTAAGTCCCTGACTATCAGTTTCCTTTGACAAGAGAATCTGCTTTGGGTGGACAGGGGAAATTGAAGGGAAATTCTTCCTGGACTCAAAGATTGGACCTATCAGCTCACTCATTAATAGGCCTTGCCTTCCCTGTGCAGGGTAGGGGTCCCGACCACCAGGGGTTCTAGATTGATTCACTGAATGACCAATTGTGGAATTTTCCAAAGCTAAACAAATTTACGTAAAGCACACAATTCCCCTCTATTTACATACAACTTGTTTCTTTTAAAAAGATATCCTCAATTTATACTGGATAGATTTATAGTCCTGGAAGGCTTGGGAAGCTGGGATTCTGGGATCTTTAGGTGTTATTCCTTCTCTTCAGGCTTCTTCCCTCTTTGCCCCTCAGGTTCCCTGCTCTGGGATGAGGAGCTCAGGCTAGGCTGTGGACTAACTCTGTTCTTTATCTTTCACTCAGCAGAGGGTCCCTTCTCTTGGCCTAGCTTTATCCAGGTAGAGTTTCAGGGAGTTGGGACAGGGACAAATTGAAAGTTCTTTAAATGTGTTAAGGGTTTGCCCAGTCCAGAAATAAGATTTTCTTTATTTTCATTTTTATATTAGAAATTCCAAATTTGTACACATTGTTCATAGCTAGCAGGAAGCTTTCCTATATAATTAAATAAATGCACCAATACTAAATGCTTAGAGGGAGTGGAAGTAAAAACCAGGTAATTAAAACTTGGCAAAATTCTTCAAAAGCTTTTTTTTCTTTTTTTCCTTGCCATTTGACTTTGCAATAAAAAACCTTTTAAATTAATATCATCAGCTGAACTTCTATAAGCTTCATATATGGCTAAAAGAAAAAGAATTTTAGTAAATCAGTAAATTTGGTAAGGTCAATGAATTGGTCATTTGGCAAAATTGGCTAACAAGACTTCTAAAAATGCTAAACTATGGGGAAAACAGAAATTAATTTGAAAATATCTTCAAAATTAGTGATTGTAAGCCAAGAAATTTCCATGTGAAACACTAAATTTTGGTTATATTTAGCAGGATAGAGCCATAAGAAAACAAAACCATACTCAGATCCTTGACTATTTTTTTTTCTTTCTTTCTTTCTTTTTTCTTTTTTTCCTTTTTTTTTTCTTTTAACTTTCTATCCTGGACATTCTAAGATCAACCTTGACTATTTTTTAAACATTCAAATCTAGAGAAAAGTTGCAAAAATAGTACAGTGAGTACCCATACACCTTTCACCTAGATTCACCAATTATTAAAGGTTTGCCACATGTGCTTTTTCTCTGTATAGGTAAATAGATATTATTTGTTGTTCTTATTGGACAATTTGAGAGGAAGTTGCAGAAATCATGACTTTTAAAAATATATCTCTAAGAAAATTCTTTAATATACCATGCCAAAATTATCAATTTTAGGAAATTTAACACTGATGCAATACTATTATCCAATGTATAGTCCATATTCAAATTTTGCCAATTATACTAAAAAAGTTCTTTATAGCATTTTTTTCCCAATCTAGGATCCAGTCCAGATTCACATGTTGCATTTCTTTGTCCTGCCTCTTGTCTTCTTTCATCTGAAAAAGGTCATTAGCTTTTCTTATTCTTTTATATTTACATTTTTGAAGCTTAAAGGAGGTTGTTGCATAGCTTGTCCCTCAATTTGGTTTTGTCTTATTGTTACCCAGTGATTAGATTCAGGTTATTCGTTTTTGTCAGGAATACTATGTAGGTAATGTTTTGCCCTTTTTAGTGCCTAACATCAGGAGGCATATGATGTCATTTTGTCTTATGATTAGTGATCTTAACTTTGATCACTTGGTTAAGGTGATGCCTGCCAGATTTCTCCATTGTAAAGGTAACTTTTTTCTCCATTTGTAATGCACAAGTAATCTGTAGGGAGATATTTTGAAACAGTGTAAATATTCTGTTTCAGAACAAATTTCACTAATGGCTTTAGCATCCATTGATGATTCTTGTCTGAATCAATTACTACTATGGTGGTTGCAAAATAGTCATTTTTCTAACTCTACCATCCCTCTGCATTCATTAGTTGACATTCAACTGTGAAGCAAGGTTCCCTTCCCCCTTTCTTCCTTTCTTTTTCTATTTATTTATTATTTGCATATCTATCTATCCACAAAAATTCATGGACTCATTTGTGTTCAAAAATTCTACTCTGACAAGCAAAGGGGTAAAGAATGTAAGGATTGTGTTTACCTTTGAAGATAATGTAGATATATACATGTATACCTTATGAGCTGCTCATTTTGATTTTCAACTTGTTTCTGGCTTGGCCAGTGGGAGATATCCCTTAACTTTAAAAAATGCTGCTAAGAATAATTTTAGTGAATATAATAAAACAGGCTGGGCATGGTGGCTCACACCTGTAATCCTAGCACCCTGGGAGGCCGAGGTGGGAAGATTGCTTGAGATCAGGAGTTTGAGACCAGCCTGAGCAAGAGCAAGACCCCTTCTCTACTAGAAATAGAAAAAATTAGCCGGACGTGGTGGCGTGTACCTGTAGTCCCAGCTACTCAGGAGGCTGAGGCAGGAGGAGCGCTTGAGCCCAGGAGTTTGAGATTGCTGTGAGCTAGGCTAATGCCATGGCACCCTAGCCTGGGCAACAGAGCGAGACTCTGTCTCAAATAAATAAATAAATGGAATATAATGAAACAGAACATATTCATGACTATATTGATATTTGTTGAATATATTCAAGAAGACACAATTTAAAACCAAATTTTGGCAAATAGATAAATGTAATGAGGTTATAAAAATCAAGTTACTTGAATGATTGACTGATCCTTGAGTGAAACTGGCTTTCTGCTATTTGTATAAAAAGACATCCTGGTAAACTTGAAAACAAATAAGTTGATCAAGATCAAATAAATTTCTTCAGGTTTTTTGACTTTTAAAATGTAAATTCAATAAACAATTGGTACATAAGGCCATTCCATTTCTGTGACATTTATTGAACTCTGATGGTAGATATTTTTGCATATTTGGTGACTTTTTGTATTTGGACCTCAGATGTACAAAATTGGATTAATCATAATTCTTGGTTCTTGATATACTGTTATTTTCCATGCATGGTTCATTTTTATTTATTTAGATATTTTTAAATAACTTACAAGAATTAGTTATAGTTTAATAACTAACTAGTTATTTTAAAAACCATGCACCTACAAACCCACCACTCAAAACAAAAGCTAGAACAGGCAATAACCCTATGATCTATCTATTCCACTTCTAGGTTTGTTCTTAGAAACTCTTGTTTACATACAAGAGGAGACATGTACAAGAATGCTCACAGCAGCACCACTTACAATAGCAAAAACCTAGAAACAAATGCCTATTAATGGGTGAGAGCATGAATAAACTGAACATGAATATATGCATTCATATAATGGACTAATACACCGCATTCAAAATCAATAAACTATGGTGACATACAACATGATGAATCTTAACCAATACAATATTAAGCAAAAAAGTAAGGCCCCAAAGAATAAATACAACTTAACATATTTTTTTAAAGTTAAAGCACAAAAATTTGTAAAATGATGCGTTTTAGTAATATAGATAGATATAAAGAAACTACATAACCAGGGAAGCGATGGAATCATAAAGAAGAGGTTCAGGATTATGGCAGCCTAGGATGAGAGAAAGCAGAGGGATGGGATGGGGTGGATGGACACATGGCTAGTGTAGGTTATTGTCATGTTTATTAATTGCTTTCAAGAAAATACGGTACATATAAATCCAGATTTAGACATAAGGAAAATCCTGTTTTCAAAAACTTTTTGCTACAATTTTAGTTTTAGGATTTCCTGATAAAGCTGACTAACTTTCATGTAACTGAATGTTAAAATCATGTCACATTAATTTGGGATTATATTGTATGACAAAAAATGAAGTACATGCATTTATAGAAACAGAAGTTAGTGAAATTCCAATGACTAATACTGCCTCTTTCTTAAAAATTATAATCCTTTAGTAGGAAAATATACATTTGAACAGAGTATTTTTTAAATAAATGAAATCATAAACTGCATTAAAATGCTCTTTCATTTCACTTTTAATTCACAAAAAAGTTTTCTCCAGTTTGAAAATTCCTAAAAGGCATACATATATTTGTGTGTGTGTGTATTTTTTTTTTTCCTTGAAACAGGGTCTCACTCTGTTGCCCAGGGTGGAGTGCAGTGGTGCAATCATAGCTCACTGCGGCCTTGAACTCCTGGTCTCAAGCAATCCTCCTGCCTCAACCTCCTGAGTAGCTAGGACTACAGGTGCGTGCGACCGCATCTGGCTAATTTTTAATTTTTTTTGTAGAGACAGGGTGTCAGTCTCCTGACCTCAAGCAATCCTCCTGGCTCTGCCTCCCAAAGTGCTGGGATTACAGGTGTAAGCCACTGTACCCTCCCAATTTTTGATAGTCATTAGATTTTCATGGAGTCACCCTTGATCCTTTCCTATCCCTCACTGGCCATATCCACTTCTTCACAGAGTAGTGCTGATTTTATTGCCTTAACATTGTTCTAATCTAAACGTGCTTGTTGTCTACAACCACTGCTCTAGTTTTAGGCCTAGGCTTGTAAACTAGCAACCCAAGATCCACCTTCAGCCTAAAGACAAGCTTTGTTTGACCTGTGCAAGGCTTAAATGTTTAAAAATTTGTTGCTATCATTTAAAAATTTGGAAATTGTATTTAAAAATACAGGTTCCAGCTTTTTTGAAAAATCAGAATAGCTGGCAACGTTCACTTACAAGAAGGTGAGACTTCCTTTCATGGAAAAGCCATGAGCTTTCCATTTCAGAGTTTCTGCCATTCTTTGAACTGGTTCACTTCACTCAGTGGCATTACTTGCTTGTTCCGTATAATGACTTCATCTCCTCTATCTATTCTTCCACACTTACCTCCAACATAGTACCTACCCCACCCCCTTTCCACATTGTCAAAATTAGCTTTCTCATCAGGTTTGATCAAATCACTTAATTTGCATATCCTTGATTTGCTAATTGTTTTCAGGATAAAATCCAAACTCCTTAAAATGGCACTTCATGATCTGGTCTCCCTCACCAGAATGCTTACACCATTCTGTTCCTTACTCCTTCCCAGCTTTGACTACTCAGAATCAGTAGTTCCAGGGTATAGGGTGACAGGGGTGTGTGAGGGTCCGCCACGGTACGGAGACTGTTAGCTGGGGCTTTAGACGCCAGTTCTCAGCCAGGTCCAAGCCTGCCCCGCAAGCTGCCGGGGTGCGCAGTCCACCGCGAGCTTGGCCTCGGATTGGATAGGGCGATGCATGCCGGGAGCGGTTTGGCCTCGAAAGGCTTGCTGGAAGTTGTAGTTCTTGGAGCCGGAAGTGGGGTGGCAGGGATAGAAACCGCAGCTGAGACAGCAGTCGCTGACGCTGCTGCCACCCGGGTGTAGCGCATCACCCCGAGCCCACTAGCTTTAGGTTCCTCCTCCGACCCCGGGGGGCTCTGGGAGCCCTGAGGGGCGAAGCAGCAGGGACGCCTCTGTTCAGCGGGGAGGCGGCCTCGCAGCCCCGGATGCGGCTGGAGGGCGCGGGAATGGACCTTGGTGGCTGCGAGGAGGAGAGCAGGTGGGCTGTGAGTGGGCCGGGGAGTCTGGCGCTTTTGGATGCACCGAAGCGCCGGGAGGCTTGGGAGGGGTCAGAGGGCACGGAGACTTGAAGTGCAGGTCCCGATAGATCTGAGAGCGACTAATGCGGCGGACTTGTTTGGGAAAAATTTAGGAGCGGAGGGACCGGCAGGGCGTGGACAGGACCAGGGAACGGGCTTAGTGACGGTGACGAGGAGAGTAGGTAGGATTTGTTGAGGGCAGGGGGAGCAGAAAAGGGTGAAGTTCAGGTCCTAGGTTGCTGGAGAGGAGGTGGATATTGAGAGTTTGGGAGAAAAGGACTGAGCTGCGGTAGTGAGGTTTTATAGGCCAGAGTCTGTAGGTAGGAGCAGGGTACAAGGTTGGTGCCCTGATTGAAACTTGCGGTGACAGCAAGTGGGGCCAATATTAAGAGGATAATTGTTGTAAGAATTCCTCGGAGCAAAGGTTAAGTGAGTGACCTAGGAAGAAGCTTAAACAGGGATGAATGTGGGGAAGAAGGCGAGAAGGAGGGCCTGTGGATGAAAGTGAGCGATTGTAATGGCAATGAGGTGGGGGTGGGGGCTTGTTCACAGACCAGAAATTGTGTGCGTGCCCTTTGTCAATGCTAGATCCCTGTCAGAGAGTGGCAGGACCTCTCTGTCATTTCCTTTTCGTCTTCAAACCTTTCACTTCTTCCTCACGGTGCAAACTAAGCAAGTTCACATTTATTTACATGGAACTATTGTCAGAAAGTTTGTATCTTCTAGAAATTAGGAAATTTAAGATTTCAAAAACTACTTTGAAGGATGAATTGGACTCTGTAATGGTGCTTCCCATATTTAGGGTTTGCTTCATTAGGAACTCTGTGCTTCACCTCTTTTTTTTTTTTTTTTTTCTGAGACAGAGTCTCACTCTGTTGCCCGGGCTAGAGTGCCGTGGCATCAGCCTAGCTCACAGCAACCTCAAACTCCTAGGCTCAAGCAATCCTCCTGCCTCAGCCTCCCGAGTAGCTGGGACAACAGGCATGTGCCCCCATGCCCGGCTAATTTTTCTATATATATATTTTTAGCTGTCCATATAATTTCTTTCTATTTTTAGTAGAGACGGTCTCGCTCTTGCTCAGGCTGGTCTCAAACTCCTGAGCTCAAGCAATCCGCCCGCCTTGGCCTCCCAGAGTGCTAGGATTACAGGCATGAGCCACCGCGCCCGGCCTGTGCTTCACCTCTTAACAGGCCGGAATGGTGACAGGCTAGAACAGAAATGTGGCTTTAAAGGGAGTCACTTAACATTTAGAAACAGTTTCAGATGCAGTGATGGTCTCAGGAGCAGCTGGGGTCCAAAGACTAGAGGCAGAAGATTTACCTCTGAGAAGATATCGACAGGAAAATTAACTAGATGTTGTGCCTGGGTGAAGACTTGCTATTTTTAAGGGTGACTCCACTTTTATCTGCACAGGTAGCCTGTGGCCTGCTGTACAAAACCTGGACTGACAGGACTTTGGGGTTCCTGCTGGAGATCTATGAATGATGTGTACTAAATGAAACCGAACATCTTACTTCCCTTTTCCATGTTTCAGTTTCTGCTTGTGTATATTTGGCTATTTATTCTTCTTCCAGATGTCTGTGAAATGCTTTGTGTAAAACGTCCCATGTAAATTCTAATTAAGTTTTAGGGTTATTTTGATTTTCCTCTACAGTTCACGTGGTGGAGGCTGAGTTAGAAATTCAGGTTCAAATTTCTTCCCCGTCTGGCTGGAATTGGGTTATTTATTTATTTAATGTATTCGACAAACACTTATTTACCACATGTCAAGCACTGTTTTAAGATATTAAGATATACTGTATTAACTTATTTAATCCTCCTAACTACTGTATGATGGGTACTATTATTATCACCATTTCACAGATGTGGAAACTAAGTTATGGATAGGATAAGTGACTTGCCAGGGTCATATAGCAAATCCCTAGAGGAACTGGGATTCAAACCCAGGCAGTCTGGCTCCAAAGTCTACACTTTTCTTTGTAAAGACGGGGTCTCACTATTGCCCAGGCTACTCTCAAATTCCTGGCCTCAAGTGATCATTCTGCCTTGGGTTCCCAAGGTGCTAGGATTACAGGCATGAGCCACTGTGCCCGGCCAGACTCTACACTTTTAATACCTATGCTAATAGTGATAAATGTGCACAACAGTGAATAAATTTTATAGCATTCTGTGCCTCAGTCAGTCTAGTAGTAGGACAGCTTGTTTGCAGGTATCTTTGCCTGTCTATACTTTTTATGCTTGCTTCTGAACCAGATAATTTTAATCAAAATTTAATTTCAGCAGTGGGTTTATCCCCACAAAGTCACTCATATTATTGTTATAGGCCAGCTCTGTTGGTGGCTGGTTAACTCAGATTATGTTGTTTAGTGAGGCTTCATCGTACTGATGACCTCCTTAGCTCCAGATAGACAACTACTGGTAAATACATGCCTTGGGCCTGTTAATTAAGATGTGTGGCTAGGTCACTGCAAACATAACCTTTCTATGGCCAATAAAATATCCAGTTCAGAAACAATCTTCTTGATGAGATAGCATCATTTTTAAAATGAAGGATAAAACTTTTCAGTAATATATTTTATGAAAGCAGTTGATAACAGTGAAGTGTGCATAAGCTTTAAAGCCAGATAGACCTGTATTTGAATCCTAGCTCCTCTTCTTAAGTTGGCTCGATCAAGTTACTTAACCTGTCTGAGTGGGAAGAATAATTGCCTTCCTGCCTGTGAAGATTTGATCAAACAATATGCATATAAAGCTCCTTCCTTAGTGCCTGGTATGTATGAAGTGCAAAAAAAAAATGTCTACTTCCCATTCCCGTCCCACTTTTTTCGAAATAAAGTGGGTGTGTGCTCCACAAGTTACTATTTGCAATGGTATAACTTGTTCTTCCTCTTTCCATGGCTTCTCTATCTGAGTTGAGCACAATATCTGGAATGTTGGCTTAGCTTTTAACTTCACCTTAGTAGTATAGTTATGTCATAGCTTTCCCTATTGTCTTCCGTGTGTGTAGCTGTCACTCTAGCAAAATGCTATAGTACTTAGGGATGATACCTAACTTTCCCTAGGGTTTCCTGAAGGCCAGTTGTTTGGAGATTATCTGGTGAAACTACTAAACATTTAAAGGGATGGTCCTTCTACCATTGCTCTGTCATTATAGACTGCCTTGGATATGCAGTCTACTTCTGAGCTTGGAACTCAGATACATGCATTGCTCAGTTTTCCTGGTCCAGTGATCCAGATAGAGTCAGAATTCTAGTGGCAAGATACTTTTTAGCATCTCCAAACTAAGCTTATTCCGCTGACCAAAAACTCCTCTGTTTTCTGTCTCAGTTGGATAGCATTTTCCACTCAATCTACCAAGCCAGAGCCTCAGAGTGAAATTTGATACTTCCCTCTTCTCTGTTTCCCATATCCAAACAGTTAGCAGGTTCTAAAATTCTATTCTTAATTTTTCTCTTGAAGCCTTCTTTTTCTTTCCATTTCCTATATAATGGTTTATATTACTAAAAAAATCCAATGACTATTATTGCATTGGAAATAGCCAAAACTCATTTGAATAACTCAAAGTCAAGAATTTGCCCCTGTCTCTGAGTTCTGCCTCCTGATGTGTTGGTTTCACTCTCAGGCAGACATTTCTACAGGATACCCTTAGCAACTCAAAGTTCAGCAATTCCAACCACAACAAAAAAAGGATGCAGTCCCAATAATTCCAGCAAAAGCAAAAATTCTGGGGCTGACTCTTTTTGGACTGACTTATATTCCTGTTCTTGTTATCATGGCATGGAATATGCTGCTCAGTTAGGCCTAAATTACATGCCCAACCCTTGTTCTAGGGCAGAATGAGACCTTCTTGGAACCTCATGGCCCATAGTAAGTGGTAGAGAGGGGTGGTTCTCCTGTGGAAAATCAAAGATTCTGTTACCAAAATAAAAGGACATGAATTCTGGACAGATGTAAACAATATATTCACTTTGTTATCTGTCACTGGGGACTATCTCAGTAACCTCCTAACTAACCTTTCAATCTGAATTTGTTCCCCAGTTCCAGACAACCTCCACACTGCTACTGTCTTAATTTTTGAGAAAGTTACTATATTTTACTCAGAGATGTTCAGTGGTTTTGCCATTGAAAATAAAATATTTTCTTGCTTCCTTCTTTCCTTCCTTTCTCTCTTCCTTCTTTGCTTCCTCTCTCCTTCTCTTCCTTCCTTCTTTTGGTTCTTTTCTTTCTTTCTTTCTTTTTTATTTTTCTTTTTGTATGTTATTTTCCTCCCTACACTCCCTTTCTTTATTTTTTTGAGACAGAGTCTTACTCTGTTGCCCAGGCTAGAGTGCCGTGGCGTCAGCCTAGCTCACAGCAATCTCAAACTCTGAGGCCCAAGTGATCCTTCTACCTCAGCCTCCCGAGTAGCTGGGACTACAGGCATGAGCCACCATGCCCGGCTAATTTTTTCTATATATATTTTTAGTTGTCCAGCTAATTTCTTTCTATCATTAGTAAAGAAGGGGTCTCGCTCTTGCTCAGGCTGGTCTTGAACTCCTGAGCTCAAACGATCTGCCTGTCTCAGTCTCCCAGAGTGCTAGGATTACAGGCGTGAGCCACCGTGCCCAGCCTTATTTCTGGGATGAAGTCTCACTATATCGCTCAGGCTGGTCTTGAACTCCTGGGCTCAAGTGATCCTCCTGCCTCAGCCTCCCAAGTAGCTGGGACTGCAGGCATGAGCCACCATTCCTGGCAAAATAGAATATTTTCTATGTCAAAACTCCTCACCGTGGTATTTTGTCTTTACATTAGTCCTATGACATTTCCAGTTACGAAACCATGGCATTCACCCACTCACATATCTTTATCACCATTTTCATTCTTGTTTCTCTGCACTTCCTGCAGTACCTCCCTCTTTGCCTGGAGAGCTCTTAGGCATCCTTTCAGTGATGCTCCTTTAGAAGGTATCCCTGACCTGTTCTTTTCCATTTCTCTGTTCATAGTATTTCTCACTTTACAGCATAGTTATGTAAGGGCCCATTTCCCCCATTACATTCTGAATTCCCTGAGAGATGGTGTATCTTCCTCTTTAACCAGCATAACCCCAGTGCCTGGCATATATTATAATTGGTTTTTAATGTATTTGTTCAGGGGATGAAAACATTAACAGTTTGGTCATGCCTCTTACAGTTGGGCAGGTGCCAGTGGTACTGTTGCCACTGAAAGGGCCACTTTTCCCCCTTTTATCCTTACTCATTTTCGTTTTTTCACATTTATCTTCATTTCCTATTTTCTTTCTTTTCTTTCCTTTTCCCCTTTGGTCATGCTAGAGATTAGCAGTTTATATAGAAATGACAGCAAAGCAGGATGATCACATGATTTTTGAGCAGTCCACACTGTTAGTTCAATTATTAGTACAAAAAGGATAGAAACATACCCTTAAAGCTCTTAGGAGAATCAGGACCCAGGAAGGGGAGAATGTTACAGCTGACTGCAGGGACCCTGAGCCAGAAGCTTTTCTCGGTATTCTCTCTTCCCACAGTTGTTTCTGCTTTTTATGACTTTATCACTTCTTCCACTAAATAGACATTTTTTTTCTTTCTTCTTCTTTTTAAAAATTTTTTCTTCCATAAGTTTTATCAACCTACCTGGGTGATTTTAGACCAGCTCTGTCCAGCATGATTGCCACCAGCCACATGTGGTAACTTAAGTTTAAATTAATTAAAATTAAATAAAATTTAAAATTTTAGTTGCTTAGTTATACCACTCAGATTTCATGTGCTTTATAGCCGCAGTGGCTGGAGACTGCCATAATGGACAATGCAGATATAGAACATTTCCAGCATCACAGAAATTTCAATTGGAAAGAGCTATTGTAGACTTTAATCTGGATTTTTTTCCAGAAAAAACTCTAGCAGCATGCTCATATGTTTTTAGTTCCTCTAGTTTAATCCATACTCCATTGGGAGTAAGGAAGATTATTAAAGGAAATTATTAATTTTAGTAGCTAAATAGGGACTTAGCAAACTATCTCTGAAAGTTCGTGGGGCTATAGCCTCTGCCATAGAAACTCACAGGAAACCTGCTGGATTGTAGAGCTGAAGAGATTAGTAATTCTTGACTAGATAATAGCAGAATCCCATCATTTCTAAGGGTTTCTAAAACAGTCTCCCAACCAGCTCTCTCATGTGGATGTTTTTGAGAAGAAAGTCATAAGAACCTTATGCTGTTCCTCTTCCACCCTCCTGCGAGACCATGATTTTCTTTTTGCCTACTCGAGTCCTTTAAGAGAGAGTTTTAAATTTTCCAACAGTGGTTTTTCCCCCTTATTTTTTCTATTTTTGTTATTTACTCATTGTCTTATTGCTTTCTGGTTAGAGACTATGGTTACCTCCTACTTTGGAGAATTTATTGACCTTTCTTTGGTACCTTTGTACAAGACTAGTTCTTGTGAATGTTCAATGGGTGCCTTATAAAGGTGTTCTTGGCTGGGCGTGGTGGCTCATGCCTGTAATCCCAGCACTCTGGAAGGCCGAGGCGGGCAGATCGTTTGAGCTCAGGAGTTCGACACCAGCCTGCGCAAGAGCGAGACCCTGTTCTGTACTTTAAAAAATACAAAGAAATTAGCTGGACAACTAAAAAAAAAAAATATATATATATATAGGTATATACATATCTATATATATATAGAGAGAGATACATATCTATCTATCTATCTATATATCTATATATATATATATATACACACACATATATAAATTAGCTGGGCATGGTGGCAGATGCCTGTAGTCCCAGCTACTTGGGAGGCTGAGGCAGTAGGATTGCTTGAGCTCAGGAGTTTGAGGTTGCTGTGAGCTAGGCTGACACCATGGCACTCTAGCCCAGGCAACAGAGTAAGACTCTGTCTCAAAAAAAATAAATAAATAAAAAGGTGTTCTTCAGGATGTAGCTTTCTAGATATAATAGAATAACTTTATTAATTATATATTAGTAAGCTCTTCTGATAACTTTTTTACTTTTGGTTTTCATGATCTGAGTGTTAAATTCCCATTATCATTGTTTTTTCCTTTCTATTTTCACTTTTCTGTTTATTTGTTTTATATTTCCTACAATTTTTGATTTTTGTGTGTATATATATATATTTTATATATTTTGAGGCCATGTTATTAGATATATAAAAATTAATGAGACACATGTCTTCATTATTCCTTTTTTGACTTTTTAAATATTCTTGCCTTAAATACAACCTTGATATTAATATCATAGTTTCCTACTATCTTTTTGATTGGCTGTTTTGTTTTAGATAGTTTTTTATTCCATTGACATTTATTTATTTATTTTTATTTTTTATTTCAGCATATTATGGGGGTACAAATGTTTAGGTTACGTATATTGCCCTTGTCCCACCTGAGTCTGAGCTTCAAGCATGTCCGTCTCCCAGACGGTGCGCACTGCACTCATTATGTGTGTATATACCCATCCCCTCCTCCCCCGTCCCATATGCCCGACACCCGATGAATGTTATTGCTATATGTGCACTTCAGTGTTGATCAGTTAAAACTAATTTGATAAAGGACTGATAACTAGAATCTATATAGAATTCAGAAAAATCAGCCAGAAAAAAATCAAACAACCCTATCAAAAAGTGGGCAAAGGACATGAACAGAAGCTTTTCAAAAGAAGATAGACTAATGGCCAACAAAAATATGAAGAAATGCTCAACATCTCTAATCATCAGGGAAATGCAAATCAAAGACATTTATTTTTGTCTCATTTCTGTTTGGTCTTAATCCTGTCATCTTTCAGAAATAATTTTTTTTTCTTTTTTTTTGTTTTTACTCTATGTGCACAAATGGTTACAGCAAAAATAATTTTTATAACACTTTCTTGCTATTTCCTTCTATCAGCAATTTTTAAAGTAGGCTGGTTTTAATTCTAATGATGGTAACCTTTTACTTTTAAATAATGTACCCAAAACTGAGGAGACTGAAACACTTTATTTTTCCTCTTGTGCCTTTGCTATTGAAGTGGTGTCATTTGCCTCCTTTACCTTTTTTGTAAAGCATTTTGCTACCTAGAAGATATTAGGTGAGACTGTAAAGTAATGAGATTGTCTTTCTTATATGACTCATGAAATTACCCGTAACTATTTTGTCATAAAAGCTTTTTTTTTTTTACCCGTCAGCAACATAATTTTATTCTTTTTTTTAATTCTTATTTCAGCATATTGTGGGGGTACAAAAGTTTAGGTTACGTATATTGCCCTTGCCGCCCCACCCCCCATAAAACCTTTTCTGTTTCTTGCATTCTATCAAGCAGATTTGAGTCTCTGCTATGTACAGATCACATCCAGTATTTGAAGAAGTCTTTCCTAGCTTTCCTGCTTTAGTGAGAGCACCAAGAATATAAACAGGGCCTTGGAATCTGTGTTCATCAAGAGGAGATTTGAAATTAGTTTAAATGTAGTTGAGATATTCTTTGGATGGAGCACTGTGACCAGATTTAATTAATGTGGAGCACTGTGACCAGTCCCACAAATTTTTTTTGTTTTTGAGACAGGGCGTAACTTTGTTGCCTAGGCTAGAGTGCAGTGGCATCATTATAGTTCACCAAACTCCTGGGCTCAAACGATTCTCCTGCCTCAGCTACCCCAGTAGCTGGGACTACAGGTGCATACCATCATGCCCAGCTAATTTTTTCTATTTTTAGTAGAGATGAGGTCTCACTCTTGCTCAGACTGGTTTTGAACTCCTGAGCTCAAGGTGATCCTCCTGGCTTGGCCTCCCAGAGTGCTAGGATTATAGGTGTGAGCCACTGAGCCTGGCCCCACAAAATTTTTGGCAGAATTTTCTCGGAAGCAGAATGGGTAAGAAGGATTTATTCTAGGTATCTTTCCTGATTTAGTTGGATTCATTTAATTTATACAATGGAAGTTCAAAGGGGGAGAAAAGGGAATATTATTATCTGCTCTAGAATGGTCCTTTCTATAGATTGTCAATTACACTCTAGCATATGAAGTAGTTGTTATCTCCATTTTACAATGAGGGATCTGAAGCTTAAAGAGTTTAAATGGCTTGCTCTTCTGGTTTGTGGAGAGCTAAGATTCAAATGACAGTTTAGTCTGACTGTGGTCTATTTTCTTCCCTCTGACATTTTCTCTCTGCTTATTAAAATACAAAAGAAATGGAAAATACATGGCCTCTTTCCTTAAGGAAACAATTATTAAATAACAGTTGTTTTTTTTTTTTTTTTTTTGAGACAGAGTCTCACTCTGTTGCCCTGGCTAGAGTGCCATAGCGTCAACCTAGCTCACAGCAACCTCAAACTCCTGGGCTCAAGTGATCCTCCTGCCTCAGCCTCCTGAGTTGCTGGGACTACAGGCATGTGCCACCATGCCCAACTAATTTTTTCTGTATATATTTTTAGTTTTCCATATAATTTCTTTCTATTTTTAGTAGAGACGGGGGTCTCACTCTTGCTCAGGCTGGTCTCAAATTCCTGACCTCGAGCGATCCTCCACCTCGGCCTCCCAGAGTGCTTAAATAACAGTTTTAAGTGTTATTAGGAGGATTGGTATATTCACAACATATGCTATAGCAGTTCTAACAAAAGAATTAGTGGGTGAGATTATTTAGAACCTTTTGAGAGCATGTTGAACTAGAGCTGAATCTGAATCCTTGAATGGGATGAGAAGAGAAGAGAGGCATTCCAAGTACAAAGATCTGCATGAATAAAGTCGGAGTGAGGTTGGCATGCTTGTAACAGAGTGTGGCAGTGAGAGTGACTATATTCAACTTGAAAAGTACTGAGTAGTAAAGCTGGTATTTAGATTGGGACCACATAATGGAGAATTTTTGAACTCCATACTAAGGAGTTTCTTGGCGGATACGTTTCTGACAAGGGACTTTCCATTATTTTGTTAAATCTACTCATTGTTGAAATTCTATAAATTTAATGTCATTCAAATTTAGTATCATTGGTGAGCATTTGTTGAATAGGTAATGAAGTTCCAAAGCATGCCTAAAGGTACCGTTTATTCCCTCCTAGACATAAAGATTCTGCTGTCAGCCATTAAATGGATGGGACTGGCCAATTGTTAGGTTCTCCTGGGTGGCCCAGAGCTGAGAGATAAAAGAGTCAATTATGTTTTTTACTATAAGCATATTATTTATTTTAAAAGCAGCATATTTAACTATATAGTCTACAAGTTAAATACTATATAATTAAAACAGAAAATATATAGGCAGATAAGAAGAAAAATTAAACACAAATTAAATGTGGTAGCATCTTGCTACCTCAGTGTTACCAATAATTATTTAATGTAATTATGTTTTTCTCTACCTTAAGGAGGAACCCAATACTTCTTTCCAGGAAGTGCTTTCCGGCGTTAAAAGTCCCAGGGGCTTGCCTGACTGCAGTCTTTCAGCATGAGAAGCCCTTGGTACTTGGGTTATTTTAAAAACCCTTTATGGGGCTTTCCAGTGTCTCATTTGCTAACTTTGTTCAGATTATTGATCCTTTATTGACTGCTAGTCTCAAGGAAGGCCTAAACAGTCCCCCTTTTCTCTATATTTCCCTCATATCAATAAAGTTGATCACTATTAACATATCATTATTTCCATTAGTATTTTTATGTTGAGGCTATACATATAATTTTAGATTCTGCTTTTCATACTTTAACATGCTTTCATTAGCTGTGGAAACTCTTTTTTTTTTTTTTTGAGACAGAGTCTCGCTCTGTTGCCTGGGCTACAGGGCCGTGGTGTCAGCCTAGCTCACAGCAACCTCAAACTCCTTGGCTCAAGCAATCCTTCTGCCTCAGCCTCCCGAGTAGCTGGGACTACAGGCATGCGCCACCATGCCCGGATAATTTTTTCTCTATATATATTTTTTAGCTGAGCTGTCCAAATCATGTCTTTCTATTTTTTTTATTAGAGGTGAGGGTCTCGCTTTTGCTCAGGCTGGTCTCGAACTCCTGACCTCGAGCAATCCTCCTGCCTTGGCCTCCCAGAGTGCTAGGATTATAGGCGTGAGCCACCACACCCGGCCTCGGAAACTCTTTTTTTTTTTTTTTTTTTTTTTGAGAGAGAGTCTCACTTTGTTGCCCAGGCTAGAGTGAGTGCCATGGCATCAGCCTAGCTCATAGCAACCTCAAACTCCTGGGCTTAAGTGATCCTACTGCCTCAGCCTCCCAAGTAGCTGGGACTACAGGCATGCGCCACCATGCCCGGCTAATTTTTTCTATATATATTTTTAGTTGTCCAGCTAATTTCTTTCTATTTTTAGTAGAGATGGGGTCTCTGCTCAGGCTGATCTTGAACTCCTGACCTCGAGCGATCCACCCGCCTCGGCCTCCCAGAGGGCTAGGATTACAGGCATGAACCACCGTGCCCGGCTAGCCTCGGAAACTCTTTTTAAAGGTTTTTTGTTATTGTTTTTTAGGACTTCTGTGAATAAATCATCTTACTTTGAGCAGTTTTTACTAAGGATGAGAACTTAGGTTAAACAGGAAGTAATGATTAGATTAAGGAGGTCCTTGGAGGCCAGAAATAGACTTTTTTTTTTTTTTTTTTAAGAGACAGGGTCTCACTTTGATACCCAGGCTGGAGTACAGTGGCGCAATCATAGCTCGCTACAGCCTCCAGCTCCTGGGCTCAAGTGGTCTTCCTGCCTCAGCCTCCTAAGTAGCTGGGACTACAGGTGTGCACCGCCATGCCCGGCTACATTTTTTTTATTTTTCGTAGGAAGGGGTTCTCACTATGTTGCCCAGGCTGGTCTCGAACTCCTGGCCTGAAGCAATCCTCCTGCCTCTGCCTCCCAAAATGCTGAGATTATAAGCGTGAACCACCTCGCCCAGCCTGGAAACTCTTTTTGATCAAAATTTTTTTAATCTGTAATGATATTCTATTACATGGATATCCTGCCTCTCTCCTTCCACACCAGGGATCAAATCATTGCCTGAGTTGGGACAACCTGACCTTCAACTATGATGTCAGGTAATGATACCCTGACCTGTTCCAGATAAACAGCACACTGTGGAAGGGATATGCCAATAAGCTAAAGCTGTTTCCTTTTACCACTAAAAAGAATGTTTGGGGTTTGAAGAGATGTCGATATATATTTCTTATATTGAATCTCATTTTACAATTGTAAAGTACTTAGTTACATTTCTTATATTGAATCTCATTTTACAATTGTAAAGTACTTAGTTATCATATATTCCACTTATTTTTAGTGATTAGTTATATTTTAGTTATATGATGTAGTACTTTTTAAAAAAACATTTGTTCATAACTTTTTAATTTTAATCTCGAGTGTTACTTCTTATTGTAATTTGGCAATCTTAAGACTGAGTAGGCATTTAGGAAAATTTTTTCTAGATATACTTCTTTGAGTCACCAAAGCAATTTCTATTGCTCCTTAAAACAGGAATGTGGTCAAAATCCTCCCAGAAGAAAATAGGTGGGTCTTTATTCTGAGATTTGCTTTACTGTGAGTTGATGGAAATGATTCTGGTGGAGATGGGTTATGCTTTCCTTTGCTACTCAGGCCTGATTCCTCCTTGGCATAGAGTGAGATACTTAGAAACACGTGCTTTTAGTTTATGGTGATTAAAGGAGAACATTCTGTGTTCTTGCAGAAATGTCTCTACCAAGAGCTGCTTTGAACCTAATATGCTTCAAAGGCCTTGGTTGCGCCCAGATGAAGGTTACATGTGAATACAGGGTGATACTATCCAAATAATTATTATCAAACAGGTTTAACCTAGGAAAAACTGACCTTACCTGCTGAAAATGTGGTAAAAAAGAGAGAAAGGGTGTTTGATTTCTCCTTGGTGATCTGTTTATTGATTCAGGCATGAATGGATTAATCAACCACTGTGTATGGGCTTCAATTGAATTAAGTATTTCAACTCTTTGATAATGATAATTGTGTCATTAGGGCAAAGGCTCATAAAAATATGAAGACACTACAAGAGATGGGCAATATAAAAAGATGTAGTATGGAGCATTAAAAATTTCAACTGTGGGAGGGAATAGAGTTAAAGAATGGAGTTTTTGTTGATTTGTTGCTTTTCCTATCTTTATGATGAAAATTAAGTTGCCATCGGTTTAAAATAACTCCATATAACTACAGGATGTTTTTTGTAAGCCTCATGGTGACCACAAAGCAAAAATCTACAGTAGATACACCAAAAATGGAAAGCAAGGAATCAAAACACACAAGTATAGAAGATCACTACACCACAAAGGAAGACAGTAAGAGAGGGAAAAAGGAGGAAAGGAGCTACAAAAAAGCTAGAAAATAAATAACAAAGTGGCAGTAGTAAGACCTATTTATTGATAATTACTTTAAACATAAATGGATTAAATTCTCCAATTAAAAGACTTAGAGTGACTGAATAAAGAAAAGACTGCCCAACCATATACTGATTGCAAGAAACTCACTTTATCTGTTAAGGGCATGCATAGACGAAAAGTGAAGGGATGGAAAAAGATACTCTGTGCAAATGGAAACCAAAGGAGAAGAGAAATAGCTATACTTATATGAGATAAAATAGACTTCAAATCAAAAGCTATAAAAGTAGACAGGAAGGTCATTATATAACAATAAAGGCATCAAGTCAGCAGAAGGATATAACAATTGCAAATATGTATGCATTTCACATTGGATCACCTAAATATGTAAAGCTAATATTAACAGACCTAGAGGGAGAGAGATGGACTCCAATATAATAACAATAGGGGACTTTAATATCCCACTTTCTGCAATGGACAGAGCAGACAGAAAATCAACAAAGAAACAGCAGAGTTAAACTACACCCTAGACCAAATGGATCTAACAGATATCTACAGAACATTCTGCCCAACAGCTGCAGAATACACATTCTCAACGGCACACAGAACATTATCCAGGATGGATCAAGTGGTAGGCCACAAAACAAATGTCAACAAATTTTTAAAAATTGAAATCATATCAAGTATCTTTTCCAACCATAATACAATGACACCACAATCGATGACAAGAAGAGCTGAGGAAACTCTACATACAAATACATGGAAATTAAATAATGTACTTCTGAACAAGTGAGTCAATGAAGGAATTGAAAAGGAAATTAGAAAATTTCTTGACAAATGATAATGGAAACACAACATACCCAAACCAATAGGGTACAGCAAAAGCAGTACTACGATTGAAGTTTATAGCAGTTAATGTCTACCTCAGATAAGTAGAAAGATCTCAAATAAACAACCTAACGTTTTACCTCAAGGAAGCAGAAAACAAAGATAAACCAAACCAGAATTAATAGAAGAAGAGAAATAATAAGGATCAGAGCAGAAATAAATGAAATAGAGACTGAAAAAAACAATACAAAATATTAACAAAACAAAGAGTTGGGTTTTTTTGGTTTTTTTTTTTGAGACAGATTTTCGCTTTGTTGCCCGGGCTAGAGTGAGTGCCGTGGCGTCAGCCTAGCTCACAGCAACCTCAAACTCCTGGGTTCGAGGGATCCTCCTGCCTCAGCCTCCCGAGCAGCTGGGACTACAGGCATGCGCCACCATGCCCAGCTAATTTTTTTTCTATATATATTTTTAGTTGGCCAGATAATTTCTTTCTATTTTTAGTAGAGACAGGGTCTCGCTCTTGCTCAGGCTGGTCTCGAACTCCTGACCTCGAGCGATCCACCCGCCTCGGCCTCCCAGAGTGCTAGGATTACAAGCGTGAGCCACCACGCCCGGCCGAGTTGGTTTTTTTTAAATGATAAACAAAATTTACAAACCTTTGGCTAGACTAAGAACAAAAGAGAAAAACTCAAATAAATCAAATCAGAGACAGCAAAGGAGACATTACAACCGATACCACAAAAATACAAATGATCTTTACTACTACTGTGTTTGGTAAAAGAAAAAAAAGGAAATACAAAGAATCATTAGAGATTATGAACAAGTATATGCCAACAAATTGGAGAACCTAGAAGAAAGAAAGAAATTTCTGGACACATAAAATTTTACAAGACTGAATCATGAAGAAATAGAAAACTTGAACAGACCGATAATGAGTAATGAGATTGAATCAGTAATAAAGTCTTCTATTTAAGAAAAGCCAATTCTACCAAACATTTAAAGAAGAAATAATACTAGTTCTCAAATTATTCCAAAAAAATTGAAGAGAAGGGAATTCATCCAAACTCATTCTATGAGGCCAGCATTACCCTGATACCAAAACCATACAAGGACACACACAAAAAAGAAAACTGCAGGCCAGTATACCTGATGAACATAGATGCGAAAATCTTCAAAAAAATACTAGCAAACTGAATCCAACAGCAATAGAAGAAAAAAAAAATCAGAATATAGCAAGTGTTGGTGAGGATGTGAAAAAAGGGAAGCCTTACACACTGCTGGTGGTAATGTAAATTAGTGTAGCCATTATGGAAATCAGTTTAAAGATTCCTCAAAAAATGAAAAATACCAGCCAGGCACGATGGTTCACACCTGTAATCTCAGCACTTTGGGAGGCTGAGATGGGAGGATCACTTAAAACCAGGTGTTCAAGACCAGCCTGGGCAACATAAAAATACATAGAATAGGTTAGTGGTTAGCAGAAGATGGGGAGGGTAGGGAGGAGAGGGGGAATGGAAAGAGATTGGTTAATAACAGGTACAGAGTTACAATTAGGAGGCATAAGTTCTGGTATTCAATTGTAGCAGTCCCCAACCTTTTTGACACCAGGGACTGGTTTCATGGAAGACACTTTTTCCATGGATCAGGGGGTTGGTGGGGGTGAGGGATGGTTTCGGGATGAGTCAAGCGCATTAATTACATTTATTGTGCATTTTATTTCTATTATTATTACATTGTAATGTATAATGAAATAATTATACAACTCACCATAATGCAGAATCAGTGGGAGCCCTGAGCTTGTTTTCCTGTAACTAGATGGTCCCATCTGGGGGTGATTGGAGACAGTCACACTGAAGTGTGTTGCTTATGTCTAGTCTACTCTGTAATCTCGTTTTGGTTGCTGTCACTGTAGAAAACCCTGCTTCACAAAGATAGGATGTTGGAAATGGAAACAGGCTTTTCAGTGCTTTTGTGACAATCAGGATTTTCTGACTTGACTTTAAGCCAGAACGTGTGAAGATTTGAAGTTGTCTTAAACATACTTTTAAGGCTGCCGTCATTTGTGATCTCAAGCAGTTGATCCTCTTCTAGCATGGATGAAGTCAGTTCACCTGGCTTATTCACAAATGGGTTTGGATCCATTCCTTCCCCCTTCGGGAGTCTTTTGCAGTTGGCAATTAATGCTCAAACTCTTTTGAAAGCTGAGATAGGTGATCATGCACCAGCTGAGAGAAAGAAGGCCCTGGCTCAGTTCCTTTCAAGATCTCTGCTAATGTTTGAAACATGTCAAAAATCCCAATGTTCACTCGTTGCCCCCATAATTCCAGTTTGGCTTTGAATGCAGCCACTTTATCTGCCGACTTGAACACAGTTGTTCTCCCCTGAAGTGACAAGTTGAGTTTGTTGAGCAGGTTGAATATGTCACACAAGTAAGCAAGTTTTGTGACCTATTCTGTGTCATTGAAATGTGCTGCCAGTGGTGACTATTTTTCTAAAAGAAATCTCTGGAGTGATTCTCATAACTCAAAAACTCTGGCCAGCCATCTGACTTCTGTGTATAAGAGAAGGTGTGTGTGCTCTGTGAGGAGATGGACACTGACAGATGAAGCTTCCTCACTCGCCCGCAGCTCACCTCCTGCTGTGCAGCCTGGTTCCTAACAGGCCATGGACCAGTACCAGTCCTCGGGCTGGGTGTGGGGACCACAGTTCTGTTGCATAGTAGGATGGCTGGAGTGAACAACAATGTGTTGTATATTTCAAAATAGCTAGAAGAGAGGTTTTTGAATGTCCTCATCACAAAGAAATGATAAGTGTTTAAGGTGATGGATATGCTAATTACCCTGGTTTGGTCTTTACACAATATATACATGTACCGAAACATCACGGTGTACCCCATAATATGTACAATTATTATGTGTCAATGATAAATTTTTTTAAAAGATGAAGACACTAAACAGACTAGCTATGTAAATTAAAAAATATTTTAAGTTTACTTTTCTGCTGCATGAGCACATACCAAATATAGATTGTTTAAGTGTGTCTTAGAATAAGAGCCACATTCTTTTGTAGCTTTGGCATCACAGGGACACTTTATTGTGAGGAAGGGAGGTTCTTTCGTTTTGCCCAGAGGAAGTTATTATTAGATCAGAATGCTCAGAGTTTCTCGGATTTCAGTGCTGTTTGTATAATTTTGGAATCAAAGCCCTAGGATGGTAGGGTCCTTAATGTCTGCTTCTAGGATTTATCATGATGTTCTTTGACAGTTAACCTTGTAAGATCAATACAGAATGAATCAGAACAGAGATACGC
Source organism: Lemur catta (assembly GCF_020740605.2). Taxonomy (NCBI): domain Eukaryota; kingdom Metazoa; phylum Chordata; class Mammalia; order Primates; family Lemuridae; genus Lemur; species Lemur catta. Next base: position 220,077,643 of record NC_059128.1, on the reverse strand, counting down.
AGAATCACCTCTGCATCTGATGAGTCAGCTGGCTCTGAGGCCTGCAAGACTAGATTGTAACCTGTTGGAATGTGGAAACTGTGTTGGTGAGAACAAACCAGAAATTAGTTAGCTCTAAGGAGGAAGCATAGGAGATGTAGAGTCACTAAGCAAAAGGTGGCAGTTAGTTGGCCTCTGTGATGGCAATTTCTCACATATAACAATAAATGGCATTTTAGTGACCACCTTAGTCTTGTGTGCATTTTAGTTATTTTGAGATATTTCCCAGGACTGGTATAGAAACAGAATAAGGGAAGTCTGGTGACTCCAATGTTTAATGGCGTAAGGTTACTTACAGTCTCCTAATTCAAATAAATTCTTGATCACAAGGTCTTCAGTACAACATACTGGAGTGAGATCTGTCTGGCCTTTGCCTGCTGCCTACCGCCCACCTTTTTTTTTTTAGACAGAGTCTTGCTCTGTCACCCAGGCTAGAGTGTGTGCAGTGGCATCATGGTAGCTCACTGCAACCTCAAACTCCTAGGCTTTAGCGATCCTCCTGCCTCAGCCTCCTGAGTAGCTGGGACTACAGTCGTATGCCACCACGCCTGGCTAATTTTCTTTTCTTTTTTTTTTTGTAGGGATAGAGTCTCACTGTGTTGTTCATATGTTCTCACTATATGGTCTCTAACTCCTGGCCTCAAGTGATCCTCCCCTGCCTCAGCTTCCCAAAGTGCTGGGATTACAGGCATGAGCCACCTCACCTGGCCTGGCCTTCTCTTTTTAAATGATACTCCTATACCATATCTGACTTCATTCATTTTGTTTATTTGTGGATATTATTTGTCTGCCTTTACTTGACTCATCCACTTTCCTAAAATAGCTCAGAAAATGTACAAAAGAAGTTAATTTTGAGTACTGGTAGAATTAGAAAGGATCCTAAATCAGGACCCTCCCACCCCATAGGTCTTTAAATGATATAAAAAGGTTATGGTAGAAGTTCCCTGAAGAAATCATTGCCATTCCCATGACTGTCCTTGAAAAGAGGAAAGAGTTGTAGTCTAGTAAGAAATGATAGGGCAAGGTAGAGTGTATATACGGTAACAACTGGGGGCTCAAGAGAAATAGTTTGACACTCTATCTCCTGTTTTCCTTATCCAGTTTGATTCAGTACATCAAGCTCTTTTCACTCAATTGCAATTGGTGTTGAGTTTTTATTGAGTTGGAAGGTGTGTTGAGAAAGTGCTGGGAATTTAAGAGGAACCTTGAAGATCATCTAGGGCAGGAATTTTCAAACTTTTACACTCAGGTCCTTCAAATGGTTTAGGAGAATTAGCCAGCAGCTAACTGGTTTGGGAGCATGTCCCAAAGTGGCTCAGTGCAAACTTTAAGCAACTTATATTCTTATCCATAATATTTGTACATGGGTATGTATAGAAAGCATTTTCAGTCCTTTGCTATGTTGTAGTCAGTGCTTGGAGATATAGTAAATAAAAAGTAGCTTTTTGGGTTTTTTTGTTTGGCAAAAGATTTTTGGTTCTGAGCAGATGCCCTCATCTTTTTCATATATTGCACATGTACTGTCATTGTTCGGAATTATCTTAACAGGTCATACTCCTATAAACATAGGGTCATAGTTTACTCATGTGAGGATTAAACAAGATAGTAGATGAAAATCACTTTACAAAGCATGGCATAATGTCCCATTTAAATGTGAGGTTTTTTGTTTTCTATCTTAGTTCTCTTTACAACTTTAATCCACTTAGAGTTGAGTCTTATGCCCAAGTGAAAAATTAAATAGGAGAGAGAATGTTAGGATGTGTGGCAAGAGACTACTTGGTTTAGACTTTCTTTGACATGATTAGGATCAGGTACAACAAAGTTAAACTAACTGTTGTTATAATTGATGCCCTTGCAGGAGGGAGCACTGGCAGTTGCTGGGTAATTTGAAGACTACTGTGGAGGGTTTGGTGTCAACCAACAGCCCTAACGTCTGGTCCAAGTATGGTGGCCTGGAGCGGCTTTGCAGGGACATGCAGAGCATCCTCTATCATGGGCTCATCCATGACCAGGTATGTAGAACTCTTCTTTTTTGCCAGATTGGCTGAATCACTTGTTGGAAAGAAATAGTTGCATAAAGTTGGTTGGCAGGGAGAAGATGAAGGGCACTAGTCTGTGAGCTCTTGAGGGCAAGACTGTGCCAAAAAAATACATACTTTTTTTGTATCTAGAATATTTCACTTAGTGCCTAATGTATTATACCATAGATGTTAGTGCAATGAATACATTGCTGAGTAGGACAGCAAATCAGCAACAAGAGGTTAGGTCAGTTTATTAGTTTCCTGTTGTTCCTTTAACAAATGACTATAAACTTAATGGTTAGAACAACACAAGTTTATTATCTTACAGTTCTTGAGGTCAGAAGTCTGAAATGAGTTTCACTAGGTTGAGACCAAGGTGTCTGTGGGGCTATACTCTCTCTGGGTGCTCTAGGGGAAAGTCTGTTTCCTTGCTTTTTCCAGCTTCTAGAACTGCATTCCTACACGCTTTGGCACTTGGCCACTTCTCCATCTTCAGAGCCAGCAGCATAGCATCTTCAAATCTCTCTCTGCTTTCTCATCATCTTCCCTCCCCGTGATCTCTCCTGCCTCCCTCCTAAAGGACTCCTGTAATTAATTACATTGGGCCTGCCTGGATCATCCAGGATAATCCCCCCAGATCAAGATCCTTAATTTAATCACATCTGCAAAATCCCTTTTGCCATAAAAGGTAACATTCACAGGTTCTGGGAGATAGGATGTGGACATTTTGGAGGACAATTTTAGCCAACCATGGTGAGGAAGCTTTTTCTTCTGAATCTTAGTTTTGGTTTAAAACCATGCTGTTTTTTCAGAAATAGGTAGAATAAAGGAAGAAAAACAGCCAAGGCAAAAATGTGTTCAGTTAGTCTCTGGCTTTCATCCAGGAAATGTTTCTGCACAATGAGAAGGTAAAACTCCATGTGCTCAGTTACATTAAATGTACTTTCCTTTGGAAAATCCTTTTGTCTAGAAACTAGTGTGTTCCAGTGATAATTAATTGCTTAGGCTTGATGAGATTGGTATAATTAGGACTAAAATTCCTTTTCTAATACAAAATCAGCAATTCTTCCTCTGATTTTTTGTGGATTAGAATTTTACCTTGTTCCCTAAACTTAGACTTTTGTTATTACTATCTTTACTTCAAATTAGTAATAGGAAGAAAGAATTATGTACTTTCCTGGCAGGAGTAGTGAAAATTCATCTTCAAAATACATGTGAAAACTCTAGCAGGTATAGTAGTGACTAGCAAAAACAAGAGGTAAAAAGAAGAGAGGAGGATTAACATGAGTAGTTAATGGGTAGTGTGGTTCAGAGTAGAGCCAGGCTGTCTGAGTTCAAATTTCAGCTCCTTCATAAACTATGTAACCTTGGACAAGATACTTAACCTCTTTGTGCTTTAGTTTCCTCACCAGTAAAATGAGGTAGTATCTATGTACCTCTAGAGTTGTTGTGAGGATTAAATGACTTAATGTATGTAAAGCACTTAGAGCATAGTAAGAGCGAGTCAAGTATGTGCTATGATGATGATGAGGAGAAGGACAACGATGAGTCATTGGGATTTTCCTCTTAGCCTCCTAGGACACATGTGAGAAATATTTACAAAATAATGTATTTTTAGAATATTCTTTGAGCATTACTTTGTAGGCAACTGGTTGATACTTATGAATGGTAGTTTTGATTGTAGCTTAAATTGTTTTTACCATAAACTTCATTGATGTTGAGTTTCTTTTCCTTTATATCCTCAAACACTCTAATAAGTTTGGAAGTTTGAAAATAAGTGGAATGCAATAATACTTAATGGTTTTTGCTTTACCTTGGGCAGTTATTGCATTTGCAGTATTTTAAATAAGATTTGGTTCTGGATAAAATTGTCAAGTGAGTCATTGGGGTTTGGTATCCTCCTCCTTTTTAAATATCAAACCTCACAAATACATCCATAATTGTATGTTCTAAAACAGTGTCATCCCCAACCTTTTTGGCACCAGGGACTGTTTTCAAGGAAGACAGTTTTGCCACGGACCAGGGAGGGGGGGCATGGTTTCAGGATGATTCAAGTGCATTACATTATTGTGTACTTTATTTATATTATTATTACATTGTAATATATAATGAAATAATTATACAGTTCAGCATAGGTTGGGGATCCCTGTTCTAAAACATTCATGTCCTCCCATATCAGGGCCTAGTATTATTTCCTGGAACTCTTGTTCCCTGAGCCGATCTTTTCTTTCTTTTTTATCAGAATTTGTTCTCTGCTAGTAGTCACATTTAAAAAATCTAATCAATTAATTGGTATTAAAGTATTCATACTTGATAGGATTTAATGTGTTGCCTTGCCTTCTAGATATAGGTATGTATTACCTCTGAACAGTGTCTTTAAACCCGTGTTCCTGTTGGATATTTTCAGAGTTCAGTGAAAAGATGGCTTAGGTTAGATTTTTTTCTATTCAGAGTAAGTTCTGAAGGTGAGGCCGTCTCAAAGAATTTTAAAGATAGAAAAAAAATTCTGCTTTAAAGAACTGAAAAAAATTCTACTTTAAAGAGCCTAATTCTTAATGGTCATCATTTTAAAAACACCATTCTAGGAATTTGGAAGCAACATTGTGACAGAAATCTTTGGAATCAAACAGAATCTAGATCAGAATCCAGACTCACTGCTTAAGTCCTTGGGAAATAAAATGACATAGTAGTTAAAATTATGGACTTTTGAGTTAGACCGCTCACATTTTAACCTCAGCTTTACCATTAACTGTGTGGGTAAGTTACATAACTCTTTGTGCTTCTGTTTCCTCATTTGTGAGATGAGATAACACTGCTACCCGCCTCCTAGAGAATTAGATGAAAAGCATGTTGTCAGTCAATCTATTAGGTAATATTAATTTTTTTGAACCTTGCTCTTCTCATATATAAAAATAAGGGTAATAGTATTTATTTCGTAAAATAAATCTTGATGAAAAATTAAATGAAATTACATACAAATTTGCCACTGTTTGTGGCACATAAGATGTAATTAATAAATGTAATTTTTTTTTTAGTTTCTGATTACATATAGTCCTATGGAAAACAATAATTAAGAACATTGGAATTTGCAAAACAAATAAGTTGATCCACCAAAATCTGATTTCTGCCCTTACCGCTGGTGATCTTGCACAGCATTTTAAGTAAAATGATGTCCATGTTACCAAATCCAATGAACATTTCTCATTTGAACATGATCTTGTGTTCAGCACTGTTGACCATCATCATTCCTTGACTTGTATAACATTATCTTCTGATGCCACAGAAACATTGGCCTCCCTCTGTAACCACTTCTTAGTTTCTTTCTCTGGAATTTCCTCCTCTTGGAATTTGTTTTGTTTTGTTTTGTTTTTGACAGGGTCTCACTCTGTCACTCAGGCTAGAGTACAATGGCATGATCATAGCTCACTGCAACCTCAAACTCTTGGGCTCAAGTAATCCTCCTGCCTCAGCCCTCCCGAGTAGCTAGAACTACAGGCATGACCACTATACCCAGCTAATTTTTAAATTTTTTTGTATAGATGGGGACTTGCTATGTTGCCCACGCTGGTCTCAAATTCCTGGTCTCAAGCAGTCCTCCTGCCTTGGCATCCCAAAGTACTGGGATTACAGGTGTGAGCTATTGCACTCGGCTGTCTTGAAATTGTTTTTAAATGGGGTTCTGCATTTGTCCTTATCTCTTCTTACTCTGTATTTTCTTGAAGCAATCTCATCCACTTGCATTGCATTAAATATCACCCATACACTGATGACCCTCAGCTCAGACATCTCTGCTGAACTCTAGATCCAGAAGCCTGGCTGTCTCCTATACATTATCATCTGGCTATCTGTCCTATGGGCCCAAGCACAACATGACCAAAATTAAATTTATTTTCTCTCATGAGTTTGCCCTTCCTCTTGCTATTCTTTTTACACTAATCTGTGGCTTTGACCTACTCAGCCAGAAGCTTGGGAGTCATGCCAACATGTTTTACAAAAACTCAATGTAGGTTTCCCAGGCTATTGACCAAAATAGCTACCAGATTAGTGGTACTGCCATTTAGTGGTTTAAGTTCTTGTGTGGTGATAGCAAATGCGTTCTTTTCTTAGCTCTATTACTAAAATTACATTGTCATCTAGAGTAATCACTTACCCATGTTACAAGACAGTTATATCATTTTTGCCAGAAAAAAAATGTGAATGAAGTCAATGAGATTCTCAAATGAAAGATGCTTGGTAAATGCAAAACACTATTAACATATCTTGTTATAGTCATTAAAAGTGGTAATATCTGTGAAGGCACCAGGTCATCAGAATTAAAAATATCAAAGCATATGATCACTTGCAAAAAAAACAGTAGTGTGAATAAGTGGAAGCAGAGCAAACCAGGCAAATGTATCATATGTACACACACACTTAGCAACTGCAGGCTCTAATTGGAAGAATCAAAAACAGAAGATCCATACCAATTTCATTGTTGCTCTGTTTTGCCTTATAAAGATCTAAGAATTAAAGTCTGTCAAGGCTGGGCGCGGTGGCTCACGCCTGTAATCCTACCACTCTGGGAGGCTGAGGTGAGCGGATCATTTGAGCTCAGGAGTTTGAGACCAGCCTGAGCAAGAGCGAGACCCTGTCTCTACTAAAATAAATAGAAAGAAATTAGCTGGGCAACTAAAATATATATATATATATAAAAATTACCCAGGCATGGTAGTCCCAGCTACTCGGGAGCCTGAGGCAGTAGGGTTGCTTGAGCCCAGGAGTTTGAGGTTGCTGTGATCTGGGCTGATGCCATGGCACTCTAGCCCGGGCAACAGTGTGAGACCCTGTCTCAAAAAAAAAGTCTGTGTCAAGAATTTGTCATTCTTTTTCATTTCCTCCTTAAAGATTAAGGCTTTCAAAGATCTTGGGCTGCTGTGTCATTAGGAAGCTATTCTGGGTGTTGTGCTCTTGGCGAGGTGGGGAAGGGATACAATGATTCATGTTGGTCTTATCTGCTCTGTGCTTTCAAAAGAATGTATATGGAATGTGAGTTGAAGTTTTAAAAAATCATTTGAAGCCTTAGGAGAGCTATAACAGCATGACCATATTCTTAGAGGAATCTCATTTTCCTTGACAGCCTGCATCTGGGCTGCTTTTTAGGTCTTCCATAAGGCAAGGCATGTTTGATAACCTTTCTTCTGCTTAGAAGTGTGGAGAAATTCAGTTCCTGAGATTGCTCAACTAAATAGAAGTGAAAGGATTCCTCTTTTCTCCACTGTCGGGAAGAACCTTGTTCTTGGCAACATATATAGCCCAATTTTAAAAAGAACAATAATAAGGAAAAAGAACTCTGTGTTTGTTTCCTGAATATATAAGTAATATACTTTTATTTGTTGAAAATTCAGAAAATACCAAAAAGACTTTAGAAGAAAGTTAATATCACCAATAGTCTCAACACCAAGTAATAACAACCACCTTTAACATTTTGGTAATTTTTTTCTATGGATTTATGTATTTTTTAAAATATTAAGATTGTACTATATATATATCACTTTGTAACTTGCTTTAAAGATACTTAATTTTTAAATAGACAGTACATTTTACATGGTTAAAAAATCAAAAAGTATAAAACTGTAAACAATGAAAAGTCTTGTTCCCTTCTGATCCCATAGGTAACTACTATTTACTAGTTTCCTTCCAGGGAATTTTTATGATTATAAAAGCCAATATGAATAATTGTCTTTGCTACACCTCCTAGCCAAGTGAGCATCCCGTACTCACTCTTCTGCACCTTGCCTTTTTCACTGAATATATCTTGTAATTCATCTCAAATCATTACATAAGAGCTTCTTCATCCTTTTTTTATAGCTATCATTTTATAATATTTCCTTGTATGTATGTACTATAATTTATTTAGCCAATTCCCTGGTGAAGATATTTAGATTGTTTCCAATCATTGGCTATTAGTAGTAGTGCCTCTCTATATAAATAATTTTACCCTTTACCATAGGATAAATTCCTAGAATTCTTAGGTTAAAGGGTATGTGCATTTGAATTTTGATAACTGTTGCTAAATTGCCCTCCAGGAAGTTATGTATATTTATACCATTGCTAGCAATGTATAAGAGTATCAGATTCCCCATACCCTTGCCAATACAGGGTATTATTAAACTTCTTGAACTTTGCCAATACGATAGGTAAAAAGTTACATTTCTCTTACCATGAAAAGATGTTTATAAGAGTCATTAAATTTTTTCTTTGTGAACTTTTTCCTATTTTATTACCTTTCTCCTTGGCGTTTTAGTCTTTTCCTACTGATTTATAGAACCTCTTTATTTATTAACAGAATTAGTCCTTTGTCTGAGTTGCAAATATTTTTTCCTAGTGTGTCTGTTGACATTTCTTACGGTGGCTTTTACTCAGCCAAAATATCTGGTTTTTAATAAGTCAAATTAATCATTTTTGTTATGATTTCTAGGCTTTGTGTGATGCTTACACAGGGCTTCTCTATTCTGTGATTATTAAAAAAGTTTTCCCATGGTTTCTTCCATTGCTTTTATGACTTAATTTTTAATTTTTTTTTTTCTTTTTTGAGACAGAGTCTCATTCTGTTCCCTGGGCTAGAGTGAGTGCCGTGGCATCAGCCTAGCTCACAGCAACCTCAAACTCCTGGGCTCAAGTGATCCTCCTGCCTCAGCCTCCCGAGTAGCTGGGACTACAGGCATGCGCCACCATGCCTGGCTAATTTTTTTGTATATATTTTAGTTGTTTGGCTAATTGCTTTCTACTTTTAGTAGAGACGAGGTCTCGCTCTTGCTCAAGCTGGTCTCGAACTCCTGAGCTCAAACGATCCGCCTCCCCTCGGCCTCCAGAGTGCTAGGATTACAGGCGTGAGCCACAGCGCCCGGCCAGTTTTTAATTTTTTTAATTTTTTTTTTTTGAGACAGAGTCTTGCTCTGTTGCCTGGGCTAGAGTGCCGTGGCATCAGCCTAGCTCACAGCAACCTCAAACTCTTGGGCTCAAGCCATCCTCCTGCTTAAGCCTTCAGAGTAGCTGAGACTACAGACACGTGCCACCATGACTGGATAATTTTTCTGATTTTTGTAGAGACAGGGTCTTACTCTTGTTCAGGCTGGTCTTGAACTCCTAGCCTCAAGCAATCCTCCTTCTTTGGCCTCCCAAAGTGCTCGGTTTACAGGCATGAGGCACCTCATCCGGCCCTATATTTTTTTAATAACTTAGATTTCAGTTTTAATTTCTGCCCAATAGTCTCAGGAAGGATTGTGAAAAACAACAATTGGGTTTTTATGGTATAAACATTTTGCTGTCATGTTCAGGCTTATTCCATTTTAACTAGGACTGAGTATTTCTTTGACTCTAAATATAGCCCTTTCCTGACCCGGATGGCATGGGAAAAGTGGATGTTTCCTTATTTGATTTTGCTTACAATAGGAACTAAAGACATTTATCTCTGGCTTTTAACAAATAACCCTTCACCAGTTTTAAGAATTACCTTTTAGGAAACAGAATAGTAGAGAGAAAGGGGTAGAAAACAATTATTATTTTTACTGTGTGCCTTCTATATTGTATGCATATATTACCTATTCAAAAGAATGATTAAAATAGTTTTTAACAATTATTTTTTAAAAGGGTGAACATGTATATGTTTTCATTTGATTGCTGCTGAGAACTTTTGTTGAAGCAAGGGAAGGTTGTGCTCTTTTTTCTCTTTGAATGTCAACACTAGAACTAGATTTGGTCCAAAATGGTAGTGATTTGCTCACTTTATGCGTTCCCTCAGCAGGTGTGCTGCCGCCAGACTGATTACTGGCAATTTGTGAAAGATATCCGGTGGCTCAGTCCCCACTCAGCTCTTCATGTGGAGAAGGTAAGAATGAAAGGACAGCTGGTATGCTATGGGGTAGCTGCATTTCTTTATTGCTTGTTCTGTCAGAAGAGTCTCCTAGGGTAGAAGGATATAGAGTATGTCAAATTTCCTCTTAACTGAGGAAAGGAAGTTATCCCTGTAAGACTGACTTGGAGGAGAGGGTTATTTACATTTAAAAAAATAAGCCTTGCAAACCCACTGATCCGGGCAACCTTCTCTCCTCTTAGGAAGGGATGAAAAAAAATTTGTTGTCTTCAAAAGATCTGTATATATGGGACCAGGGTGAAGCTTTTCAAAATCCAGGGCAAATAACAAGAGGTTCCCTAAAATAGTAGAGAACATGGGACTTATATGTCGATAATTGTTCAAGAAGAAGAGGATGTACCAACTAGAAAGAAATGTAAGGTTTCTGGAGGCCAGTATCAGATGGAGCCAAGTACATTCCTAACAGCTTTGGCTACCATCGTAGCACTTTATTTTACTGTCCTCTCAGCTCAATCAGGGAAACTGATCTCAAGAAAGTTAGGTGACTTGGCCAAAGTTATATAGCTAGTTCAGAAAAATCACTGCCAATTTTATGTATGTATTTATTTAGCTCTTTATTATGGGAAATTTCAAATATATATAAAATTAATAACACTCCATATATAAGAGGAAAAATTATATCTTTAATTAAAAATGGCATGGTCTTGAAAAAAAAATATTGAAATGAACTGTGAAATGTCCAGCTGATCTTCAATACTTGTCAGTACATGACCAGTCTTGTTGCATGTATATCCCATTGTCAGATTCATTGCTGAGATGATATCAGGAAAAGTAACTTGTTTCTAAATGATTAGGGAACCAAATCACAGGGTGTCATACTGGCCTTTTTTGTGAGAAAAGGCCAGAGCCCACTGATTTTCTGATACAGATTTTCTTTGTCCTTCTCAATTTATTTTACCCACCAAACCTCACTCCAACAGCCTTTTCTAAAATATGTGCTGTAGTCATTTCCTCTTAGAAGCCGCCTGAAATTGCCATCCATGCATTTTTTGCACTGATCCTGGGCTATGAGACCTTATTGTTATTATAGAAACAGCCAAATATGAGAAGTTTCCAAACAGAGAGTGCTGTGGCTAGAATCAAAAGGAAGTATTCAGATGGCTTCCCTTTGGGGGAGAATATTTGATGGCATTTTTCGTAGGTCCTTTCTTCCATGTTTTTGTTGCATTCTTTCTGGAGGCTAACCTAAAATAGAGGTCTCTGAGAGAAGCCAAGAGGTCAAGTTCATCCGTCCTCTGAATATCCCAGAACAGATTCGTCTTTGGAGTTAGAACATAAAGAGCCCAGTGTAGCAGCTTTGTCCTCTCCTGGCGCTGCATGTCAGGTTTTAACTGCTTAGTCCCTCACCAGTGGCCCAGTTCAGCATTGAAGCCATTAATCCCTTACTTTGTTCTCTTTCTCCAGTATCCTCAAGGTGCCAGGTGGAGGAAAGTACCTCTGAGTGCCTTCTCTTACGTGTCTCAATTTAGTTCTTAGGTCATTAGGTCATTACAATCTTGCTGTATCTTCCAGGATGTATGTTTTGACTCATGTTTGTTTGCCTCCCAGTTCATCAACTTACATGAGAATGGCCAGAGCAGTGCTGATGGTGTGAGTGAGCGTGCCGTGGCAGAACTGTGGCTGCAGCACAGCTTGCAGTGCCACTGCCTCTCAGCCCAGCTGCGACCTCTGCTTGGGGATAGACAGTATATCAGAAAATTCTACACAGGTAGGTAGGGGCCACGTAGTCAGGACTGTTGCTTATGCTTCCTCATTCTCTTCTACCTCACTATTGCTTTATAGAAATATCCCTCTAACCTCGGCACCTCATTTTTCACTTGATGCCATAGGGATTCAACTCAGAAACACATATCCAGTCTTCTCTCTCACCTCCCATGTAAAACACAATCAAACTTTATGCTAAGGTATTCCCCTACTCCCATACACACAAACCAATAAGAATAACTACCATTTACTGAGAGTTTCCTATATGCCAATCACTGTTATACTATATGCGCTTCACAGCAGCCCTGAGAGTTGGGTATCCAACTCTCTGTTTTCCAATCAGAGACAAAACTCCCTGTTTTCCAATCAGAGACAAAGCTAAAGGAGGTTTGTGACTTGGCCCAAATCACTGAAGCTAGGAGTCAAATTTGGATTGTTCTAACTTTGATGCCTCTTGCCTTGGCCCCTTTGCCATACTAGCCTCTTCTGTACTTCCTGATTTCCTTTCACTCCAGTGGCATGATTCTCCCCAATTTCTTTTTAATTTATTCCTCTCTCCCTGAGCTTCTCCTAAGGCCATACAGGGAGGCTAAAGATCTCCCTATTGGGTTCCATCAACATGGTAGTTTTTCTCTCCCCAGATACTGCTTTCCTGCTAAGTGACGCCCACGTCACGGCCATGCTCCAATGCCTAGAAGCAGTGGAACAGAACAACCCCCGCCTCCTGGCTCAGATTGATGCATCTATGGTAAAGGGGGCAAGGAATTATCTGTGTCTATGCTGGGCCCCTGGACCTCATCATGATGTAACCGTCTATAGCAAACCACTTCTTCACTTAGGCAATTGTGAGCTGAAAGTCTGTCATTTTAAAAAATGCATGGAGAGAAGGGGAAGTACTATTAAGTACCTGTTGAAGTAAAAGGTCTAAGCTTAGGTCTCTTTGCTGGGAATGGGGGTATGTTTTTTAAACCCCTGGGATCCTTAGTCTGAGTAAGTATCTCAAGGCTTGACAGAGAGCTGGGGAGGGATGGTTCTGAATCAGGAGTAGAGTTTAATGTCAGACCTAATGGCTTAGTGTTACATGGAATCTTTTTTTTCTTTGATATAAAGAAAATTTTGTTGCCTATGATTAAATCACATCATCATAATCCTCAAGTCAGTGCTTCAGCTAGAATGCAATTGAAGTCCCTACTCCTTTTAAAGGGGGATCTCCTCTCTCCTGGTTCTTTTATTTTTGATTATTGGTTACTACCCATTCAATACTTTCTATGTGCCAGGCATGGTGCTGTCTATGTATAATTCATGCATCATCTCATTTAATGCTCATAATTCTGAGGTTTACATTAATCTGATTTTATAAAGGAGATCATTGAGGCACAGAGTAGATAAGTCACTTGTCCAAAGTGTGGACCAAATAGCTTATAAGTGACAGGGCCGGGATTTGAACCTGGGCCTATATGGCTTCTGATTCCACATGCATAATCTTAAGCACTTTGTTGTGCTGCCTGCATGATGAAGCACTCCGGGTTTGACCACCTGGAAGGATTCTAGTGCAGAACATGTGATATATAACAGGACCTCAAGGTTTCAAAGTTATAAGCTGTCTGCTATAGTAGAGGGTAATTGTGTTGTATCAATAAGCTATAGCTAAAGCCCATGCCTGCTGCCAAAGGCCAGCTTCTACCAGCATTTCTGAAGTAAATGATTGCCCCTCCTCTGAAATCCTTTATCTTTGACTGTGACACATTTTGTTTTGTTTTGTTTAGTTCGCCAGAAAGCACGAGAGCCCGCTATTGGTGACAAAGAGCCAGAGCCTGACAGCTCTGCCTGGTTCCACATACACCCCTCCAACCAGCTATGCTCAGCATTCCTACTTCGGGTCCTTCTCTAGCTTGCACCAATCCATGCCCAACAACAGCTCGGGTATGGGGGCAGGAAGGGGTGGTCATTACATGTATCCCCAGCCATGGAAAGTAGAAGACTTTGTTGGTGCTCATAGGCTGGGAATTGAGCATAGGGTTGCTGCAGTTTGTCAAACTTCATGTGTTAATAATGGACATCTTAAAAGGTTTATATAGTGACTAGCCTAAGGTAATTCAGTAGAATCATTAAATAACAGAGGAAAGAGAAATTAGATTTCCCTGGGTTTCTAATCTACATTGCCAAGAAGGCATTTAAATAATAGGTAATATTTATTGATTGCCTGCCACGTGTTATGCTCTGTTATAATCAATTTATATGAAAAAATATATATGTATTTTCTCATTTGATCCTTAAAACAGCCCTATAGGTAGGTATTATTGCTCATTTTCCAGATGAGTGGATACTAACAAGCAATAAAGCCACTGTCTCAAGAGCCCATACCCTTGACTTAGCTGCTTCTAAATAATTTTTTACTTTATTTGACTTACCTTTTCTGAGGTAACACCATGTGTCTTGGGCATCCAGTAGTAATAAGGAGTTTGGTCCTTAGTTGTGGAGAAGCCCTTCATGTATACTGCAGGATTCCAGCTCACCTTTCTCTCCCCTTATCCTTTCTTTTTATATCCTAGAGAGAAGATCTACTTCCTTTTCACTCTCTGGCCCTCCCCAGAAACCTCAAGAAAGCAGAGGGCACATATCACCAGCAGAGGATCAAACTGTCCAAGCCCCCCTGCTTTCAGTCTCTGCACTAGCCAGGGATTCTCCTTTGACTCCAAATGAGATGAGCTCCAGCACTCTAACCAGCCCCATAGAGGCATCCTGGGTCAGCAGCCAAAATGATTCCCCAAGTGATGCCAGTGAGGGGCCTGAGTACCTGGCCATTGGCAACCTGGACCCCCGAGGACGGACTGCCAGCCTTCAAAGTCACAGCAGCAATGCCGAGAGCAGCAGCTCCAATTTGTTCTCCTCCAGCAGCTCCCAGAAGCCAGATTCTGCTGCTTCTTCCTTAGGGGACCAGGAGGGAGGTAGGGAGAGCCAGCTGTCCAGTGTCCTTCGTAGGTCCAGCTTCTCAGAGGGGCAGACACTCACTGTCACCAGCGGGACGAAGAAAAGCCATATCCGCTCCCATTCAGATACCAACATCGCTTCCAGAGGAGCCCCAGGTAATGATGAGCACCAGCTACTAGTTAGCAAGGTGGCCCTTGAATTTAGGGTGGAAATGGGGTTTGTTTTTGAGATTTTTCAAGTGGCAGAAAGAGAAGTTATGTTTCTGATGACATGACATCCTGCTTTATAAATGATAGAGAGAAGTTTGTAATATAATACTAATACTCAAAATCTCCAAGTATGTTTGTTTGTTCCTGTTATATATTGCTAAATATTAAATGCTTCCTGGATTCTTTACTAGTTTCATGGCATCAGAGGATAGTATGACTCATCACAGTTCAAGTTTGTTTTATTTATTTATTTATTGAAATGAAGTTTATTGAGGAAGGACAAGATAGGTTTACAGAGCAAGAGGAAGATATAGGTTTATAGAGTAAGAGCAAGATACGTTCACCACAGAATGGCAAATGGGCCTCTTGTCGTAACAAAAAGTCCACCAGTTCAAGTTTAAAATATGTCTCTCAGACTGAGGGAAAATATTAATGAGCTTTAAAAATAATCCCATTAAATCCCTTCTCTCTTCCTATGATTTCTTAGAAGTTTGATAGGGATATAATACCAATATGAGAGAAACAAAGTGATATTAGGGTTTTCTTTTTTTTTTTTTTTTTGAGACAAAGTCTCACTCTGTTGCCCGGGCTAGAGTGAGTGCCGTGGCGTCAGCCTAGCTCACAGCAACCTCAAACTCTTGGGCTCAAGCGATCCTCCTGCCTCAGCCTCCCGAGTAGCTGGGACTACAGGCATGCGCCACCATGCCCGGATAATTTTTTCTATCTATTTTTAGTTGTCCGGTTAATTTCTTTCTATTTTTTAGTAGAGAACAGGGGTCTCACTCTTGCTCAGGCTGGTCTCAAACTCTTGACCTCGAGCGATCCTCCTGCTTTGGCCTCCCAGAGTGCTAGGATTACAGGCGTGAGCCACCATGTCCGGCCGATATTAGGGTTTTCTAAATAAAACTAGGGATATAGTGAGTGTGGGGTGGAGTGACCTAGTAACCAAGTAGGTGGGACTGACTGCTGCATCACTGATGCAGGCTGAGAGGCAGTCAGGTAAGGAGGCCCTGGCCACTGACACCTCCCTCACAGAAGCACCAGCTGATAGCAGGGAGCAGCCTAGACATGGGGAAGGAGGGTTTCATTGCTTTTGCCATCTCCCTGCCATTGTTTTCCCTGGGTCTTTGGTATCTGGCAGGCTTTGGTTGAGTTTCATTTGTAGTAAAATCTCTCTAACAGCAAGTATAACACGGACCTTTGTGCTCAAAGCCATTCTGGGTCAGGAAAGCCACAGAAATAAAATATTAAAAATTCAATAAGACTGAAAAAAAAAAGGATTTCTTTTAGCACAGCTGCCATTGCTCTCTTTTTGTAATTTCTAGAAAGGTGAGAGCTAAGGTCCTCATCTGAAACCTTCTGAATGACAAACTGTTGTTTGTTTTCCCTCAAGCATGTGATTTGACTTACTGGAACTCTTTAGGAGAAAAATCTCCAAATCAAAGCCTGTCTTCCCACTAGCTTTCTTAGATGTGAAGAATGCTTGGGTTAGATCCTCACTTCACATCTGCTGCTGCAGGCCTGGTATCTACTATACTCTATGCCGCCGGCCTTTGAGCATGTATAACTTCCCTGCCCCCGTTCTTGAATCCATGTGGATTTCAAAAACCACATTAACCTGCATTGGAACAGGGAGCCAAGGAAAACTCGTGCAGAAGGGTACGAGGAGGTATGGTTCATGTATAGCTTCTCGTACAAGTTATCCCTCCTTCAGCACTGGGGTTCCCTCTGAGGAATTACATACCCACTTCTGGTAGGTAAAATGTAGGACACTCTTTTTTTTTTCTTTCTCTCTATTCTTGTTTGCTCTGTCTGGACTCTCTTCTGCACCTGTCTGCCTACCTACAGGAGGCCCCAGGAATATCACCATTATAGTTGAAGATCCCATTGCAGGTTTGGGAGTTGGTCTTCCACCTCCTCTTCCTTCTGCTCCTCTGTGATCATGTTGCTTAGTTCAGAACCTCCTTGTCCAGTCTGGTGTCAAATCAAGTCTGGCTAGTCTGGTCCTGTTGTGATGCTTGGACCTGTCTATAAAATGTCACCAATATTCATGTGATATGTTTTCTGCCTACAACTTCCAGATGCCTCCTTTAGTTTCCCAGTAGCTTCTGGGAGGCAGAGTCAAGACTTATCAATTCAGTTTTCCCAAAGGTGAAACTGAGGCCTGCTATTTGTCGAAGGCATCATTATGAATCAGTGGCAGAATTCTTCTTAAGACTGAGTACTTCCTATGGATTACTTTATTTTCCTTGAATTAACACCAGATTATATTTTATCCCCTTTCTGTGGTCTTGGATATGCTTGCATGCTTTTTGCCTCTCCTAGAGTTCCCTGTTTCCTTTTTCTTTCACCTGTCTTCATTACCCTATAAGTTCCTGCACCTCATTCCATCCATTGCACAGGATTTTTCTAGTGACTTAAATCTGTTTCCTTGGTTTTCATGCTGGTGTTCAAACCAAGTCTTGTGTTCCTTTCTGGGTAGCATAATTCATGGAGATATTAACACTAGAATGTGTCTGCAGGACAGAATGGTAAGGGAGGACTGAAAACCATGGCCTCCTTGTAATGGGTGAAGTCACTGGATGTGTTAACTTGGAATAGAGAAGGTTAAAGAGGAATAAAGTCTGTAGGATCATTATTTGAAGAGCATTGTTGTTCTTGAGATGAGAAATTGTAAGAAGGCAGATATCAAGTGAGTGTAAGGAAATTCTAAGTATTAATCGAATGGGCAGCATCAGGAGGTAGTGATCTCGGTACGTAAAGGCTGAATGGCCACATGTTGTAAAGAAGTAAGGTCATGGTGTTGGAGTTTGTGTTGTGTGCTAGTTTGGGGATCTCAAAGGTCCCTTGCAAGTCATGTTTTTTACCAAGGCATCACGGTGACTGCTAGTTTGTCCTCAGTTTAGTAGTGAGGAGCAGAGCCCACTGCCAGAGCCACCAGAAGTCTTTGAGGCCCAAGGAGAACACAAAATTATCTCTTACCGTGTAGTAGCATTTTTTTGTGAGAGGAGCAGCTGACAGGTTGACAATATCAGGGAAATGGGTCACATGTAGTTCAATCATTCATTCTCCCACAGCATCCTGCTCATTTCTCAAGCACCCATTTGCTTTTCAACCTGCTCTTCCCTCTGTGGTACTGGAAATTTTGTGTTTCCTTTTGAAGAACATCAGTTTCTCATTTCCTACAAAACCTGCCTGCTGCTGTTCTCTGCTTGCAACTCTCACTGATCCTGTTACTCCTATTGCTAGGCACCTGCTGTTCTGCCAGCCTTCTCTTAAAACCTCTCCCTTCCTTCTCCAGTAAGGATGGGCCCACAGCCCTGTGACTGAGTCCTTTGGTTACAAGGCCCTCTTCTTTAGCTTTTCCAGCATTGCCTTGATGCTTCTTTAAAGGACATTACTGGATTTTATTTTGTTTCCTTAGTGAATGTAAACCTTCTGATATTATTATTATTATTTTTGGATGGGGTCTTGCTGTGATGCCGAGGCTGGTCTCAAACTCCTGGGCTCAAGCAATTCTTCTGCCTCAGCCTCCTCCAAGTCCTTCTGATATTATTTTAAAACCTAGTATGAAGGTATCAGAAAAGTTTCAATGTGCTTGTCTTTATTTTATCATCTGAAGATTGTTTTCTAAATTGGTTTGTCAAGAGGATAGAAATTGGCTGATATTCCTATAATGTATGGTTAAAAGATGGAAGAAAAGAGAAATGAATTCATGAATCCATTTTGATTTGATTCTTTTTCATCTTTGTGTTGCCCCATTCTGGATCATTTTTCCTCTTTTCCACCGAGAATGTGCTGACTTTCTGTCTCCTTTCCTCCATGTATTTCTGTATTCTTGGCTGTTCTCTGTTGGTGTGCCACCCTTCTCCTGTTTGGGAGGGCTTTGGGAATGAGTGCAGTTAAATGTTGAAACTCCAAAGTTGGGAATGTACCTGTTGCTCACTTCGTATGTGTGTTTTTACTCCCTGGTGGTCACTATCACTAGAATCCTGCAATGATAAGTCGAAGTTGAAAGGCCCCTTGTCTGGTCAAAGCAGTGAAGGCAGCACACCCAGCTCTCTGTACATGGAGTATGGTAAGTGAGTACTAGGAAGGCCAGGGCTAAAATTGTATCTTTTCTCTGCTCTCTCCTTGTGCCTGCTAAGCTGTAAGCTTTGGGGTTCATCTCAGCTCTGTGAAGGGTACGCGCTGTACAGTCTCACCCACCCTTTTGTCATTTTCAACCCCTGTGCTAGAAATCACACCTCCCTGCCATTTCTCTTGCTCCTCTCTGACTTAGGGGTCCCACCCTGTCTTACACTCTGGGTGTTATCACCTTGTGTCAATTGATCCAGATGGAATGGCTCTTTGAGTGGGTGAGAGGGACCTTGAAAAGAAGCCCTGGAACGTCTGGGCTTAATTATCAGAAGACAAGCTCTACATGGAAATCAGGCACAGGAGGAAGCCATTTGTGTCCTTTTCTCACTGTCAGTACAGGGTTTTTAAAATTTATTTCACTTACTTTTTCTTTTTTGTGGGGTAGGAGGGAAAGTATGTTGTCTTTAAATTTAGATGGTAAAAGGATTGTCTCCAGGCTCTATTTATTCCACCATTCTCCAACCAAGAGGTTTATTGCTTTGGGATTCTAAGAGTCTGAGTAATTCCTTTAGAAGGTAGACATCTTCTTTTCAACCTCTGATTCCCAGTTACCTGGGAAGACTCGGGAACATCTTTAGTAACAAATCTTCAGACTTCTCAAAGAAGCTTGGCTGTTACAGATTTGCATTTCAAGTCAAAGTTTTTTATATCCATATTCCATTTTCCCACAGAGGGTGGTCAGTACCAGTGCTCAGGGGAAGGCATGTTCCGAAGACCATCGGAAGGACAGTCACTCATCAGCTACCTCTCTGAGCAAGACTTTGGCAGCTGTGCAGACCTGGAAAAGGTGAGGAATCTAAGGGGCTGAAGAGCTCATGAGTTGGGACATCTGGCCTGAGGGTCTGTGGTGCCATTTGTCCTAATGAAATTTTGGGTACACAGCAGTGACATGAGTATAGACTATATAGTAAAGTTAAGTTCACAGTGAATATGAGCTCAGCAAGTTCTATTTCCAGGGAACTTTTCAGGAAGTATGTACTCCTTGTTGAGTCTAAAATATTATCGATTTTATCTTAAAAGCCAACCTAGGCAGAGAAACCTTGAATTTTTGCCCCATGATTGTTATTCCCTTGACCCTGGAACTTTAGGTAAATACTGTTTCCTGAACCAACACCTATATTTTGTTCCAAGGCTCAGATATGTATTATAATAAATAACATCCATGTAGCATTTTATAGCTTACAAAGCACTTTTATCTTGAGACATAGCATTTACCTTAATACTTCACATACAGGCATATGACTTTGGGAAAGAGCCTGATTGAAATCCTGGGCTCCTTCTCTGCCATATTTTTATGTAGAAAGTGGGACAGGAGGGGACAGGCATGGCCGGGTAAGAGAGCAAAGAGAATCTGGAACAGGTTTTCTGGCCATCAGCTTTCCTTATAATAAAAATGTATACTTCCCCTGGGTGTCTTCAATAAAAGCGGTACATATCTTGGAAGCTATACTTTCTAACATTATAATCAGTGAGGCATTCAGTATTCTAACCCCTTGCCGAGCAACTTCTTTGGTACTCTCCTTCCCCTAGGAGAATGCCCACTTCAGCATCTCAGAGTCCTTGATTGCTGCCATTGAGCTAATGAAATGTAATATGATGAGCCAGTGCCTAGAAGAGGAGGAAGTAGAGGAGGAAGACAGTGATAGAGAAATCCAGGAGCTGAAGCAGAAGATCCGCCTTCGGCGCCAACAGATCCGAACCAAGAATATGTTCCCCATATACCAGGAGACTGAGCATGGAAGTGAGTGAGGCTTATGACCACCTCTGTTCCCACATTTTTAAGGCTTCAGGATAAGGCTTGGTGCCTTGTGGGTGTTCATTTTGGTTTTTATTTGGGATATTATACCCAAACCAAGGGTTCCTCTACTGTCAGGAAGATAATTCTATGTTGTTCTGGTTTTTTCCTATAATGCTAAGAATACTCATCCTAGAGTTTGTCCATTTCCTACATCAGAAATACCTCCCTTTCAAAATAGGTTTCTTTTTTTTTTCTTTTGAGATAGGGTCTTGCTAAGTTGCCCAGGCTGGTCTCGAGCTACTGGGCTCAAGTGACCCTCCTGCCTCAGTTTCCTGAGTTCCTGATTCCTGGGATTACAGGCACATGCTACCATGCCTAACTTCAAAATAGGTTTCTGATTTGAAGAGAACTAAGAACCCTGGTCCCAGATTTGCTTCCCAGATAGTAGTACCTTCTGTTTACTTAAAACTTTCTAAAGGGATAAACCAGCAAGAAGTGCTAGTTTCCACTTCAACAGTATTACTCCCAGCCAAGGTTCCATTTCTTTTTGTTGAATTATTTATTTATTTACCACAATCCAGACATTGAGAGTACCAGGTCCCTTTTATTGTGATACCTCTTTCTGTCCTGTTTATTACTTGTTTTTTTTTTTTTTTAAACACAACAGGCTTTCGGGTCACCTCCAGCAGCTCCCAGTTCAGTTCACGTGATTCAGCACAGTTCTCTGATTCTGGCTCTACTGATGAGGTTGATGAACTTGAAATCCAAGGTAAAAGTGACACTTTGTTACAAGGGAGCTTTCATTACCTGTTTCTTTCAGTTTAGAATCATATAGGCTGGGAAGCTTTTCCTAAGTAAAAGATTTTCGTTATGGTCCATTATGGATTATTGTCAGCTATTTTTTTTTCTTTTTTTTTTTTTGAGACAGTCTCGCTCTGTTGCCTGGGCTAGAGTGCCGTGGTGTCAGCCTAGCTCACAGCAACCTCAAACTCCTGGGATCAAGCAATCCTTCTGCCTCAGCCTCCCGAGTAGTTGGGACTACAGGCATGTGCCACCGTGCCCGGCTAATTTTTTTTCTCTATATATTTTTAGCTGTCAAGAACATTTCTTTCTATTTTTAGTAGATACGGGGTCTCACTCTTGCTCAGGCTGGTCTCGAACTCCTGACCTCGAGCCATCCTCCCACTTCGGCCTCCCAGAGTGCTAGGATTATAGGCGTGAGCCACCGAGCCTGGCCCTATTGTCAGCTATTTTAAGGGACAGCCTCTCTTGCTAAAAACAAAACCCCTTCAAAATTTAAGCAGAAAAGAACACTGAAAGGAAGTGGTCCAGATGGAGTGGGCTGGCCGTTCGAGTCCTCAATTGTATCTTTCTCTTGGGTTTTCTCTCTGATTCTTTTGTCTAGCTCCTGGGGTTGGCTCATACCACATGAAATTAGAATCCTATTCTCTTGTGCTCTGTGACACAACTGAAATTGTTTCAAAGTGTTCAAAAGGAGCTTTTTGATAATCCTAAGAGAAAAGGACAAAAAGAATCCTGTGGGGGGGAAGCAAAAAAGGGAAAAAAAGTCCAGTTTATAAAATGGAGCTTTAATTTGTGTCATACCAGTGCTAACTTGCTTAGCAGAATCATAGGCTCTTTCTGTTGTTGTTATTATCGTTATTGTTGTTGTTAGCACAGAGAAGGGAAAGAATTCTAGTCTGGGAAGACAATTGTGTTAAATCAGGCTAATGTCCCATTGCTGCAAATCATAGATTTCTTCAAGTTCGCATCAGCAAAACAAACAGATAAACAAAAAAACAGTTCAGGGACATAAGCTCTTCCCTCATGGGTGAAACCAAGAGTAATTTCCTTACAGAGGTGAATTTTATCTATATCGTTCTCTACTATAACACACGCACGTGCACACACACACAGGCAAACTGTGTCTATAATTCTACATCATAACACTGGAACATGATGATGAATAGATCTTTTATTACATGAAGCTTTGATTTCCTTTTTATACCAATCTAGAGAACCCACTCACCTGCACAAACCTCCAGATGCAGGAGTCAGGTTTCTTCCCCCTTTACAAATTCAGTTTTTACACATATTTTCCAGGTCTCCAGGAAGTCTTTTTTTTTTTTTTTGAGACAGAGTCTCACTTTGTTACCCGGGCTAGAGTGAGTGCCGTGGCATCAGCCCAGCTCACAGCAACCTCAAACTCCTGGGCTTAAGCGATCCTACTGCCTCAGCCTCCCGAGTAGCTGGGACTACAGGCATGAGCCACCATGCCCGGCTAATTTTTTTGTATATATATTTTTAGTTGGCCAGATAATTTCTTTCTATTTTTAGTAGAGACGAGGTCTCACTCTTGCTCAGGCTGGTCTCGAACTCCTGACCTCGAGCGATCCACTCGCCTCGGCCTCCCAGAGCTAGGATTACAGGCGTGAGCCACCGCGCCCGGCCTGGGAAGTCTTGCTTCTGTGTTCTCCTTAATGTATCTGATTCCTTTTCATGACAATAATAGGTAGTTACCTAGAACTCCATTTTTTTCTTTGTTTATGTATGGTTTTCCAGTAATTCTCCAATTCTTCACCACTAGCTAGGTGTCCTACAATTCAATTCTGACACTACCTGGAGTTAGCACAGATCCCACAGGTTAAGGGTACAGGGTACAGTCCTACGAGATTAATCCCACTTCCGATGCCAGAGATAAGTAGGGCCACCTGGCTACCTGCACTTTTGCTTGACTGGCTACAAATTCAGGCATTCCCATGACCCCCTTACCCCTATGTTCAATAATTCATTAGGGCCGGGCGCGGTGGCTCACGCCTGTAATCCTAGAACTCTGGGAGGCCAAGGTGGGAGGATCGCTCGAGGTCAGGAGTTCGAGACCAGCCTGAGCAAGAGCGAGACCCCATCTCTACTAAAAAAAAAAAAAAAAAAAAAATAGAATAATTCATTAGAATGACACAAAATTTAGGAAAGCACTATACTTATGATTATAGTTTATTATAAAGGATACAAATAAACAGCTATGTGAAGAGGTACGTAGGACAAGGTCCTGAAGAGTCCTGAGCACAGGAACCTTTGTCCCTGTAGAGTCAGGGTGCTTCACCTTCCCAGTGCATTGATATGTTCACCAACCAGGAAGCTCCCCCAAACCTCTTCGTTCCAAGTTTTTTATTGAAATTTATTATGCAGGCATGATTGATTAAGTCATTGGCCATTGGTAATTGAACTCAATCTTCAGCCCTTCTCCCCTTCGTGGAGGTGAAGGGGGAGTGAAAGTTCAAATCCTTTAATCATGTGACTGGTTTTTCTGATGACCAGCCCCTATTCTGAAGCCATCTAGGGGCCTGCCAAGAGTCATCTTATTAGTATACACTCAGGTATGATTGAAAGTGGACTCTTTAAATAATAAAAGTCATTGCTATGATTCAGGATATTCCAAGGGTTTTAGGAGATCTGTGCCAGGAACCAGGGACAAAGATCAAATAAATTTCCTTATACCATAGTCTATGATTGACTTGATCTTGTAATTAGAAGAAAATATGAGGGTTCTGCCCTGTGTCTCAGGATCAGTAGTCAGAATTTCATGAGGGTAATATTAATGTAAATTGAGAACATTCTGCTTTACTGGGTGTGGAGCAGTCCACTTGACTATTAATATTAACTCTGTTTCCTGAAGCAAAGCAGGGAGCCAGAGGCAGCGATTCAGTCTGGAAGGAGCCTGCCTATGGGAAACAAAAAGTGCACTCCTGTTGGAAGTGTTGCTGCAGCTGTGTGCCCTGAAGAGATGTTTAACCAGCTAATTCTCTAGTCAGTTCAGAGCAGAAATCCTTAAAGGAAAAGACCTTAAGACAGGGTTTCTTAACCTCTAGACTGGATAATTCTTTGTTGTGAGGGATTGTGCTGTGCATTGTAAGATGTTTAGCATCATCCCGGCCTATACCAACTAGATGTCTCTAGTACCCTCCTCCCCAGTCAAGACAATCAGAAATGTCTCCAGATAGTACCAAAATCACCCCTGGTTGATAACCACTGCCTTAGGAGATTCTTGATGTTAGGCTGGTATGGGAGCAATAACTATCTTCCAAACTATAGTGAGTACCTACCTGTGGATGTAACTTCTTAAAAGCCATTTCATCTTTTTAAGCAAAGGTCATGTTCTGATTCCAGGAACATGTGGTATAGAACTGTCATTCTCGTCAGTTTACTTCCTGTCAGAATACTAAAGGGCCCCCTTTTATAATCATTATTACACAGATGATAGCGAAGGATCTAACCTGACTCACATGTCAAAGAATGGACTCTCAGTGTCGATGGCCTCGATGTTCTCAGGTAGCCTGTGTTGGAAGTGTGGATGTGCTTATACATGCATGTGCCTAAATATTGTAGCACCTTTTTTGTATCAAATGATCATGTGATACCTGTCAAGGTTATGAGGACTTTAGGGTCTGGAGAACTAGTTGGAAAAAACTGAATGTAAGCCAGAACAAGCCAGGAACAATTTAGGTATTCAAATACTCTTCATATGACTCCAGCAATCCTCATCAGTAAGTTTGTCCTTGGTGATTATTCCCTGCAATGATGATTTTAGAGTAAGTGGTCATTGTGACTGATAGAGACAATGGACAGTTTAGAAATGAATGGTAATATGAAGAATTTTGTTTCGAACCTATACTAAGCTCCTGCTACACATTCAGATAGCAAAAGTGGGATAGAATGCTATGAAGCTTAGTGTCTTTTGAATTTGAAGAGCCAACTTTCAGAAAGCTATCTTTGCTTGGTACTTCATATAGAATTAGGATTTACTGGTATAAATTCTATAATTTATAGGATTTACTGCTATAAATATTGGTTCTTAGTAATTGCTTTGTGATCTAAACAAGTAGGCTTTCTGTAGGTGTGGTTAACTAAACGCAAGTTGCAGTTTTCTACTCAAAATGGTTTTAAAACACATAAACAACATAACTCTACTTTAGATTTCTTTATTGCTTTCTGTTCTTTGTCATCTGTTTCTGGTCTTTCAAAAAAATGTTTATTTTATATGTTTTAATGGTTTTTTTAAGAGACAGAGTCTTACTGTGTTGCTGAGGCTGGAGTGCAATGGCACAATCCTAGCTCACTGCAGCCTTGAACTCCTGGGCTCAAGCAATCTTCTTGCCTCAGCCTCCCCAGTAGCTAGGACTACCGGCATGTGCCACTATGCCTAGCTAATTTTTTGTAGAGACGGAGTCTTGCTTTTTTCTCTGGCTGATCTCAAACTCCTGGCCTCAGGTGCTCCTCCCACCTTGGCCTCCCAAAGCACTGGGATTACAGGTGTGAGCCACTCTGCCTGGCCTGTTTCTGGTCTTTAATCAAGTTTGTTACTGGTACCAAATTCTTTCTAAAAAGTGCCATTATACTTTGCATTAGCAATCTTCCTAATCATGTCTAGAGGTTTATAGACATGTTTCTTTTTGGTCACTTTAAGTAATTTATACTGTTGAATAGTCTTTTGGGATACCATCAGAGGAAGGTTATCAGAATCTATAATACTTTTGAAAAAAATTAAAGGACTTAAGCATCATATTGTGGACATCGTCTGTGATAAATACTCATCGTATTGTAATACTCTGCTTAATGTCATCACCTTTCTTAGATCCTGGCCATATGGAACAGAAGTGTTTATGAATAAAATAGATTTGGAAGTTACTTTCACCTAGCAATAAAGTAGATATAAACCTTGAGATCATAAAAAGCTTATTCATAAAAAAGCTTTGTATTAATCAACATCTATTTCTTTATTTTTAAAAATTTTTTTGCAGCGTTATCTTTCAGAAATGATATTTTTTTAAAAGCAATTTTACTGTGGTATAATTGTGGTATTATACTGTGGTATAATACTGTGGTATAATTTTATATATCATAATTCCCCCACTTCAAGTATACAACTCAATGATTTTTAGTAAATTTACCAAGTTGTACAACCATCACCATAATCTAATTCTAGAACATTGTCATCTCCCCAGTAAGATCCCTTGTGCCTATTCACAGTTAATTCCAGTTCCCACCCTCAGCCCCAGTCAACGACTAATCTACTATAGATTTGCCTTTTCTGGACATTTCATATAAATGGAATCATAATATGTGATATATAATCTTTTGTATCTGGCTTCCTTCACTTCATCTATTTCTGCTGATGGTATCTGCTACATTGGTTTGATATTATTCATAAGTTTCCAAACCCAGACAGTCTTTTCAACTTCTTTGGTTTTTGTTATCCTTGTTTTTGGGTTTTTTTTCCCCCCTCTATATCCTCTTCTATTAAGGCTTCATCAATACTTCTTTATCTTCCTTTGTAGATTCTTCTAGAGTTTCAGTCTTCTGCATATGTGTATCTCAAGGTCCAGTCAGGAGACAGAAACCACTGAATAAGGAAAGTTTAATATAAAGAATTATTAGCTATAATGGGAAACTGATGTAATAAGAGGTTGGCTCATGAGAAGTAAAGGGAACTCTAAAGAATACAGGAGAGCAGGTAAGAGATAGCGCATCTGGGGAAGGAACAAATGAGGCTGAGATCCAGATCTCCTGGCTTACTGGATGGTGGAGAAGTTCTCTGAAGCACAGAGCTGCCCCAAGGTAGTACCAGGGGACACTATCCATGAGGAGATGCCATGCCAACAACTCTCACTAGGAAACTGCTCTCTAGGGTGCTGGGAGAGGCTGCCCCCAGGGAGGTGTTGGGCCTGAGGACTCAAGGAGTACTGGGGAAAATAGTTCATGCGGAGGTGCTAGGCCTATGGTACTCACTGTAAAGCTCTCCCAGGAAGCTGTCCCAGGGGGTACCAGGGAGAGCTATTTATGAGAGGTACCACTCCTGGCACTCTGCTGCAGAGCTGCCTAAGGCATGCTTCCCCAGGGAAATTCACACGCACTACAGGGGTCAGCCTAGAGGAGCACACCAGAACCAGCATCCCTCAAGTGCCCTCTACTGACAGAGCTTAACATCGTGCCAGCTGGCAAAAGAACCATTTATGGGTCCAGCTCCATTATCGCAGAGCAAGCAAAAATAAGCACAGATTTGGAGCTGAAAAGAAATAAATTGATAGCTGGTATAATATATAAGGAGGAAAGTTCGTGAACTGTATTTTATGACAAGTTTTAAAATTATAGCCAATTCAAGGCAATCAGTTGTTTCTCCTCCTACCCCTGCCTTTTTAATCAATTTTTTTCTTTTTTTAAAACAAGGATAATTGTGGTTCTCTGCTTTAAAGTGTTTCCTTTTGAGTTAGCAGTTATAGAAAATTCATTAGAGCTGGATTCCCAGATGTATTGGATTTGACCTTACCTGCTAGAAGGAAAGCAGGATGGGAACCAACATCAAACTGGCCAGTAAAGTCTGAGGCTGACTCTTCCTGTGCCTCACTTATTGTGTTTAAACATTTGCATATTTTGGTAAGGTACCAAGGTTTTAACCAGTTCTTGCCTGATCACCCAATACCAGTGTCTGGACATGCAGCAAATTCTTACAATATGTCATTGTTTTTGTTGTTGTTTGTTTTGATATTTTTTAACTTTTTTCAGTCAGTAATAATAGCCTTATCCTATCTAAAGCATTAAAACCACTTGAAATCAGATCGCTTGAAAAAATATATGTTTTTGTACAAAAAAATCAAATAAAAAGTTTCATAATTATATTTAATTCCACTTGAAGGGTTAGTTTCTTGGAATTCTTCTAAAGTGCTCTCATTTGGGGTACATTTAATCCATCCAGTTGAATAGCTTCCTCCTCTCTCTTTTCTCCTAAATTATTTATCTATCTTAGACCCTGGTCTACTTTAACTCAGATCCTTAACTCATGTTCCCACCATGTCAACTTAGTCATCTGCTTGAACTGACCAGAGAGTCAGCAAGAAATACTACAGACCCACTATCCATAAAGCTCTATGGTACTTGACCAGTGTCAAGTGTCATGTCCGCTTTGAAATCAAGTGCTACCTCTCCCCATCCACCCCTGACAGTAAGAGTTTTACCTCCAAAGCCATGTGGTCCTCTGTACTCTTGGAAGTATTGCTGATTAGCTAGGAACTCCTGCACATACCTCTGACCTTATTGTGCCTCTGATAAAAAAAAAAAAAAAAAAGGAGGAAACGTGATAAATATATTTTCTAAAAACAAGGGAGTGATATTTTTTCTTGCAAAGAAAAAAAGACTTCTTCTCTGTGAGGATAAAGAACTTTTAAATAGTTTTATGAAGACAGAGGTTCCTTAGCAACCATGAATTATCACTCACCCCTCTTCTCTCTAATGTGTACTGTTTCCTTTAATAACCTGGGACTAAAGTAACAGAAGTGGTTAGCTCTTTATTCAGGGCTATCTGTCTAAGCTTTAAATTTGTGAAAGCTTTTAACTGCTTTTAGCCAATCAATCATTTATTTAGGAACTATTTTCTGTAAAGCTATTATGTACAAAGCACTGTGAGAGTTACTAGGACAAGCCAGTACTTATGTACAATCCATGGCAGTGTAAGTGTTATCTGAAGATATGTTGCAAACCAAACGGTCTATGACGGTCTAGTCTGCTGTTTCCTACTCTTTTTTTTCTTTTCTCTAATAGCACCAATTAGATGGAAATAGACAGCTAGCAGTGCATTGGGATCTGGGTTTTGGTGCTGTAAGTTCAGACAGAAAATATGATTATATATGAACATCTTTGTTGTTAAATAAAATAGGCTTTGTTAATTTCTACCAAAAATGTATTGTCCTGTTTTTCTGTGCTTAGAGAGCATATGAAAGCACAGATTTCAATCCTGTTATCTTACTCATGAATATAGCTTTGAAGACATTAGTTTGTCAGCAATATTATTTGAGTATATGCTTGTATACAGAGTCCTGTGTTAGGTATTTTAGAGCCAAAAGAAGAATTAGAGACAATCTCATTTCCTCACAAGGAGATTTTATAATCTAGTTGTACATATAAAAAAATCTATATACAGGGGAAACATTTGAGGAACAATTGAGCTACCCATGGCCAAGTGCAGAGTGATGTTATACAAGTTTAGTGCTCTATTGAGTGCTCAGACACAGTAGATTGATCATTGTGTAAGCTTAATTAGGAAATAAAGGTATTTTCACTGGGCATCGAAGGAAGAGATGGTATTTATCAGAACAGTCTTGTTTTCATGACTTGGATAGGCTCTATCTTCCTTTCTTGAACATGACTGCTGTATTTCACATTTCCCTCCGTCAAAAGTGTTTGGGTAGATGAGGTCTCTGGAGGTTCAGGCATGTTATTTTTAGAAATCCTCTTCTTAAAGATGGGGTCTCTCTGTGTTACCCAGGCTGGAGTGCAGTGGCTATTCACATGTGCAATCATAGCATACTACAGCCTCAAACTCCTGGGCTCAAACGATCCTTCTGCCTCAGCCTCCTAAATTGCTGGGAGTACAGTCATGTGCCACAGCACCCAGCTTCCACATACATTTAGTGAGTAACTCCTACAGCACAAGTTATGTGTTAAGTACTAATTCTTTTATATATATAAAAAGGGGCCAGATGGAGGTATGGCCTCTGTGAGCTTGCCATTTAAGAAAGCTTGAGATTTAGAGAATGAGGGAGAAATTTGAATCATTCATTTTGTATTTCTGCTTGCTAGAGGTTGTGTCCCTGTGTGCCTTAGGATGATTTCTTTTCTCACTCACTGTTTTATACCAAGTCTGGGTTTTTGTTTCCACTTGGATTTGTAACACTTTGACCTTTTCAGTGCTATGCATAATGTCACTAATTCATTCTGGTTTTGACTTGAATAGAGCTAAATTATAAGTTGTGTTTAGTGCTTCACCTGCTCCTTATCCTGCCTAGAATGTAGCACCTACCTGCTACCCTGAGTGCTTAGCTTACAGAATGCCTTGTGATGGTTTCATTATCCCTTACCCTCGCCCTTTCCATTCCTGCTCCCCTCATCTCTGGTTTCCGTTTAGATGCTGACATCAGAAGGAGCACAGCCTCAAGCAGCAAATCCTTCAATTCTTCTCAGTCCTTGTGAGTACTTTTTTTTTAAATAAAATTTTGGGATATGTGAAGAGACAGGCCCAGTTCTTTGCATGTGGGTAGGAACAGTCATGGGAAAAGCCATCCAAATTCACAGAGAGGCAAGGTTAAAGTGACAGGCCTGCCTGATAGTGATAAGCCCAGGGGGAGAGAGCAGAAGTTCTTTGGCCCAAACAGGATGGACTATCATGGAGGCAAAGCTCAAAATATGAATTGTTCCTCCTTGGCTAACTCTGATCATAACCAGAGCCCCAGAAAAGAGAGCAGTGATCATGATTTTTGTTACGAAATCAAATTGAACAGGTTCTACATTGTAGACCCAAGTAGGGAAAATAATAGCTCATTTAGGAGAAAAAATAGCTCTTTATAGTCCACAGAGCTGTTTTACTTGCTTTATTTTGTAAGCAGGCATTATTATCTCCATTTTGCAGTTAAAGAAACTAAGGTTCAGAGAAAGGAAGGGAGAGTCCTTAATTAGCTGTGCCATGTAATACCAATAAGTAGAATTTGAACCTAAGTCTTAGGACTGTAAGACCAGTATATTTGTCACTGCACATGTGTGAGAAGATGTTGAGAAAAGCAGCTGAGCAGACTAGGGTGCTGCGAGTGTTCTCTCAGCCCAGAAGTTCCTGTGTATGATACCAGGCCCTGAAGGGAAGGCTCCCATCTGCCTATCTTGTCCCCACGCTCAGCTTTCCTTGATTCTCTCCTTTCCAGCTCCCACTGCTTCCTACACTCCACATCTGCTGAGGCCGTGGCCATGGGGCTCCTGAAGCAGTTTGAGGGGATGCAGCTTCCAGCTGCCTCCGAGCTGGAGTGGCTAGTCCCAGAGCATGATGCTCCTCAGAAGGTAGGCTCTTCAGCTCTTCTTCCTTACCCAGGAGGCTTTGAGCCTTTCTGATCTTGTTCTCCTTTGTCATGTGTCCCCAGTCTAGAAGGAGCCTGTGTGGTTCCTTCCTTACTCATAGAAGCCATTTATTACAAATGTGTTGAATGAATGTATGAATTAGTGAATACTTGCTTGCCTAGATTTTCCCTAGCAATCGTCAAAACAAGAGATAAAGGTTCCTTCACTGTCCTTATTCCATATGACTGCTCACTAGACCCAGAGGCGCAACTGTTGTTTTGTGACTGCCTTTGAGACACTGTGAAAGTGAATTGTTCAGACTTGTCTTCGCTCTGCCGTTGAGTCTCAAAGGCATGAAGCACCTGGCATACCAAGGGTCCTGAGATGAGTGCAGGGACATCATCAGCAGTGGGTACCACCACCTGGGATGCTGGCTTTGATTGCTTCTTGGAACCCACGGCCCTCACTTCCAATATCCTGGTGCCTCCTGGTTGGTTTTGAGGGCCAGGGTTTCCTAAGCCCTTACCCTGTGGTATTCCTGAAATGTCTTTCGTGAACTATGCTCTGTCATGTCCAGAAGCGTGAAGCATGTGCGTTTCCCCAGACTATGCATGTTAGCTCACCCTGTGCTTTTCTCCTGTAGCTCCTGCCCATCCCTGACTCATTGCCCATCTCACCGGATGATGGGCAGCACGCTGACATCTACAAGCTGCGTATCCGTGTTCGTGGCAACTTGGAGTGGGCCCCACCGCGGCCTCAGATAATTTTTAATGTTCATGCAGCCCCAACGTGAGTAGCCAGTGTCTCTGCCCTCTGGAAAACAGATACATCCTCTTTGGATTGTCAGGGCTTTCTCCTGTCCCTGTTGTCTCTGCCTCCAGCTGTACTTCACACACAATTCTGTCCATTTAAAGGCAGAGGAAGAGGATTATCCATTTTGTCCTTAAGTTCTTACTCCAAATCCTCCTCTTCCTTCGCAGAGCTAATTGGAAATGAGGGCTTTTTTTCACTGGCATGCCTCACCTGTTGCCTTCCTCCCAGTAGATTTGTGAGCTTACTGGTTTTTCTTTTCCTTTTAAGATGGATGGATGCTTTTTTCTCCTGTTGTTCTCTCCATTTTACTATTTCTCATCCCTTACAGTTGTCCAGAAAGTGTGGTTCATTATTAGAGAGAGTCACTGCCTAGACCTAAATCCTAAGAGGTGAATTCCCCTCCTTTCCCACACTTCATAAGAGTTCTATGTTTGTATCTTCATCCTTCACACCTCAGAGGCTGCATGCACCTGCTATTTTCCAATCCCCTCTCCTTCCCCCTCCTTAGGAGGAAAATTGCTGTGGCCAAGCAGAATTACCGCTGTGCGGGATGTGGCATCCGTACTGACCCTGGTGAGTATCTTCTGCTACCACCATACTGCCTCCAAGGGCTTTACCCTCTCCCACACCTAGGACAGAGGGCTTATCAGAGGTAGTAAGAGAAGGTGACAGGGCAGAATTGCAGAAGGGGAAAGAAGGGGCCTGGAGGGGAAGGGTAGGACCAGGCACAAGCACTGACAATCAGAGGGAAATTATTTCTGGGAGCACATTACCAGCATTGTTTACTGGAGAAAGTTGGGTAGTTTCAGCTAGATTCTTGGAGACTGATTCTTGGCAGATTTTGTTTGTTTCCGCATTGGCCTCCTGGGTAGGACGTAGGTCCCACAGGCCCCACTATGTGGGTTTCTGTCAGCTTTGGGGAGCCCACTACAGGTGGCTGGAGGCCACTGGCTGTCCCTCCCTGCCCTTCAAGGGAGTAGCCTTACCAGCTTATAGGTGGAAAAGACTCATCTGGCCCTTTGGCTTTCCCATTTTTCAAGATTATATCAAGCGGCTGCGGTACTGTGAGTACTTGGGCAAATACTTCTGTCAGTGCTGCCATGAAAATGCCCAGATGGTCATCCCCAGCCGGATTCTGCGCAAGTGGGACTTCAGCAAGTACTATGTCAGCAACTTCTCCAAGGACCTGCTGATTAAGATCTGGAACGATCCTCTCTTCAATGTGCAGGACATCAACACTGCCCTCTATAGGAAGGTCAAGCTGCTCAATCAAGTCCGAGTAAGACCCTTGAAAAGGCCACATTAGAGATTCTTACCTTTCTCCTCTCCTCAGCCCGTCCCTCTGTTCACACAGGACTTTCCAAGCTCACCACACCTCTCATTATCACAGTTTCAGAGCTGTGACCATGTCATTATTCATGGTCTCCCTGTGTACTTTCTTAATCTCTTCTCATTTCCCAGGTATCTCTCTAGTCAGAGCTTCAAACCTGGCAATGGCAGCTCTGAAACTATAGATAGTGCTTAATGGCAAAAGCAGAATTTCTCCCTTCACTGAAAATATTACTGAGTGGAGAATTGGGTATTAAGTGGGACATTCAAATTCTGGAATTCTCAGCTACTCTGGGCTATGTTTGTGATTTGTACAGACTGACCTGGCAGAGGGGCCTTCCCAGAATGGAGGTCACTTTGAAGCAGGTTGTTGAGTTAGACAGAGGTGTAGAGGACAGTCTGATCTGCCTGCTGCGTGCAAAACTTCCAGACCTCCAGGGTTTAAAGGCACCGGTCTTTCTAACAGTTGATTCTCTCCTCTTCCCCACACCCGCCACCCCACCCACACTTTCTCTTCAGCTGCTGCGGGTCCAGCTATATCACATGAAGAACATGTTCAAGACATGCCGGCTGGCCAAAGAGTAAGTCTTGTGTGGAGGCCAGAATCCTTTGGTGGAGTGAACGTCTCTGAAAGGGACATGTCCCAGCAGTTGGCTCTTGTTATGTGAAAGAGAGTAGAGGGATTTTGCAGAAATGTAAATGGTAAATGAGAAGCCATAGCAGTAACTGTATCTGTATTCTTCTCTCTTAAAGGGGAATCTGTGGGTCTTCTATCCAGGGTAGGCCACCACTCTTTGAAAGCTGGCATGGGTCACTCTGCAAGAGATTATAAATAAGTCACTTCTGTCATCCAGACACCTGGTAGTGTGGGAAGGCTGAGGTGGCCTGGAACACTTGGGCTGGCTGAATCTTGCTTTATCTTTAAAGCAAGATTACTTATTACTTTATCTTATTACTTCATCTCTCCTGCTGTTCTGGGTAGGGAACCTTCTGCTATCATGTGCCACACAAAGTGTTCATTCTCTCCCCTACCGCCTTCCCCTCATTTCCTGTAGGCTTCTGGATTCTTTTGACACAGTCCCAGGCCACCTGACAGAAGATCTCCACCTGTACTCACTGAATGACCTGACTGCAACCAGGAAGGGGGAGCTGGGGCCCCGGCTTGCTGAGCTCACCAGGGCAGGGGCTGCCCATGTAGAACGGTGCATGGTGAGAAAGTCTTGCTTTAGCATGCAGCTGAGCCCTTGCTTAGGGAAATAGGGAGTGGGGTGGACCCAGGGTTCTTGCCTTTTAGCTCCAGGAAGTTGACATGGCCAATCAACACTGTGAGAGAAACTGAAGAGGGTTCCTGTACCAGCTAA
The DNA here is from genome assembly GCF_020740605.2 of Lemur catta. Taxonomy (NCBI): domain Eukaryota; kingdom Metazoa; phylum Chordata; class Mammalia; order Primates; family Lemuridae; genus Lemur; species Lemur catta. The sequence goes on along the minus strand of NC_059128.1, from coordinate 220,042,574 downwards.
ATCATCCAGATGTAAAGGACCTAGAATTAGAAGAGGAATTGGTGCTGGCATTGTCCCTGGGTAGTTCCAGGCAGGACTGAGCAGACCTCACTAAAGAATGTCATGAAGTGGGAGGAGAACCCTGGAATCTGGAGAGAGATTCTAATGTGGGTCTTAGCTTTATTATTTTCAATCACTGTGACCAAAAGAAATACTTTGTCTTCTCTGAAAGAAGATAATAACTATACACACTTTCCTCTCAGTATTTTTGAAGATTGTTGAAACAATTTACGTGATGGTATTTTGTAAGCTTTTTTTTTTTGACAAGGTCTCACTATATTGCCCAAGCTGGTCATGAACTCCTGGACTCAAGGGATTGTCCTACCTTAGCCTCCCAAATAGCTGAGACTACAGGCACGCACCACCACACCTAATTTTTTATATTTGTAGAGATAGGGTCTTGCTATGTTGTGCAGCCTGGTCTCAAACTCCTGGGCTCAAGTGATCCTCCTGCCTCAGGCTCCTGAGTCACTGGGATTACAGGCGTGAGCCACGGTGCCTAGCTCTTGTCTCCTCGTTAAAGCTTTGTGTAACCCCGCCCAGCCTGGCCCTAGTTTGGCTTTCATGTTTCTAAGTCCAGCCCAGGCTTCTTCACTTAGCCCACTCAATTTCTATTTATATTTTGCTCCTCCCTCCCTGGGGTTCACCCTCCTGAGCCAGTTCCTGATGTGCTCCCTCTATTTTGCTACGTGTCTCTTTCCTCCCCAGCTCTGCCAAGCCAAAGGCTTCATCTGTGAGTTCTGTCAGAATGAGGAAGACATCATCTTTCCTTTTGAGCTCCATAAGTGCCGGACCTGTGAAGGTGAGGGCTGGTGCTAGGAGTGGGACAAGCAAGACTGAACACAAAGCTCATTGATTTTCCTTGAGCCACCCTGTTAGCAAGAGTTTGGTTTGATTCAGCAGCTCCCTATGTTTCTCCACCAGAGCACTGAGCCATGGTGGTGAGAAGGGGCAGTGGCAGTGACTTACTTCCTGCTTGAGATAATACAAATTGTTTTCTTCTCTCTCTCTCACCTTCCCAACCTGAATAGAGTGTAAAGCATGTTACCATAAAGCTTGCTTCAAGTCTGGAAGCTGTCCCCGGTGTGAGCGGCTGCAGGCCCGGCGGGAGTTGCTGGCTAAGCAAAGCTTGGAGTCCTACATGTCAGACTATGAGGAGGAACCCACTGAAGCCTTGGCCCTAGAAGCCACTGTCCTGGAGACCACCTGAAGAAAGCACATTAAGCCCTCTACCTAGAGGCTGGGGTCATACATAATGCGGAACTGAGCCACGCTTTCAAGGACTTTCCCCACTTGGGGCTCTTTTTTTTTTTTTTTTTTTAATTATCATCATTATTATTTTTTATGCCTTGTCTGATGTCTGTGTGTAGTCAGATAGGTTGATGGGGTCCAGCCTGTTGTGACAGATAAACTGTAAGCACCAGGTATTCCCATCAGAACTGACATGTAGGTTCTTAAGGGAAGCTCTCTCTGTCAGGGGAATGGACAGCAAGACTCAATTCTTCTGGCATACATGGCCTTCTGTACTAGGACCAGATCTGGTTTCAGCCGTATCTCAAGTGTCACTTCCAGTTTTATTTTGTTTTAGTTCTGGACCTTCTGAGCCAGGCCTTTCTTAACCAACTCTCTTCTTTGCTGCTAAAACAGGGGGATGGAGTTTTCTCTCTTCTAATCCTAGAACAGGGTCAGACTCTGCCCTGATGAGGAGAAGCAGCAGAGAATGGGACTCCATCCTGGGCATTCTTTCCAGCTTATTTCAGTATTTGGGGGGCCATAAAGGCAGAATCATTACTATCCTAGAATCCTCAGAGACCTCAGAGAGGCATCCATGACTTCTCTGTTTGAAATATTCTAGGCATAGATGATCTCACAGTTGACTTTGTCTACTCCAGTGTGCTTGAAGCAAAGAACAGAACTTACACTTAGGCCTGGCCCATTTGTAGCCTTATACAACAAGCATAATTGAGGCTATAACTCTGTTGCTTAAAGGGGCATTTAGTCAGTGACAGGAGATGTTGACCTCCTCTTAGCTGTTAAGGTCTCTTTTAATCTAGTTCTTTGGTGAAAGTATGACCTTTCAAACTTAGGCAAGTCCCTAATGCCATACTAAGGTGAGGACAGAAACCCTGCACACCATCTTAGTGGGTCCCTTCCTACCCTGTCCTCTGTTAGATGGTCATTATGGTTCTGAGTAAAAGTATGGCCCAACTCCTTTCTCTCTCTCCTTCCTGCAGCAGAGCTGGGACCCTCCTTGGTGGCTGAGTGTCTCTTGCCTTAGTTTCTTTTGTCAAAGTTGGGGGGAAAGCTTCCTGCTATTAGTGGTGTTATAAAACTTGAAAGTTTGTGAATGCGTGTGAATGTTCTTGTGTTCTTGGGATAACAAGAGCCTTTATGCCAATTATGCACTTAACTCTTTATGTAGTTTGATGATATCTATATGTTCAGTCATCCTTTTCATATTACTGATTTAGCATTACCCCCATCCCCACCACCTTTTTAATGTGTGTTTCGAGGAGAAGAGTTCTTGGATGGGACCGTGTACCTTGGATGGGACCATGTACATGTCTGTGGTGGTCTTTCAAGTTGCTATAGCTTCTAACCTTTATGAAAAACACTGGTCAGGGTTGTTCTCCAACAGCTGGCAGCTCTGTGACCTGAATCCTGCACCATTTTTGTTCTGAGATTGACTTCTTCCTGTGTACCTGTCTTCCCATAGTTGGTTGCTAGTAGAAAAATGTTGGCCTGGGTGCTGCCCCAGGAAGCTGAACAGAAAGTTGCACATGGTGGGTGGAAGCTGATGAGTGCCTAAGCGGCAGGGAACAAGGAGTCTCACAAGGAAGTAGAAGGGGCATTAAGGTGATGTCCAAACTGAGGCTCCACCAGAACACGAGGGAACATGTAAGGAGTTGGCCTATGGTGTTGGTTCCTCTGCCTTAAACTTGGGATCTGAAGGATGGAAGACCCTGAGGCTGTTATCCCTTCAGTTCATAGTGAAGCTATAGAAGTCAAGGCCCAGCCCACTTTTGAGAGCTAACTAGAAACTCCTTGTCCTTCAAGGAGTTTTGGGAATGACCCCACAAAACTCAAGTCTCACTAAGGGCCAGACCCCAGATTCAAACCTGGGTTATAAAAATGGTGAGCTCTACTTCCAGTTTTGCTTTAAGTTACAAATCCACTCCTTACTCCAAGTCACTACACTGGAGGAGAGATGTACTGTCTTGTCCTGCCTGTTTCATATAAGCATAGGATGAAAAGATGAAAAATGCTGACACAGTTCCTAAAGCTAAACTCAAAAGCCTTATGAGCTCCTGATTTTCACTTATTTTTCTTCACCTACCCATCCTATCCCTTTAGATTCTGTACCTGTTTTAGTGACCCTGATGCTACGTTGTCATCACTTTCCAAACACCCATTTATTTATTTATTAGAGAGTGGAGGAAAAAGGGCAGAGGATGGGATGTTTTGAAAGCACTTTGCAATTTATCAGTATCTGAAAATCCCCTGCTGTTGTGGGGAAATTTTGAATGCACTGAAGAGAGTTCCTTCTAAATGAAATAGGAGGGAAATGTTCTTTTCTGTAAATAAAGAGAAAAACCAGTTTGCTTCCAGTGTAGAGACAAGATTCAAGACATAGCAGAAGAGTGGAAGGCAAATATTTTCCACTTAAATGAGGCTATTATTGACTTTCTCTGCCAAAGCTTTAGCACTTCTGTTGAATTAACATAAAAGGAGCAAGAGCCTAAACAGATATGTTCCTTGTGTGTACGACTTGTGTTTTGAACTGGATTCCACTTGCTGTAGTTCTTGCACAGCCTAACAGTTCGTTGTCATCTTTAATAAACTAAGGAAATGAAATTCTGCCTTTTGTTTGCCTGCCTTGACTGTTGAGTAATGGTATTGAGTGTCTACTGTGAAGAAGGCATGTCTGAAAATTAAGGTTTCTTTGTTATTATGCAGAGCAAGCTGGACCATACAAGTCCAGAAAAGTGAGTTGGAGTGCTTTGTCACGGACTTTCTATGAGACCTTCTGTGAATCACTTCACCTCTCTCGATTTCTGTTCCTTCATGTGTATAATGACAGGATTAGGCTTTGTGACACACAGTCCTTTCCAGTGCATGGGGTGTGTGCCCTCTGCCCATACCCTCGCTCTAACTGTCACATAAAGTGAGGTCAGTCTTCCTCTCTGCCAACACCTGAATTGTCTTAGATGCTTCAGTTCCTACTTCTGTGAGCATCTGCCTCTGGCTTTCTCTCTTATACTCCTGGTCTACTGGAGCTCCAGCTCCACCCTGCAACTTTTTAAACATTTCCCCTTAGATATCCCCTTGTCATCTCCAACCAGTATGAGTATCGTATTTCCCAAAACTTAACCATTAGTCACCTGGGTTTCAAAATTTACTTGTATTCAGCTTCCTCTCTGAGTCCAGTGGCATGTCCAGCTAGCCAAGCATTTTCTCCTTCCTACCACCCGTCATCAAGTTCTTTTAATTTTTTTCTTTAAAATAAATGTATTCCTTTCCATCACTAGCACAAAAATCCAGCTTCTTATATCATGTCTCAGCTATCTCCAGTCATGGTAATTTCTTCCTGTTTATTCATCAAATATTTGGGTATTTATGTCAGTTTTTGTGCTAGGCTCGGGGAGGGAGCAAAATGGAGACAGTTTCTACTCTTAAGGAATTTAGTCTTGTGGGGAAGACAGACATGGCACAAAGTCACCAATTACAAGCTATAATAAGAGTTACAAAGAAAAAGAATAGATGCTGTTGAAAAAAAATAATAAGTGGCCTAATTTAGATCAGAGACAAGTAAGGCCCCTGAGAAAGTGATACTTCAACCAAGACCCAAAGAATGAGGCTCAAAGTAGGGAGAAAAAAGCTCTGGACAGGAACTAGCACATGTGATAGACTTGAGACAAGAGGAGTTTTGGCAGGAAATTGAAAAAAGGACTTACTAAGAATTTTAGATTTTATTCTAAGAACATTGGTGCAATGGACTGAACATGTCCCTCCAAAATTCATGTTGAAATCCTAATCCCAACTCTATGGTATTTGGAGGTGGGGCCTTTGGGAAATAATTAGGTCATGAAGGTAGAGCCCTCATGAATGGGATTAGTGCCCTTATAAGAAGATGCCAGAGAACTAAGTTGCTCTCTTTCTACCATGTGAGGACATAGCAAGAAGATGGCTGTTTGTAAGCCATTTAGAGGGCCCTCACCAAGAACCTGACCCTGCTGACACCCTGATCTCAGACTTCCAATTTCCAGAATGGTGAGAAATAAGTGTTTTGGTTTTTTAAATTGGCAGATAATAATTGTACATACTCATGGGGTACATAGTGATGTTTTAATATATGTAATGTATTGTGATCAGATCAGGGTTATTAGCATATCCATCATCTCAAACATTTATTATTTCTTTGTGTTGGGAGCATTCAATACCCTTCTAGCTGTTTGAAACGACTAATATATTATGGTTAACTACAGTCACCCTCAGTGGCATAGAGTGGCATAGAACACTAGAACTTATTTTTCCTATCTAGCTGTAATTCTGTAACCTTTAACAAATCTCTCCCTGTTCCTCTCTTCCAAGCCTCTAGTATCCTCTGTTCTACTTTTTACAATGAGAACATGTGGTATATAACTTTCTGTTCCTGGCTTATTTCACTTAACATAATATCCTCCAGTTCTATTCATGTTGCTGCAAATGACAGGATTTCATTCTTTTTTACACCTGAGTAATATTTAATGGTATATATATTATACATTATATTTATCCATTCATCTGTTGGACACCTAGGTTGATTCCGTATCTTGGCTATTGTAAATAGTGCTGCAATAAACATGGGGTGCAGATGTCTCTCCCATATAATGATTTCCTTTGCACTGGATAAATTCCCAGTAGTGGGTTGCTGGGTCATATGGTAGGTTTTTTTTTTTTTTTTTTTTTTTTTTGATACAGAGTCTCGCTTTGTTGCCCGGGCTAGAGTGAGTGCCGTGGCATCAGCCTAGCTCACAGCAACCTCAAACTCCTGGACTTCAGCGATCCTACTGCCTCAGCCTCCCGGGTAGCTGGGACTACAGGCATGTGCCACCATGCCCGGCTAATTTTTTCTATATGTATTTTAGTTGGCCAGATAATTTCTTTCTATTTTTTTTTAGTAGAGACGGGGTCTCGCTCTTGCTCAGGCTGGTCTCGAACTCCTGACCTTGAGCTATCCACCCGCCTCGGCCTCCCAGAGTGCTAGGATTACAGGCGTGAGCCACCGTGCCCGGCCACATATGGTAGTTTTATCTGTAGTTTTTTGAGGGACCTCCATACTGTTCTCCATTGTGGTTGTAGCAATTTGCATTCCTACCAGCTGTGTATATGAGTTCATTTTTCTCTGCATCCTTGCCACCATTTGTTATTTTTTGTCTTTTTGATAATAGCCATTCTAACTGGGGTGAGATGATACCTCAAACTCATTGTGGTTTTGATTTGCACTTCACTCATGATTGAACATTTTTTCATATATTTGTTTGGCCATTTATATGTCTTCTTTTGAGAAATGTCTTTTCAGATCATTTGTCCATTTTTAAATCGGATTATTTGGGGGTTTTTTTGCTGTAGAGATGTTTGAGTTCCTTGTATATTCTGGATATTTTTTCCTATTGGATGAATAGTTTGCAAATATTTTCTCCCATTCTATAGGTTGTCTTTTCACTTTGTTGGTTTGTTTCCTTTGCTGTGCAGAAACTTTTTAGTTTGATATAACCCCCTTTGTTTATTTTTGCTTTTGTTGTCTGTGCTTTTGAAGTCTTATTCATAAGATCTTTTCCCAGACCAACGTCCTAAAGTATTTCCCCTATATTTTCTTCTAGTAGTTTTATCATTTTGGATCTTACATTCAGGTCTTTGATCCATTTTGAGTTGATTTTTGTATAGGGCGAGAGGTAGGGGTCCAGTTTATCCAGCACCATTTTTGTCAACTTTTATTTTTTGTTTTGTTTTTTGTGTGTGTATGTTTTGAGGCAGGGTCTTGTGCTGGTTGCCTGGGCTAGAGTGCAGTGGCATCATCATAGTTCACTGCAATCTCAAATTCATTCCTGGGCTCAAATGATGCTCCTGCCTCAGCCTCCCAAGTAGCTAGGACTGCAGGCACACATCACCACACCCAGCTAATTTTTCTATTTTTTGTAGAGCTGGGGTCTTGCTACGTTGCTCAGGCTGATCTAAAACTCCTGGGCTCAAGTGATTCTCCTGCCTTGGCCTCCCAAAGTGCTGGGATTATAGGTGTGATCCACAGCACCTGGCCTCATTTTTATTTTTTAAAGACAGGTTCTTGCTCTGTTGCCTAGGCTGAAGTACAGTGGCTTGATCATAGTTCACTGCAGTCTTGAACTCCTGGGCCCAAGTGATCCTCTCACCTTAGTCCTCAGAGTAGTTGGGACTACAGGTGTGTGCCAGCACCATTTATTGAAGAGACTATCCTTTCCCCAATGAGTGTTTTTGGCACCTTTGTCAAAAATCAGTTGACTGTAGATAGGTGGATTAATTTCTGGGTTCTCTATTCTGTTTCATTGCTCTAAGTGTATTTTTATGACAGTACCATGCTATTTTGGTTACTACAGCATTTTAGTATATGTTGTGGTCTGGTAGTGTGATACCTCCAGCTTTGTTCTTTTTGCTCAGGATTGCTTTGACTATTCAGAGTCTTTTGTGGTTCTGTACAAATTTTAGGATTTTCTTTTCTATTTCTGTGAAGAATATCATTGGTATTTTGATAGAGATTGCACTGAATCTGTAGATTGCTTTATTGTCATTTTAATAATATTCTTCCAATCCATGAGCATGTAATGTTTTTCCATTTGTTTGTATCCCCTTCAAATGTTTGTTGTTTTAAGCCACCCAGCTTATGGTACTTTGTTAGAGCAGCTCAAGCTGACTAAGATAATTGGATTGAAGAATTTTGTTCAGAGGAGTGAATGATCTGGTTAAAATTCCATTGTTCTCTTTGTGGAAAATGGAGGGAAGAAGCCAAGGGATGGTCTTCAAGGGAGATGGCTCCAGTAGTTAGGAGAAAATGTTGGTTTGGACTAGGGTATAATTGCTGTCACCTCATTTCCCAAAAACCCCTAAGAACAAGATAAAGTCCAAAGTTCTGCTCTGATTCTGACATGTTTAAGCAGGGAGCAAAAGGCTGGGGTGGGAGGGGAAAGGATATTGGAAAGACACTGGGATAAACTACAGAATCTAAGGAAAATTAACAGAATTCTCAGGAAGGACAGAGACCAGGGCAGCCCTGGGAAACTGAGCTTCAAGATTCATAGACCTCTTGAGCCTACTGCTAGCAAGACAAGCCACAGAGGAATGGCTGTATTGGGGACTCACCCCTGAGCGTTGGGGTAAAGAGAGGGAACTGTAAGCTGGACAGTCATTCATTGTGGCATTGACCATGCTATTCATCACTCTCTGTGGCCCCAGGTGTGTGTAGGTTTACAAAACCCAGTACGGATAGAAAGAGTGGGCATGATCTTTATAGCATCCTGTTAAGGTAAGGCCCAACACTGGTTCCTTTTCTTTGAACTTTTGGCTTGAAGATTGGGAGAAAGAGATCACTGTGTTCACCATATCCTGCTGGCTCTTCTGCCCTGATCAACTATAGTACTCTCCCTTGGCCAATATCCAGGGTATCAAACCACTTACTTTGAAAGTTTAGTGACAGCAGCTGCCAGATGGCCCAGGCTTTCCCATTATGAGCCTCACGCTCTTGGGATCAAAGATGAATGTGATTCAAAAGGAAAGAAAGAATCTGGCACTATTCCAAGAGTGTGGAGAACATAAGGGTGTGCTTGATATTCTCCTGCCTCCCTCAATTCTGTGACCAGCTTCTGGAGGAAGAACAGAAAGCAGAGAGCTGTGCTTCTGGTTTTGGAGGTATACCTAATACCAAAACCAGCGAGGTGAGGCTTAGTGGGTTAAAATAAACCCTAAATGGTAGGAAAGTTCTTAGATCTAGGTGGGAGTTTAAGGGACCAGCCCTCTGAGAGGCTACTGCAGACCAGTGCCAGACAAGATGTGAGTCTGAATCATCAGCACAGCCTAGATGACCTATAATCTTTAGACAGCAGGCCCTAGGGAAGCCCTGTCCTCTTCTCTCACAGACCCAGGAATTTCTTGCCTGTTTTCCTTTCAAACAGTGACACCTCTAGTTCCCAACTGATCCTGGCCCACTGCAGGAGTAGAAGCTATCCCTCCATCTTCTCCCCCAAGCTCCAGTTTCCATAGCAAGCACAGAACCCTGCTTCAGCACTAGCAGCAGTTCTGGGAAAACAAGGAAGTATTAATAAAAGGCATCTTTTCTCTCCTCTCCCTGTCACCTCCCAGACTTTTTTATACTTAGAATCTGAAGAAAGAAATTCAAGCTAATGGCCAGGTGTGGTGGCTCATACCTGTAATGCTAGCACTCTGGGAGGCCGAGGTGGAGGATCACTTGAGGTCAGTAGTTCGATACCAGACTCAGCGAGAGTGAGACCACGTCTCTACGAAAAATAGAAGGAAATTAGCCAGACAACTAAAAATAGAAAAAATCAGCTGGGCGTGGTGGCGCATGCCTATAATCCCAGCTACTCGGGAGGCTGAGGCAGGAGGATCACTTGAGCCCAGGAGTTTGAGGTTGTTGTGAGCTAGGCTGACGCCACAGCACTCTGGCCCGGGCAACAAAATGAGACTCTGTCTCAAAAAAAAGAAAAGAAATTCAAGTTAGTGATGGATATGTTAATTTGATTTAAGCATTTCATGATGTATACATATATCAAAACATCACGTTGTACACCACAGAAAAAATTTAAACTAGATGCCAGCAATGGATCTCTCCACACAAAGGACTAAAGGAAGAGTGTATTTCTCCTTTAACCACTGGAAGCCCTGTAACCACACACCTCTAACGGAAGGAAAGTCCTGATGAGGTGAAAAGCAGGAGTGAGGTCTACAGAGAGGAAAGGAAACAAAAGAGAGCTCCCCCCTCCTCATTTATTTAATCTCACAATACATTCACATGCTTGAAACTCACAGAAAACTATACAGTGAGAAGTCTCCCTCCCATCTCTGTAGCCTGTGTACCCAGTTTCTACCTCACCCCCTTTGGTAACTACTGTTATTACTTTTCTGTTTATCCTCCCAGAGTTTCTTTATACAAATACAAGCAAATTTTATCTATTCTTATTCTTCACCCTTCTTTAAAAATTGGATTACTGTATACACATTTCTGTACCTTGCTTTTTTTCTTTTAACGAGGTATTGTAGAGAACTTTCTATATCAGTACATGAAGAGTTTCCTTACTCTTTTTTAGAGCTGCACATTTTCCATTATATGGATGGGCCATAACTTATTTAACTAGTCACCTATTGATGGACATTTATTAATATAATGTATTAATAATACATTGTTTTTAATTTTATTCATTAATTTTTATTATAATTTATTATAAAAGTATTAAATTAATTTATTAATTGTATTTTATTAATACAAACAATGCTTCACTGAAAACCCTGTTCGTATATTATTTCACATGGGTGTAAGTATGTCTGTAGGATAAATTCTCCAAAGTGGAATAGCTGACACAAAAAGTATCTGCATTTGTAATTTTGATATATATCACCAAATTGCCTTCTGTGGTGGTGATTAGGAGATGGGAGCAGTGGCGAGGACAGAAAGCATTACTGTGGGGTCACACTTCCCTGCAAAGCTCACCAACACTTCTCTCCCCTGTAAGATGAAGTTTGGTTCGTTCCCCTGGCACATGAAGGACCTTCAATATATGGTCACACTTTAGCTTCCTAGCCTCGTCTGCCATTCCCTGGACTATTAGTAGTTTCCCAAATATGCCTTGATCTTTCCTCAGCTATAGCGCAGCTTTCCCTGACTGCGTGCTCTTCTGCCTATCCTCTGTGAGCCCTGGGCGCTCTGCCCAAACCCCCTGTTAGAGCACCTCTCACATGATCTTGTTATTTATTATTTTTTCTAATAGAACAACAAGCAAGTGAATGAATGGAAGGAAGGAAGGAATTGCCAGGTGGCCATTTGAACATAAGGAACTGCGTGTTCTAAGGAGGCAGTGGATAGAAGAATGACCTTCTGAGGGCCCTTTCTGACAAAGATGCCTTTGTGCAGCAATGGCCCTGATTTACTGTGACCAAATACCTGTCCTCATTAAACATCCTAGGCTCAGCAGCCCTCTGTGCAAAAGCCCACAGACCTAGCACAAGCCCTTCCAAACAAAGCCAGAAGGACCCATGCTGAGGACTCAGGCAGCAAGGAGGCTCTGACAGGATCAGCCCACACATGCTCTCTCTGGCGGCCTTCCTTTCCCATGTAGCCACTGGAGCCCTGTAGTCAGAAGGATTTGCTTTGTAATGATCGCTCTACCCCAAGATCATCAGTTTAAGGAGGTCTGACTTCTTCCAACCAAAGGAGCCTGGATAGAACACTCACCCGAATTTGAGATGAATATGAAGCAGACTTGCCCTGGGATCTTCAGCCTGATTGCATGATCTGGTTTTTAAGGTGTCCCTGCTGTTTCCCCCCAGATCAGGGATCTACAGGGGACTCTAGACAAACTCTAGGGGCGCCCACCCCTCAGAGTCCATGTGGGTTCACCTATTGACCATCTTTTTATACAAATAGACATGACTCTTCCTGGAGAAGAAGGGGAGAGCAACCGGGGAAACATTCTGTTCTTGGTAATAAGTTTTTCCCTCTCTGCTTCTAACGGAAACAAGAATGACCAGAAGATGATTGTGGGATGAGGGACAGGATTGTTCTGACCTGCCTCTGACTACCCCGCCTCTCAGCTCTCACCGATTCTCTGCAGTGGTGAACACGTCCTCCTCATCTCCTGTCTCCTTCTCCCTAAGCTACCTTGTCTGCTACTACTTCTGCTCTTTGGCCAGCAGTCATTACTAGAGAAGATCATTCCAGATGTCCTTCACTCACTCACTTTATTATTAAACTGCCAGCTCCTTCCTTGCCAGGGATTAAACCAGGAGATATGATGATATTTATGTGCCCTAAACACACTGTAGGTATTTAAAATCTTCATGTCTACAATTTAAATTGAGATAAAATGATAAAGCCATGTGAAGGACTGCTGCAGCTGATAAAATGTTCAAATGTTTTCCAACCAGAGATAGGAAAATAGCTTACAGTACAAAATCCTTACTTTGTTCTAAGGCCCTTTGTTTATTGTTACAAACTAGGTAGCGTTCACAGGAAGCCAAAGCTTGATTTCCAGCAAGTTCTCAAGCTTCTGTTCCCAACATTTGACTTAGATTTTAGATCTCTATAGGCCAAGACTGAGAAGACTGTTAAACAGGAAAAAGGGACCATTGGGTTACAATAACAGCCCAGCATTCATCCAGCCAGCCAGCCACCCATCCGTCCACCCCACGTAAACATTTGCCGGTGTTTCTGTGTTCTGGACACCATGACAGAGCTGAGAATACAAAGAGTCATAGAACATTGTTTTAAAATATGTTTATTACAGCATAATTTATGAGAGTAAAAAGTTAATAATGGATTGCAGCTCCTCTCATGGCTCTGCTTACCACCTACATACTTGTGACTACCCAATTCTGTACCTCATTCCCAGGTTCCCCTGAACTTCAGACTCGCTTAGCCAACACACTACTGGACATATTCATGAGACTGTCTCACGGAGGCCTCTCAAACCCAGTGTGTCTTAAGCTGATCTAGTTCTCTTCCCTCCCGTGCCTGTTCCTTCTCCAGTATCTCATGTATCAGTGACTGTCCATCCACCTTCTCGCTCTCTCTCCCCCTTTTGGTTCATGGGCAAATTATCACCAAGTGCTATAAATGCAGTTTTTTAATTATCTCTTAAATTTAAACCTTTTTCCCCCTCTGTGTTTGCAGCCCTATTATAGATCAACATCATCTTCATTTGAATTATTCCAATAATATAATTTGAGCCATTTTACCTCCTATTTTCCCCATTCTAATTTATTCTCTTTACAGTAGCTAAAAGAAATTTTTTCAAAATTGCCGTCTGTCCTCTTTAAGACTACTCAGACACTCCCTGATTCTCCTTGTCATGGCCAACAAGGCCCTGCACAATCTGGCCCCATCTTCCTTCCCATTGTCTTCTCTCACCTCCCCTCATTTCTACCCTTTGGAGATACTGGAATTCCTCACTTCCTTGATTACCAGGCACTGTCTTACTTCCAGGACTACTGAATCCAAAGGTGGCCTGCTGCTAAGGGACCTAGATTCTAGACTTAATATCAGGCATAGGCCAGGCACAGTGGCTCACGCCTATAATCCTAGCACTTTGAGAGGCCAAGGCAAGATCACTTGAGAAGAAGTGAAAATTACTTCTGCTTGGGTGATCTACTCCAAGCAGCTGGGATACCTATGCCACACCTTTGTCCTCTGCCAACAATGCCAGGTGTCAGCTGGTTCCTCCCTAGAACTGCGGATGCCAGGTGAGCATACTGAGATGGGTGGATATTAAAAAGCCAGGCTCTGGTCCCTGAAACACTTCTATCTCTGCTTGATGCCTGTAGCCATGTGGCTGGTCCTCCTTCTCCTGCTGTGGCTGAGCCCTATGGTCCCAAACCAGAGGACAGGTGAGGAGCTAGGCTAGCATCTGTGCCAGAGGTCAAAATGCCCCTGATCTCTGGTCTCTTTCATTCATTCATTCAATCAATCATTTTTGTCTTTGACATGATCTACCTCCTGTGGCCTAGCATCAATTAATCAATCAAATAATTCATTTATTCAGACATTTACTAAGTATTCCTACTATATGCTTAATGTGGCTTCTCTGTGTGTCCACCTTCAGATCTGTAAGATGTCTTGGTGATTAGCTTGGGAGGATCTGCTTTGGTTGGGGAGTTATGGAATGTCTAGAGGAGGTTCTGGCATGTAGAGGCAGCGTGGGGCTCTAGAATGTGCACTGTGGAGGTTGGGAGAGGACAGGTGGGAAGGTGAGCATGACAAGCCCAGATCCAGATTAACAGACAGGCTCAAACTGCCAGGCTCCAATCCATCGGGTTTACTAAAACGTCTTTGGAAATGCAATGAGATGAATGAAGCTGCATTTGCTAGAACTTCTTTTAGGAGAAAACTAGATGGCATTGGTAAGAATACAGTCAAGCGTTGCTTAATGATGGAGATCCATTCTGAGAAATGTGTCATTAGGCAATAGAGTATGTTTACACAAACCTAGATGGTATATATATTTTTTATTTACGTATTTTTCATATGGAAAACCAAATGTCCCAGCACCATTACTGAATATCAGTCATTTCCCCTACTTGATCTTCACTGCCAATGTCAAGTATTTTATGTCAGATTTCTATATATGCCCCGTTACATACCATTATATATCTTACGGGGCCACTGTCATATGTGTGGTCCATTGTTGACTTAACATCATTATGCAGCACATGATTATATTTCTTGTGGGTATGGGAGCCTTAGGGTCATGCTACATAACAGCAGGCATGTTATTAAATTGGTTTGTAAATAGAACTTCTGGGTAAGGGCAGGGCTTCAGTCTTATTGAGTGGGGTTGGCAAGTTTAGGGCTGGAACAGGCTCACCAGGGACCAAGTAGGATTGGAAAAGGCTGCCCCATACACCCCTTCCTCATCCTTCTCCAGTAGTATCCACCTTCTTCTCTGTACAGTTGTCAAACACATTTGAAGAGTATTGCTCTGGAGGAGTGCCAAACTATTAGCCTGTTTCTGGTCCCATGGCTTGGCACTTCTGTCAGTGGGGCAGTCATAAAGGAGTCCTTTGAGGTATCCCCTACCTCCCCAAGAGGCAGTTTCCTGATGGGCTCACTGCCCCTCCACTGAACCCTGTGGCTCTCTCCTCTTACCTGCAGCACAGCACTAACCACACAGTTCTGATGATGTTCTGTTCACTAGTCTGAGCTCCTGGAGTGTTTTTGGGGGGAGGTAGGGTGGGGCAGTGGAATGTAATTCCATGATCCATCATAGTACCCAGCTAGAGAGTCATTCAATAGAATAAAATGAATGAATGAATGAATGAATGAATGAATTGGTACTTGGTCATCATGGGGTGTGTACTTCCTTCTCTTAATATGCTGCCATTTTTTGATGGTACCAGGCAGGCAGGACTGTTAAGAGCTGTAACTCTCTCCTGGCCCATGAATGCTGTGGGGGTTCAAGTTTCAGCCCAAGTTCAAGTCCAATACTTTTAATTACATTAAATAAAAAGTATCTGGGGCCAGGCGCAGTGGCTCACGCCTGTAATCTTAGCACTCTGGGAGGCCGAGGTGGGAGAATCGCTCAAGCTCAGGAGTTCGAGACCAGCCTGAGCAAGAGCGAGACCCAGTCTCTACTAAAAATAGAAAGAAATTAACCAGACAACTAAAAATATATAGAAAAAATTAGCCGGGCATGGTGGTGTATGCCTGTAGTCCCAGCTACTCGGGAGGCTGAGATGGGAGGATTGCTTGAGCCCAGGGGTTTGAGGTTGCTGTGAGCTAGGCTGACGCCACGGCACTCTAGCCCGGACAACAGAGTGAGACTCTGTCTCAAAAAAAAAAAAAAAAGAAAAGAAAAGAAAAGAAACTAGAAAAGTATTTGGCATCAGAAATACAGAGTTGAGTTTCTTGCCTTCGAGGAGCTGGTAGGGACGACAGATATACTCTTTCAAAGCCAATGCTGTGACAGCAATGGAGATGGGATGAATGCTATGTTAGAAGTTAAAGTTGATAGGTTTTCAGGTAAGAGGAAAAAAATTAATCCCAGATGGGAGGATGTAAGAAGGCCTCTCAGAATAGATCTAATTTATTTTTAAAAACTGTTTATTATGGAAAATTTCAAACACACACAAAAGTAGAGAGAATAGTATAATCAACCCAATGTACCTGTTAGCCAGCTTCAAAATTTTCAGCATTTTACTCAAGCTCTTATCTTTCCTATTTAAAAAATATAAGGCCGGGCGCGGTGGCTCACGCCTGTAATCCTAGCACTCTGGGAGGCTGAGGCAGGTGGATTGCTCGAGGTCAGGAGTTTGAGACCAGCCTGAGCAAGAGCGAGACCCCGTCTCTACTAAAAAATAGAAAGAAATTATCTGGCCAACTAAAATATATATACAGAAAAAAATTAGCCAGGCATGGTGGCGCATGCCTGTAGTCCCAGCTATTGGGGAGGCTGAGGCAGTAGGATCACTTCAGCCCGGGAGTTTGAGGTTGCTGTGAGCTAGGCTGACTCCACGGCACTAACTCTAGCCCGGGCAACACAGTGAGACTCTGTCTCAAAAAAAAAAAAAAAAATTAAAAAATATAACCATGATGCCTTATCTGAGCTAAAATAATTACTATAATTTAATATCTATCAGTATTCCTATTTTCCTACATGGCAAAAATGCCTTTTTTGCCAAACAGTTGGCTGTTTGTTTTGGCAAGAATACTCCACAGGTGGGGCTGTGTAATTCCTATTGTGTCTCGAAGGAGACACAAAATGTCTAGTTATCCCACTTTTACTGGCATGAAACTTGCTCAGCCATATAGTACATCCATTATAAAAGTTCCCCGTCAACAATTGTCTAATGATTTTAGTTTCCAGTGATGATTGCTGCTTAGATCCATGTCTTCATTAGGGATTGCCAAGTGGTGCTTTTCTAATTCTGTCTCTTTCTGTGTCTATAAAACTGGAGTTCTTCTATCAAGAAGGCCTTTCCCTTATCAACTATTTGGTTTGTATGGAAAAGCTGGATAAATGTTTGAGTCTGTATTTACGACTTTCATAATAATGAGCTAGTTCCTTGGCAACCCTGGGGAGGTTGGAGTCAAATGCAGCCTTGAAGTATAAGAATATTTTCTTCTAGTGGATATAGGATGGAAGGGCCCTCTAAGCAGAAGAAACAGCTTAAGCGAAGACTCAGAAGCCAGAGAATGCGGGCTGTTTAGAGAACAGCAGAGATTGTCAGTAGCATGAGCAATAAGAGGCTTTTTGAGTATGAAGCCTGAGCATGATGTGGCAGGAAAGCAGGGAAGAAGTCAGGATTGCTGGTCAACAACAACTTAAGCATGACCTTGGGCAAATGGCTCTTCCCTCATCAGTAAAATGAGGGCATCTAGATCAGTGGCTTTCAAATGTTTCTGGCCCCAATCCACATTATTAAATATAGTTTATACTCTGACTCAGTACATGCAGACATGTATATAAAAACAAACAAAAGGATCTGTTCTAGTCTATTCCATTCAATCCCTTTCCATCTTATTAAAATAAATGTTAGTCATGACCACTGAATTGATCTTTGACTCACAAGTGGTCTGCAGCCCTACTTTGGATGGTTCCTGCCACTCTATTTCAGCCCCAACTCTCTCTGACTGATCCCTGGTCTTGGTGACAACCTGATGCTGGCCCAGCACTTGGAAGAGGGACAACAGGAGAAGGAAATCTGATCATTTGTAGGAGGCTCCTGAGCTGACCATGAGGCAGAAGCCAGGCCAAACTCAGGGGCTGCCACCCCAGCCCAGCCCAGCCCACCCTGACCTTGAGAGGTCTGACCTCCCAGGCCACTGCTTCCCTTTCACCAGACGGCTGCCCGCCCCTGTTTCCACTACAGATTGGGTCAGCCACCCCCAGCCGCACATCCTATCAAAGGCCTGCTCCCTGTTGATCTTGTCAACTTGGGAAGGCCCTCAAGTTTATCCCTAAACAAAGCCCTCAAGTTTACCCTTAAACAAACAGGCAGGTGCTAACCTAACCAGGGGCAATTGGAAGGTCAAGGTAGAGTAGAGGGAGACCAGTGCTGAGAGTCCTGGGGGAGAGAACACCTGGGGCCCATTCTTACCTGAGTCACAGACTCACCAGGGAGCCAGTGTGGTCCCTACCTGCCAGTGTCTTTCTTTCCCCATCTCTTAAAGAAGGTATATCCCCTCATGTTGCAGTGGCTAGGCAATATCCACATAACAATTGAGTTGGGCAACTTGGGGAAGTGGTAGGGGGTGTGTTTGGCAAAACTGGTTTGTGACCTAGGGACCATGGAGACCTTCCTCCAACTTTCTGGGGGTTTCCTCTCCCTTATCACACTTTCTTCTCTGCGTGCTGTTTTCTCTGTTGCCCCTCCCTCTTCTTTGCTGCCCTTTTCCTGTTGCCCTCCTCTTCTGGTCTCTCTCTTTTCTTTCCTTCTCTCAGCTCTGTCATTCTGGCTCTCTCTTTTTAATAATAACTTTATTGAGATATAATTCACGTAATGTAAAAGTCACCCTTTTAAAGTGTGCAAATCACAGAGTTGTATGGCCATCACTACGATCTAATTTCAGAACCTGTTCTTCACTCCCAAAGGAAACTCTGTACTCATCAAGAGTCACTCCCTCTTCCCCACACCCCACCAGCCCCTGGTAACAGCTAATCTACTCTCTGTCTCCATGGATTTGCCTATTCTAAACATTTCATATAAATGGAATTGTATAATATGTGGCCTTTTTTAACTGGCTTCTTTCACTTAGCATGTTTTCAAGCTTCATCTGTGTTGTAGCATGCACCTGTACTTTGTTCCTTTTTATGGCTGAATAATATTCCATTTGTCTTAGTCCATTTATGTTGCTATAAAGGAATACCTAAGGCTGGGTAACTTACAAAGAAAAGAAGTTTACTAGGCTCACCATTCTGCAGGCCGCACAAGAAGCATGGCACCAACATCAGCTCCTGGTGAGGGCCTCAGGCTGCTTCCACTCCTGGCGGAAGGTGAAGGGTGCCAGTGTGTGCAGAGATCACATGGCAAGAGAGGAGGGGGGAGGAGGGAAGGTGCCAGCCTCTTTTAAACAACCAGCTTTTGTGGGAACTAATAGAGCAATAAGTCACTCATAGGAGAGTGCCAAGTCATTCATGGGGGATCTGCCCTCATGACTAAGCATTTCCCATTAGGCCCCACCTTCGGCATCAGAGATCAAATTTCAACCTGAGGTTTACAGGGTCAAATATTCAAACTATAGCACCATTGTATGGATATATCATATTTTGTTTTTCCCATTTGTCAGTTGATGGACATTTGGATTGGTTTCTGCTATTTGGTTACTATGAATAACTCTGCTATGAACATTCATATATAGATTTTTGTGTGAGTATGTATTTTTAATTCTCTTAAGTATATAGCCAGAAGTAGAATTGCTGGATCATATAGTAACTCTATGATTAATATTCTGAGGAACTGTTAAACTGTTTTTCAAAGTTGCCAGACCATTTGACAATTCCACCAGCCATGTATAAGTGTTCCAATTTCTCCACATCCTCATCAACACTTGCTATTTTCTGTCTTTTTAATTTTAGCCATCCTAATGGGTGTGGTATCTCATTGTGGTTTTGATTTGCATTTCCTTGATGAGTAATGATGCTGAGCATCTTTTCATATGCTTGTTGACTATTTGTATATTTTCTTTGGAGAAATGTCTATTTAAATCCTTTGCCCATTTTTAAATTTGGTTGTCTTTTTATTGTGAGAGTTCCTTATATATTCTTTTTTTTTTCTGAGACAGAGTCTCACTCTCTTGCCTAGGCTAGAGTGCCGTGGTGTCAACCTAGCTCACAGCAACCTCAAACTCCTGGGCTCAAGCTATCCTCCTGCCTTAGCCTCCCTGGTAGCTGGGACTACAGGCACATGGCACCATGACCGGCTAACTTTTTCTATATATTTTTAGTTGTCCAGCTAATTTCTTTCTATTTTTAGTAGAGACTGGGTCTCGCTCTTGCTCAGGCTGGTCTCGAACTCCTGATCTCAAGTGATCCTTCCGCCTCAGCCTCCCAGAGTGCTAGGATTACAGGTGTGAGCCACTGCACCCAGCCAGTTCTTTATATATTCTGAATAAAATTCCCTTATCATACGTATGATATGTAGATATTTTCTCCCATTCCACAGGTTTTTTTTTTTACTGTCTTGATAGTATCCTTAGAAGCACAAAAGTTTTTAATTTTGATCAAGTCTAGTTTATGTATTTTTTCTTCTGTTGCTTGTGCTTTTGACTTCTGAGGAACCACTGCCTAATCCAAGGCATGAAGATTTACGTCTATGTTACAGTTTTGGCTCTTACATTTGTGATTCTTTTTTTTTTTTTTTTTTTTTGAGACAGAGTCTCACTCTGTTGCCCAGGCTAGAGTGCCGTGGCGTCAGCCTGGCTCACAGCAACCTCAAACTCCTGGGCTCAAGCGATCCTCCTGCCTCACCCTCCCGAGTAGCTGGGACTACAGGCATGCGCCACCATGCCAGGCTAATTTTTCATATATATATATGTAGTTGTCCATATAATTTCTTTCTATTTTTAGTAGAGACACGGTCTCGCTCTTGCTCAGGCTGGTCTCAAACTCCTGACCTCAAACAATCCACCTGCCTCTGTCTCCCAGAGTGCTAGGATTACAGGCGTGAGCCACCGCGCCAGGCCTGTGATTTATTTTGAGTTCACTTTTGTATATGGTGTGGGGTAGGGGTTCAAATGAATTCCTTTGCATGTGAATATCCAGTTGCCTAGCACCATTTGTTAAATCTGTCTCTTTTTAATGCCCCTTTTTCTCTAGGCAGTTGCTCCCAACCCCAGCTTCTCTGCTGCCTTGGAACAGATCACCGCTGCAAGAGGGGAAGCTGCTACTGTGATGAATTCTGCCACGTGGTACCAGACTGCTGCCCAGACCACAGTGCTCTCTGCAACCCTGATAGCTCACATGCAGGCTCACCGCCACGCACGGCAGAGCTGGATGCTGCGGTAGAGAGAGGCAAGCTCTTTGCTTGTACTTTAGGCCAAGGCCAGTGTGTGGACTGGATGGCTCCTGAGGTCCCTGACAATCCTGAGATCCTTGCATTCTATCCATTTTGTGTCAAAAGTGCCTGCCTGCATGTTCCTCCCAGCTTTGTTTCTCCAGTGCTCCTTGCCACCTGCTGCTCCCCTCTGGGCCACTCTGTCAGGTTCCACACGGAGAGGTTAAGCTGCCAGTGGTGGGGATGAAGGAGGGGAATGAGATGGTTCCACCTAACTCCCTTCCTTTTCTTGCAGTGTGGATGCCTCTTGGCTGGTCCAGTGTAGACTTTTGAGGGCAGACAGGAGTCTGCAGAGAGATGCTGGGGAAGTTGGGCAGTAGCAGTGGGGGTAGGAGGCCGAGACAAGGAAGAAGCTTCCAACCTGTATTTCTCTCAGCTTCCCAGACAACCAGGATGGTGTTGCAGATGGTGCTGAGGACGGACACCGCCCCAAGCCCTACTAGAAGCAATCTAGACTGCGTGCGGAGCATGGTGAGCACCCTGGAGGTTCTCCCACAAGGGGTGGGTGGCAGCCTGCTCCTGCCTTCATGGCCTCCAGGCCCCAAAGTCAGGGAGCAATTACCAAAGTGGGGAGAAGGGGCCTGAGCTAGGGCAGAGCTCCACACAATGGTGGTTTTAGGGGTAGGAGCCAGGATTTCTGCCTATGGACACCAAAATTTGAATTTCA
Organism: Lemur catta; assembly: GCF_020740605.2. Lineage (NCBI taxonomy): Eukaryota > Metazoa > Chordata > Mammalia > Primates > Lemuridae > Lemur > Lemur catta. The sequence continues at coordinate 220,021,078 of NC_059128.1, read as the reverse complement.
TATAGTTTTCATGTGTCATGAAATATTATTCTCTTTTGATTTCTTTTTCCTACCATCTAAAAATGTAGAGAACATTCTCTTAGCTTGTGAGCTGTACAAAAACAGGCAGTGGCCAGATTTGGCCCATGAACTGTGATTTGCTGACCTTGGCCCTAGATCATCCTCCGTTCTTTTCTTTTCTTTTCTTCTCTATTTTTTTTTTTTTTTTTTTTTTTTTTTTGAGACAGAGTCTTGGTTTGTTGCCTGGGCTAGAGTGCTGTGTCATCAGCCTAGCTCACAGCAACCTCGAACTTGTGAGCTCAAGGGATCCTCCTGCCTCAGCCTCCCGAGTAGCTGGGACTACAAGCATATGCCACCATGCCCGGCTAATTTTTTCTATATATTTTTAGCTGTCCAGATCATTTCTTTCTACGTTTTAGTAGAGATGGGGGTCTCACTCTTGCTCAGGCTGGTCTCGAACTCCTGACCTCGACTGATCCTCCCACCTCGGCCTCCCAGAGTGCTAGGATTATAGGCATAAGCCACCACGCCTGGCCTTTTCTTTTCTTCTCTGTCCTGGATACAGTCCTGCCCTGTCCAGGGCTGTCAGCCTGGCACTGCAGGGGAGGCTTCAGCCCTGTTCTAGAATATTATGGCTTTGGGCAGAAAGAAAGGCAGCATCTTGCAATGGGAAGAGTGTGGCTTGGGAGTCAGATAGACCTGGCTTCAATTCCTAGCTCCACCACTTACTACCTGGGTGACCTTGAGCAAATCCTTTAGCTTTTCTGAGCCTCAGTTTCCTCATCTGTATCCTAGAGCTTGCCTTGTAGGGCTGTGGTGAGAACTAATTGAGATCAGGTATGGAGAGGCCCTGGCTCTTAGTGAGCATACAGGAGGCAGCTGTTATTTGGAAACACGTGGATAAGCTGGGGAGGGAACAGGCCTTCACTTACCGCTCACAGGTCCAGCAGCTTCTCCAGACCAGCCTCCCAGGAATGCCGCTCTCTGTGGTCGTGAAGGAGATCAAGAAGAGAGCCTGACTCCTCCCAAGTCACCTCCCGGACCCCGTGCCAGCAGGGCCCATGGCGCAGAGGTCACCCGCCCCACCTTGGCCTGCTGAGGCCGGTGTTGCTGGGCCCGGGGGTGCTTGTGTCTCAGCTCCCATCCTGTGCGCTTCCACGTTGGTTTAACCAGAGGGAAACTGAAATCTGCAATTGTTATAAACACATTTCAATGTGCACAGAATCAACCATACAAATTATGCAACTTAAGTCCAGCTCATGGTGTTTGTCATTGTTTTGTGATGGTTACAGTGACTATAACAAACTTCTCTTAAAAGTAGAAAATAAGAACCTGGCACCCTGGCTAAGTAATTGTCCTCTCTCCTCGAAATTCCTCCCTGGGCTCCACATTACTGCCTGTAAGTCTGGAAGTCTCCTGATCCGGCCCTGTAGCCCAGGCCTCATGCCCACACCCTTTTCTTCCCAGGGGCAGAAGGAGAGGCAGGGCCCTTCCTCTGGTGACCTCCCGGAGGTCTCCTTGTGTGCGGGATTTCAAAGCTCTAGGAGGATGATGCCAGGGACTTTAGGGTGTGTTGGGACCATCACCTTCCCTCCCAGACCTGATCCTCTTCCTTTCTGTGAATGGCTTCCCTGGCTTCGGCCTCCTGGATTCTAAACCTCAGGTCATCTTTTGCTTCGCTCTGGCGCTGGCCTTCCTCCCCAAGTGGCCAAGTCTTTCTAGTTCTGCTTCACGACTCCGTTCACATCCACCCCCTTTTTAGGGGGTGCTGCAGTCCTAGGTCACAGCCTCCTAACAGGTCCTCGCGCCCTCCTGTGCTCTTCCCTAGCTGGGCTCTGCCCAGACTGTCGCCAAAGCAGAGCCCTGGTGCCGCTGGCTCCCCGCTCAAACCCGCACTGGCTCCCGTCATCTACAGAACACAGGCTCCGCTCCCACACGTGGCATGCAAGGCCCTCCACAATGGGGCTCCAGGGCACACCTCT